>NC_134931.1:7170060-7500709 GCF_051020765.1 Lasioglossum baleicum | reverse complement strand
CTTCCGATCGCTTCCGATCGTCGACTGTCGCCATTTTCTCGAGCAGAATTCCCAGCCACCCACCCTTATTGTTTCGCTCGTCGATTTTCCGTTACGAGAACGGTCTTGTCGACGAGCTAAGGAAAATTGCTGCCGCGAATATCACCGAAATGCGAGGCTTTTTCTTCCGTCCGACGGCGAATGGCTACTGCGAAACGATGCCATGTGAATGTACACGAAAAACGTAGTGGAAGACATTGGATACAGATTTCTCGTAACATGCTTCCTTTACAAGACAATTCAGCTCGAAGTCCTCCTTGCCAACGCGCTTTGTGGAAGTGCCAGTCTGTCTGACAGTAACCGACCGTTTCTACTTGCTGCGAATATCACGCGGCCATGCTTAGGCTGAGGCAGTATATTCTTCTCGAGAACTAGAAAACTTTATTAAGCAAAGCGTTTCTGCATTCAAGAAGGTTATTTTATTGAGGCCTCACGATTTTTTTATTCATATATTTATATTAATTATAAAAAAATAGCTGATCTTTCAGAGATCCTGTTGAAAACAAAAAAACCTACGTTTATAGACGAGATAATACATTATATTACACAAATAGCATCACATTTCAAATGAACCAGTATTAACAATCCTTGTCCCTTTTTGGACAGGTCCTCTAGGAGAATAATCATAACTCTGCAATTAATAAACCATTTTAATTACAGAACCATTTGTTCAATAAAGTCTTATAGTTTCTGAGAAAAAATTCTCGGTTATGGATATATTGGGTAAAACTTTGAATTCGATTATCTATGTTTTTCATGCTATTTTTCGTGTATATTCACACCTTATTTGATTTTATAGGTATTTCAGTCACCGTAGGATTTTACCGGCAGTTCGTTTTATGCTACGCAGGTTTTTCCTCGATTTGACTGTTCCTACGCCACTGGAAAATCCGCGGATGGATCCTTTGTGACCATTTATGGTAACTTGTCGAATTTTCCGAAGTTCTGCTACGCTTTCTCTACGCTAGCATCGGGGGGTTGGATTCCTTGCGTTGCTACGTCGATTAAACTGACGTTCGCGCTGTACCGAACCAGTTCGCGAAGTTTCAACATTCTTTTGCAACCTGTCTAGTCGTGCTTCTATATTAATCGAGTTGCTGAAACGATGGCGACGTTTAACACGTTTGTTTGTGACTGTGTGCAATTCGAGTTGCTTCCATGGTCGATTGAAACGATTGCTACGTTACGGCATGAGTTATGCACGCGGACAAATAACTACGAACAAAGTCGAGTTTCATACGATGCATTCTTAAAACGATAGTATGCGCCGTGTTATCGTTAGATTCCCAAAAATAGATCCAAAATTGTCGATATGAATATCCAAATTTCATGAATGATACAACATAATAATTAACATAAAAAGTTCAAGTTTACTGTGAATTTGCCTATTATCCAGGAAAAGTGCAATATATAACGTTTACTTTACAATTAGATAAAAGTTGTTAGGTTTGATAATTTCATTGTGAATACCTAAAAATTATCGCGGCACTATTCCATTTTAAAAGCGGGTTTGGGACTATATAACTATTTATAAACATCATTGAACCCTTAAAATAAGGCTCCTTAAAATAAATTAAATTTAATGTGATTAAAGGTACTATTTAACTTGTCTTAAAGATACTATTATTAAAGATATAACTTATCATTTGTGTAAGCTGAACAATGACGTATCTGAGACGTCTTATATGTCGAAAGGTTGAGAAATTCATCACTACGGTATTTTACATTCAAAATTATCGATCCCTTTGCATCATGTTACACCACAAAATTTCAAGTTGATGTCTGCAATAGCTTCGGAGGAAACAGCTTGTAACATTTGATCTGCTCCACTTTGTATGCCATTCGCCGCGATGGGAATATTCTGGATGTTTCATTAAGGACCTGATGATAACACACCCGCGCTATCTTTTTGTTCGAGAGTGTAAACGTTTGTTGAGCGCGGTCACTGGACCTTCGCGTGCTCGCGCGACAGGGTTTCAAACGGTTCTGGAAATAACTGTTTGAAACTGTCATGTAAAGCTCCTGATTAAAAACAGTTATGAAGAACTTTTTGTGACGAACCGACATTTCCACCTATTATCGGTTGCGGTTACTGTTCTTGTTGTAGGCGTTATTTTATCGTGAATTGTACGAGTCAATATGATCCATGGTACCGTGGTTGGTATCATTTCAATAGAAAAATGTCACAAACATGTCGTTAAAACATTCATTAAAAAATCGATGGAAAACGGTGAAAATCCCTGAACATTAAACATACGTCACTTTTAAATCAGTGGATCCCTAAGATTGAAACTTGGATATCCGGCATTTTCTCGTAAAAATCTACAGGATTATATAAGAAAGAGTTGAAAATTCTGGTTTCCTCAAGTGAAGTTTAACCCTATATTTTTTTCTTATTTTGTCATAGGGAATCATCTCGTGCTCGCTCGTATATGTTGTGGAGCCGCACAATAACGCTAACACTAACAGATAACACTGGGAAACTTTGCGGTAATACAGGAAACGGTACACCTCACCGATTTTGATAACAAGGTCACCATTCTCAACAACTTTTCCTTATACATGTTACCGCCGCTCGCGGCCTCACTTTTTTAGATATTCATAAAATGCTGATAGAATGACTATACTGAACTCCGCCTTTTCCCTATGACCGAGTTCTCCCTTTAGGGCGGTTCAGGGGCTCCAAAATTCATTTGAAAGCTATACAAATCTAACTCTCTGTGGGATAACAATCTAGAAACGGAGTTACCTACCGAATATATTATGTAGAGTGTGATTCCAAACAATTTTTCTGCATAGATGAATATCTAAAAAACTAAGGCCGATGGATGGTACCATGTGTAGGAAATAGTTGTTCAGAATGATGACCTTGATAATATATTTCTAGGTCATCGAAATCGGTGAGGTGCACCCTTTCCTGTGTAATTACCAACTTTGGTTCTCGGTAATTAATTGATTTGTGATAAAATGTCGTTATAACCGTTTTCCAAGTGTCTATTATTACAGTTTTGAAGCCCTGTCGCTGGGGACCAGGGAGGATGCGAAAACATGAAGCGGTACGGCCGCGGCCTTGCGTTCACAGGTCCTGTTTCTGCGGTACACAACGCAATGTACACGAAACTTGCTTCGCAAACCTAACGCTGAAATATTCTGCGTGAAGGTAAATTTAGCGGCACGCGTCAAACACGCGGGGACAGTGTGCACACACGAATCGTTATTAGATAGGTATACGATTACTTGGGGGTGGGACAATGGGAATCACGGATAGGACCAGGGGGATCCTGACATCACGTTCGTCAGCGTCGTCGTCGAGCGTTCTTCGATCTCTAGATCGGCGCTGCTTCGAGACTATTCTCTTATCTCTCCGGCGGTGGTTCGAATCATTCTTGCAGACTGTGTCTGGAAAGTTTTATGACTGCACTCGAGAAACATACTGTGGGTCATTCTGGATCTGTCGGAGATGACCAGGATCGTTCGCACATCACCTTTAACCAACTGAAATACTTTTGTGCTTCGAGCAGACGGAATTCGATTACGGGGCGAGTCGCCTAACTCTACCCTCTTGAATTACTTTTAGTGTGCTCTCTGTTTCTCGATAGAAGACATGCGGAATCAATACACTGCTCCATAAAATTAAAGGAACACTGAATTATTACAGAAAAACTGTGATTTCCGAATTCCTGCAACTTCGTGTACAAAGATCTCACAATGTTCTGCCCCCATTAATTTCAAAGAAACGAAATCTGGCTCATGTTTAATAGATTTGATATCGAATCGATAACCATAAGAATGCCACAAAATCGAAGTAATTTATTTAAAGGAAAACAGTTCACAGTGGAAGAGTTACGTGACTCATCCCGTAAACACATTGTGTCACGAGTAACAACTTATATCTTTCTTGAAATTGTAGATAAATCGAACTAGCTCATAGAAAAATTGTATTATCGAAAGTTGAAAAATTGTATCTTCAATACTAATTTCATGACTGCAGCGTGAGTCTTGACTTCAATAGTCGAATCAGTAAGCTCGAAACACGATACTAACGTGTTAAGAATTTGGAGACGAATCCGAAATTGACAACGTCAACTGAATAATCATTTGGAATGAGGAATCAGAGCAAGAGATACAGCAAAGTAGAAAATATTATTCCCTGGAATAAGTGTTGCACTCTGGCAGCTGATGCGAAACTCCAGTCACCCAGAGGATTAGGTTTGCGGACACTTTCGATCAGACGTTGCGACGCGTTGGTAAGATAGTATGTTCCAGAGCATTATTGACAGTCATCGTAAGACCCGTGTTGGGTGGGTCTTTGCCAGTTTCGAAACTTTCCGGGCACAATTTGCCGAGCATAGAGGAAAATAAGTATCCAAGGTTAGAGTTATACGTGAGCGACAGAGTCTCCGGTGGACTCGACAAATTTGATCGGCGTGGTCCGCAAAGCCTGCAAAATACCTGTATCGGAAAATATTTGTCTTCTGGTCACTCACCTAGAACCCGCACTTCGACCGACCGTTGGGAGGTGATGTTATGCTTGTCCCTGGCGGTACACGTGTACGTGCCCTGATCAGCCTCTGATTGCACGTTATCGATAGACAGACTGCCGTTCGCCACTCTCTGTCTCATGTTGGTAGGCAATTTCACTCCATCTGACAACAACAACAATAATGCTTTAGCATATGGGGAACGCAGTGTGGTCGCGATCGATCTAAATTGCTGGGAAAATAAGGGCCGTTCGGTATTCGAGCGGAACAGAAGCTTCCCGTTACTAATTTCCTGACGAACCAACGTTAATACGGAAGCTACGTTAATTCCTAGAGTCGGGGATAAAGCCAGCCTCCTCGCCATAAGCTCTATTCGACGGAAAACGCGGCGAAAGTTTCATTAGCTTTGATAGATCGTTAAACTTTAATAGAGGTTTTACTTTATCGAGCTTCGAGTGCCTCGTATAGAATCCTTCCTGTGCGAAATCTACTTTTCCAAGTGAAATCTATTTTGCCGAGCGAAAGCTTATTAGACGAAAGTTGTCGGTATCATGCTACTTAAGGAATTTTGGATCCTTTGGCAAATTTCGAATGCTTTCTCAAAGAAGTATATACTTTATCCTATCTTCTCTAGACTATATTTTATATATCTTCTTATATGTAATACATAATATCCTTAATACATATATATAAATGAAATAATTACTAGA
The DNA here is from genome assembly GCF_051020765.1 of Lasioglossum baleicum. Classification (NCBI taxonomy): domain Eukaryota; kingdom Metazoa; phylum Arthropoda; class Insecta; order Hymenoptera; family Halictidae; genus Lasioglossum; species Lasioglossum baleicum. The sequence goes on along the minus strand of NC_134931.1, from coordinate 7,495,479 downwards.
AGTTGTGTACAATATGTGTATTTTTAAATGAGGTAATTTTTAACGAAAATATCCATTCATTTTTTACAGAAAATTCCTGAAGTTCTGTGTTATCCAGATTGTTAACTAGGCATGGCTTCCTACTTTTTCCAAGAAGTACTACACCATTTTAACTGAATTTTAGTTAAAATTGTGTTACTGAGTCGTAACATAAATACGTTTAGTTATGTTCAATGCCTCTGTTTATTTATTACTAGTGCAGTTCAGTCATAGATATGTACATGTACAGCAGAGTTGGGCAGTAATTAATTACATGAGTATTTAATTACATCTTCAATTACATGTGCAAAAGTGGACTATAATTACAATAAGAAAACGGTTAAATGGTCCAAAACATAAAAATTAGTGGTTTTAAAGAATAATTACACTGGAGTAATTGTTAGACTCAATTACAATTACTGTAATCGTGTTAAGTAATTGCAATACTTCTTTCACAATTACTGTGATTGTAATTGTGGTCCGCAATTACAATTACTGGTTGAGTCAAAGTAATTGCAATTACCAATTACAATTACATGTAATTGTAATTTTATTTCTGAAATTTCAAGTAGTTTTAATGCAATTACAAGTAATTGTAATTGGTAGTTGCAATTACTTAATACCAAAATGGCACTAAAAAAAAGTAAGTAGATACCTACTCAATGGAAATGTCTAAAAAATAAACAAAAAGCATATGTTATATATTATCCGACTCCAACTTTGACATGAGGGTCATTTTCAAAAGTAATGGTAATCGTTTTTGTGAAATATCAAATAATTAGCTACAAATAAATATTTAATGAATAATAAATATTTCCTAACATATGCTTTATGTTTGTTCTTTTTAGGCATTTCCATTGAGTAGGTATCTAATGACTTTTTTTAGAGCAATTTTGGCGTTAAATAATTGCAACTCCTCAATTACAATTACTTGTAATTGGTAAGTAATTGTAATTGTAATTGAAATTACATTTTGCCCAACTCTGATGTATAGTCACAACAAAATCGTTAGAATTAGGACAATTTATATTTACAACTGATTGAATTACTGTAAAAACCCAATAATTTCGAATGAAATGTAGATGTTGATATTTTTGAATGACGATACAGAATCTGACAGTACAAGATTGACGGGTAAGAAGTGAATATCAGAACGAATAGATGAGCCGTGATAATTGTAGTAGATACTATAATTGTCGATTAAAGGGATCGTACCATTAATGATTTGACGGGATCACTCAAACGTGACTGAAGTAATGTCATATGCATGATGAAACTAAAGCCCGTTTACTCACCTTTCTCCCAAATTATCGATTCAATAGGATATCCAGCGACTGGGCATTTGATGTGAAACTGTTTCCAAGCGACCGCCGAAACCGTGGACATGGGTCTGACGTATGGTGGGCCTGCGATTGACAAGCAAATAATACATACGTGTATTCCAAATAATTCACTCGGCGACCCCGCGCAAAGTTAACTCGTTTCCGTATTTTTATCTGTTGCCCAGGTGCAATCGATTCGGTAGCTACGAAGGAACGAGAACGAACACCGCCTTCTATCTTCTCTTCGTTCCAATTTGCTGCTCCCGGGGAAAATAAGAACCACCTGGCTGATGCTCTGAGAGTTTATACGGAAGTTTATGGCGCCGAACCACGCCGGATGAAAGCATTACTAATTTCATTCGAATCCATTTACACTAGAGAACGATGTTCCTTTAGCGAAATAGTACGTGTTTACTTCGTTCAGTCTGCCGGTGGATAAAAACACATTTAAAGTGGAAATAGATTTTGACATATCCTGGGATTATATAAGCGTTACGTTTCAATTAACTGATAATATCTTTTAGAGTTTAAGATAAGCGGGATAAACCCATGTTGTCTCTGTTATTCTCCAACTGAATTCAAAGTAATTCCAATCCTAGGCACGATCATTAATCCGCAACTGTGAAGCTTGAAATGTCTGGCTTAAGTTGTTTTCCCAAATTAATGATAAATAGACTACGGATCTTTATGCGAAATAAAAAATATTTGCATTGATTGCAAAACACAGAAGTGAAATAAAAATTTCCTTCTTCTTTTAATTACCTGATTAAGCTCTAACCAATACGCTGATGTCTTTAACTCTTTTTAATATGTCCACTGCTCTAAATTGTGCTTTCCCATTTTTGTCATAATGCATAAAATCCGCAGTCTAACGATTGATGTTTCTTATAAGTTCAATTTTAGTGCAACCAAAACATCTAATTCTGTATTTCAACGACTTTCTTTCACACAAATTCAAAATGAAATGGTTGAATAGAATAAAAAGCAATTTTTCTTTCGCATCAAAACATTATAATACTTGAAGCAACACTTAATGTTTATTCCGTTGAAATTAAGTTAAACTTTGTTTAGTGATTTGCATGTTTCCTATGATAACTTTTTGTTTCCACCGTGTTTTCATATCGTCAACCCTTCACTTAAATTTTTCGCGCATTTTCCATCGTCTTGTTATACAGTTTTTTAAAAACCAATTTACCGTGAAAATGGAAAATTTGATGAAGGCTACCTATACTTCGTGATAACAGTTTTGCACTTGTTTGTATAGATCGTATTGAATTTTATTACTTTCACAGAAATTCCGTTTTTTTACCGTTGCAATGAATAAACTTGCACAATTAATCAATTATGTTTCCGCTACTTTTAATTACGTTCATAATTGGAATAATAGTGTAGAGAGAAACAAAGATTTAAAACGTTAAAATTTTATTAGGTAAAAACAGATACATTAAAAACAGCCTTGATATTAAAAAATTTTAGTGTTTTGCAGTGTTTTGTCGTCGTATTCGTGCTATGATTATTATTTATCGGTTTATGTAGCAAATTCAGTGGTTAGTGTAAAATGATACAGGGTAACTATACAGGTCACTTGTCTCCGTTGTTTTCATACATACATTAAATTTTTTGAGGACAAAGTTGAGTGCTAAAATGGGGCTCGCATGATACCAAAAAAAGTTTGTTTCATGTCATTCTTTAGAGCTATCAACGTTACCTTCATTTTAAGTCTTATACGTTTTCTCTGTCCGTGATCTTGAATGACCTTGGTGACTATAGAGTCACTGAATTCATAATGAAAGGGACGATCATTGTAGGTGTTTAAAAAGGGTCGGTTCATTTAAAAAAATGAAGATTTTTCATGATGTGGGAGTCCCATTGTGCAATTCAACTTTGTCCACAAGACATTTAATGTATCTTTCAAATCAACAAAGATATTTGAGGTAAAAACGATAGGTAACCCAACCTCTATATTTATATCAAGTGAAAATTAAATATTATTAAATATCGAATTTTGTTGACCTCGTGGAATGCCTACTCCCTTAAAGCCGAGGTAGCTCAGGAGATATCGTCCCCGGGATTCTTCGCAGACCGCGCAACAATTGCATCAAGTTCGTCGACTCGTCGAAGGGGGCGGTTTTTAATTAATAGAAACCACCCCAGTCCGGCGAGGTACGGAATCAGAGCGGCGTTAATGACAAAGGGGGCCCCATCAAGCCGTTATTCCGGGCGATCGATCCCGTGGTAAACGTAATATTCCCCCGGGTTTCCAGTCAATTTCAATCGACACCGGTCGGCGATTCTTCTCCTTAACAGTCTCTCCCCGGGACTCACCGTAAATATTGAGCCTCGCCGAGTGGTGCGCCTCGCCCGCCCGGCTGCTGGCGATGCACTCGTACTCGCCCCCATCTTCAGACTTCACCGACGAGATGTTAACGTGCGATATTACGTCCCCGTATACCGTCACGTACTGGCCAATCAGCAGCCTGTCGTTTTGCGGAAGCGGAAATCCATCTAGCAACCAGGAAATTTGCGGCGTGGGATTACCCGCGGCGCTGCATTTCAGGGAAACCGATGGACCGATTTGCATTGTCTGTTCGATAAACCTGTAGACCAGCTGCGGCGCGATCTCTGTTAACAGAAATTATATGATTACTCTTACCTGAAATCATTGCAATAGTACACCTACTCCCGCTGAACCAGGATTCCTTCGTACTCGCCTTGGGCTGAAGCAACCTTTAACCTTTGTGTTACTGTTGACCTTTATTTATAACCCGAAGGCGCGCTTACAAACTTTGTTTTCCTTGTACTTTGATCACCTTGTACTATTGACAGCCAATTTACATTGCTCGGAGTACAGTGTGTCCCCAAAATATCGGAAAATCTTGGTGTTATAGAATAGTAAACTCTCTTCAAATCAAATATGTTTAAGTAATAGTTGGCTTCAATTTTACCAAACTTTAGTATACGATAATTATGAAGGACATTAATAAAATCTTCGTTCGAAATATAAAATCGTTTATGAAACCAGCGTCTTTCTCTTTCGATTAAACAATTTCTTTTTTTTTTTAAATTGGAGATCGTATGTGACTTACAGAAAGTCCTATAGCACAGGCGAATAACTGCACTGATGCATTCAGTGCATAAAAGTAAGAAATAAAGTTCGCGTAAACACATGTCAACCGAGTGTGGTAGAGGCTCTCGTGTTGTATTACTTGTTCTCCTGTTTTCACAGAAATTGTTAAAAAGTGGGCACTATCGTGTCGAACACGTGCCAGGTTCACCTACTTCAGTTTGAATTCTCTGGAAACTTTCTTCCAGATGTTCCTGGAGTGTGTTAGCGTTGCCTACTGTCGCGCTGTAAGTCGACGAGTTCAAACAACTGCAGTTCGAAAAAAATACATATAAATAATATCATGTTTTATAGTAAATTAATTATATATATTAAAACATACATATACATACACGATCATGTTCTACACATTCAAAGCTAATGGAGTTATACTCAGATATTACCAACAAAAGAATTATGGGGATCGTCAAAGTGACGAATTCAATATGTTTTAATTCACGATTATCGAGATTATAAACAAGCATTTATGAGATATGTATTCAATAGATTTATTTATTTAGATTTCTAGTGGTTTTTATTATAAGACGTGTCCGACCTAGATGTGTTCGGTAGATCTAATGTGAAATATGTTGTATAGTCAATTAATTTCATTTAATTCGTTCTGTTTAGAGATTTTTGTTTCGTTAATTAACACTGTCGACTCTATTGAATTTAATTAGAATAGATAATTGCTAGTGAAACACATTCTCTTCCTCTCACCACACTATTTATCCTCGAGGCAACGTGGCCGACATATTACGGACTTGTTCCCTTGAGGCAGACTACTTCCTCTTTCAATTTGTTTTGTTTCCACTATCATAAATTTCAATTACTCATCCTACTAAATAATGGTAATATGTATATATATTGTGAATGTTAATTATATTTTATAAAAATCTTCAAAACATTTATACATAAAATAGAATCAATTTTAGAAGTTATTTTCTGCAACTTGGAAATAAAGATTATGGAGATTCTTGTGAGGTATTTCCATGTTATTGAAGACAATTTCTTTTCGCATAAGGTAGGAGAATATTATGTACATAATAATATACATAACAATAATTATTGCTGACCAAGAAGAAAGAAAAACTTCCTCTATTTTGGAACGTAGATTATACACATGATGAAAACTGTCCTCGGGTTCAACTTCGTCAACTATCAACAGTATTTAGACTCTATGCGGGGACACGGTAAAGTAGTCGAATGCTGCTAGAAGTACGACCCGTAGGGTGGATTTATAGTGGAGCAGCGAGGTGAGCTGTGCGGTGAAAAAAAAGAAAAACAAAGAAAATACATATGTACTTTTTCATTAGTATGTGTCGAAATGTTGTCACGAATGTTGGTTTCTTTTCACCCCGCGCCGCTATCATCGATGCTCGCAGTTCCACTATAAATCCACCCTTAGAGTGCGAAATACTAAACGTGTTCCTGGTCATAGAGACTCACTCTGCATTCATAACGCGTCGCACGATGTCCAAAATGTAGATCTAGTTTGTCATTGGGACTTGATCCGTTCGTCACTGACACTCCAGCATTTTCCACGCTCAACCGTGTCAATAATCTCGTTGCATTTCCTCGACAGAATACACAGCTCTGCTTCGTTCAGGATTCATAAAAGTTCTTACGAATCCCGGAGCATAATTGAAATTCCGTGTGCAACTACGTGCCGTAAAAGCTTCATGCGACCTATCAAAATCGTAAAATAGACGGTCTCACTTAATCGTAAAACGTGGGGAGTTAGTTAAAAGTACCAGTGGTTCGCGATGTAAATCCCTTTAGAAGAGGACGCAGGCAGGATCAAGATTAATGGCTTGGGAAGAGTGGAAATCTTTCAACGAATCGGTTTATTTAGAACCGTGGGTGGCTCATAATATTAATACTTCTAAATCCTACGAATTTATTTTACCTTACAAGATACACAACCAGCTAAGAAAGGATTTGTACGTCCTTTGAAACATCCTTTCTAAAAATGCGTTCGAAGTATTTGAGTTTGTTCAAGGAGTTTCACTTGCTGTACAAAATCCTTGAAAAAAAATTGTACTACCTTATCTGTGCCCTTGAAGAATATTGAAATAATATATACTTTCTAGATTTATATATGTCAGTTACATAAGTACTGACAGTCATATACACTGACTGTCCTAAGAACAATTGAAATTTATTGCAGTTGTATTTTTTCGCTATTTTAAACTGTTCATAACTCGTGTCTACAAATGATATTTCTCGAATTTTTCCACGATCGCACGATTTCCTCAAAAATCTTTTTATACATCATGTAATGAACTAATCCTTCCGAGTTCTTGAAAAAGTTATGGGGTCTGGTGTGATTTTTTAAAACTTTCTTCTCTATAAAGGGTGTGCAGAGACTGCTTGGACTGCTTGTACCTTTTACTCGAGAAACGTTTGCTTTAATCGTATCTTTGCCGAATTACCGAGTAGATTTTTTCATAATCTGCAATACGATTATGGGTAAAACGTTCCGCGATGATGGAGCAGCAAAGATAAACCTGCTGTCGTCGAATTACGCGATATCCCTTTTCATTAAGTGGACTTTAATGACCAAAGGGACTTTGTACTAAATAATTGGCCTGACGATTAATGGATCCTGGGGATTAAGTGCGCCGTGGCCTAACGAAGAAACATTGAAAATAATCACGGTGCTTTCACGGGCATGCGTTCCAGTTCCAGGAGGGCTCTAAATGAACCCGCAGCTCCACGTAACGAGTCCTGCCGGTAATGAATTCATGAAGTTCATAAGCGCGGGCACGCCGACTACGAAATAACATTCTACAACTTTTCGCATGCATATCGTGATTTTCGCGCGGTTGGGTGCTTGAACACGCCCCAGAGAAATCGATCCACGGTTAATAAATTCTTCAACACGCTAGTCGGTCCAATGGCGACTCCAGCAAATAAAAGATAAAAGATATATGTTCCTACTGTCAAAAACATTTTGGCGAACGCGTCCATCTCACGTAGCCAATGACTGCAGTTCGTCAGTTTTTAAATTTTTTCTTTTATCGTGTATTATCTAATTTTGTCATCTTTTTATAACTCTATAAATATTAGATTAGAACCAGAATTATACATTTAGTTTTGTACAGAGTAAATTTTGCAATATCTTTATAGTTTTAAAAAAAAGTTGAATACATTGGAAAGCTTCAAAATTAGTCTCAATATTTTTTAATTTGCATTATTGCATTATTTCCAATTTATTAAAACGATTAAAGAATGAAATATACGTTCACGTAGCTTCTGTATCTTGTATTTAATGCATAAATTTTCATTTTGCATACAAATTCGCAGTCTAGTCGTTATGCATGGACGATTATTATAGATGCGAATTATCTATATATATAAAAGCGAAGTCCTGACTCACCTATCAACGCCCAGGCTAAACCCTTGGACTTAGAAAGCTGAAATTTTGCACAGAGGTTTCCCTTATGATCTATACAAGGGATAAGAAAGGATATTTTGAAATTCAATCCCCAAGGGGGTGAAAAGGGGTTGCAACGTTTGTATGAGGAATATTTTGTTCGTGGTCGGATTTGCTTGAAACTTGGTCCAAATGCTCTTTGATATAATTAATCAAACACCTGTTTCGGCATTTTAAAAAATTGATCCCCTAAGAGGGTGAAAAGGGGTTGCAACGTTTGTATGAGGAATATTTTGTTCGTAGTCGGATTTACTTCATACGTGGTCTTAATGCTCTTTGATATAATTAATCAAACACCTGTTTCGGCATTTCAAAAAATTCAACCCCCGGAGAGGGTGAAAAGGGGTTGCAACGTTTGTATGAGGAATATTTTGTTCGTAGTCGGATTTACTTCATACGTGGTCTTAATGCTCTTTGATATAATTAATCAAACACCTGTTTCGGCATTTCAAAAAATTCAACCCCCGGAGAGGGTGAAAAGGGGTTGCAACGTTTGTATGAGGAATTCTTTGTACGTAGTCGGATTTACTTCATAATTGGTCTCAATGCTCTTTGATACAAATAATCAAACACCTGTTTCGGCATTTTTAAAAATTCGACCTCTAAGGGGGTGAAAAGGGGTTGCAACGTTTGTATGAGGAATATTTTGTTCGTGGTCGGATTTGCTTGAAACTTGGTCCAAATGCTCTTTGATATAATTAATCAAACACCTGTTTCGGCATTTTAAAAAATTGATCCCCTAAGAGGGTGAAAAGGGGTTGCAACGTTTGTATGAGGAATATTTTGTTCGTAGTCGGATTTACTTCATACGTGGTCTTAATGCTCTTTGATATAATTAATCAAACACCTGTTTCGGCATTTCAAAAAATTCAACCCCCGGAGAGGGTGAAAAGGGGTTGCAACCTTTGTATGAGGAATACTTTGTACGTAGTCGGATTTACTTCATAATTGGTCTCAATGCTCTTTGATACAAATAATCAAACACCTGTTTCGGCATTTTTAAAAATTGATCCCCTAAGAGGGTGAAAAGGGGTTTTGAAATCTAAGATGGCGGCATGACATAAAATTAAAACTCTATAGGGGTGAATGGGGGGTTAAAAGGTTTTATAGAGAAACAATATTAATTTCCAAGGGCATTAAACGGTTTTCTGTGCGAGCGAAGCCGCGGGAAAAAGCTAGTTATACCATAAAAGGATGAGTAAAGAAAACGTACCTGACGAAAAATGGTTGAAGCAACGGTTGTTCAATAATACCATGACGAGGAACACAATGTCTCGTCTAAATAATAGTTCAGTCTGTCGTTAAATATATACAGTACTCGCAGACGTCTACCTCTCAGCGAGACGGCTGCAATTTAAATTAAAAATCTGCGGAACTGGAGACGGCCTGAGGCGGTCTGGTCTCGGGAAACTTAATTCCAAGTGTTAGAGGGACACAAATTTTTTAAGTGTGCCTGCTAAAGACACTATTTGCTCTCTAATTTCGAGCCAGCATCGTTGCACGAACCGACCCTATCCTAATCGATACGAGGACAAGACGCGTCCGTCGACCATTAAACAAATTTCATTCCGGCCGCTTAATTGCATGTCTCCCAAATACGCCGATCCAGTTATGCTCACGAAACGAGTTTGCTGATCGGATAGGTAGTGATCCACATCAATTTTTTTGACGTATCCGTGTTGGTCCGATACGGATGACATTAATGAACTGGTACAGGATGAAACGAATCCGTCAAAAAATCCAAACTACCTCCACTTTCCATTGCGATTCGATATTTAAACATTTATTCAGCGTTCACTTAATCGAATGTATTGGTTTCATTAGCGGGTTGAAGATTTCCTCATATATTTGCTAATTCAACCTTACGTCGGTTTTAGTGGAGAACCGAGTGGATGAGTGATTAAAAAATTACTGAAATGCTTAGTCTAGTTGTGATGTTGAATGTCTCTGCTAAATGCTAAAATGATCAGTCCCCGTTAATAAAGGGTGTTCCATTAAGAGGTATCATGTTAAATTTCGCGCCATATTTTATTTGTGAACATTAGAGTTGTCACTCTTCGACGCGTGGTTAGTAAAACTGAAAAAATTAAAGATAAATAGAGATTTTTGACACTTCTTAATGGAAAATCTTACATATTTATTATTCGTCACACCGCCATTTGTTATTTCCAATCTCGCATTTATTAAATGACAACCCAATGACAGGGAAACAGCGACGAACGTAAGTTTCGTGGGAAAATCGAAGGAAATATTTCGAGACAGAATGAAAAACGCTAAACGGGTATTGTTCGGTGGTTCTGTACGTCGCGTTGTGTCAGTTAAACTTAAGCTTCCTGTTTGCCATCTCGCTTTCTACCTCTGGTTATTTGGCTCTGCTATCCTTCTCTGTTACTCTCTGGTGGCTGACGAGCCACCTTGCCTGACGTATCTATGACGCATAATAAATAGACGTAGCTGGAGGTGCAGACTGGGACGAGATCGTGCTCGGCCGGCATGCAAAGCATCGGCAAAACCGCAGGAATCTCGTTAGCGTATGCAAATCCAAGGTGGCGGTACTAACTATCCCATCGTGCTGCGGGCAATCCCTACCTAATGTACACTGTATGCCCCGCAGCTTAGAAATCATGCAGTCGAGAAAAATCCTAATGATAGAGTAACAGGGACGCCTAACTCGATCATCCAGCGAAAATCGAATGGTCTGACCGACTAGCTGACCATCGATGAAACTCATGCTCCCGATTAGGGGATCGATCCGGAATAAAGTACGTTTCGAGCCGCTCCACCGCTAGAAATAACGAAATCCTATTGGCCTCCGTTCTCCCGCGAAACAACCAATATTTCTGTCTGATCTGGTTTAACAGAACCTCCGGAATTTAGGAAATAGATCTCGAAATGTTTTCGAACTGGTTTGCGGAGAAAGACATTCTGCGAAATCTAACCACATTTTTGTTCATCCCTTGCACTACGATTTATTTGTTACAGTGGATAGAAATTCTATATCGTCCGTAATATCCTAGAAGAAGATGAAAATCTATATTTATTGTATGGCCATGATTAATTTACTGTTGGGAATATGTTTGGAACAAAATTAATTAGTTTTTAGTCGGTTACAAAATGCAATGGAAACAAAATTCGAAAAAGAAATCTTCAAGACGAGTTCAATGTCCTAGTGCAAAAAAAAATGCAAAATTAATTGACTGTTTAATTAATACTTGTTGAATTAAGTATACCTTGAACGAAGAAGGAAATAACCGATTTCTGAAAGTTGGTAGCACATTCATAATAATTTATAATTTATAAAATTGTGTGTGTGTGTGTGTGTGTGTGTGTCCACTTTATTCCTAATATTCGCTCGGTTGAACTTGGTCGTGTTTCACGGCGATAATTTGTTCCATTGTCAATAATCAGTGAGATGTTTAGAACACTGAAATTGAGCACCCTGTAATATTATTATTTCCAGCTACACTGGTGAACTTCAAACATAAAGCAATAATTCCAATTCTTCCGCTATCGAGAACGGAGTAAAGCCCTTCCATCGAACAAGTTATCAAATATTTGTGAGCGACAGAGTACTTCCTCATGCAGAAAAATTGCCCGATCGGTTTATGGCAACGTAGCGTAACGAAAATTCATCCTGGCCCCGAAACTTCGCTCGCAGCAAAGGGGACTTCAGAATCGCGAAGAATACTGTTGGAACGGTTTCCATCGAATAGAAAAATGAGCCAGCTCGGTAGCGTCTCGCTCGGCCGAGCTCAAATGCGGTTGAAAGAGCCGGAGGGGCAGGGCGAAATAGCGCGCAATCATCGTCCCGTTTAAACCTAATGAAAAATCGCTTACTGCGGCTAACTCCGGACTGCGGCGAGTTATTGCGGCCCGATGCAATTGCGGGTAAAGCGTTCAAAGGTTGAATCCATTACCGTTGTTTGCTGGTGTTCTTGTTTCTATCGCCGCGACCCAGCCAACTAAGTGCCTTCTTTCCTTCGGGTCTTCAATTACTCTTGGCACCCGGGAGTTGGGGGTGGCTGTGGCGAAAGGGTGGAAACACAGTTTCACCTTCTGATAACGGCAGCGGGTGAGCGAAGCGTGTACAGCGTCGAAGAACTGGTTCCGGACCGATTGTATCCGACTTTACCCGGTTGCACACCGTCAAATGAGACCGATCGGTAAACGATTCCGAAAGAAAATTTCAAGTTCCCACTATCATCCAATTTGCCGCGCGGCTTGGGTTAACGACCAGAGTGGTAAAGTAGTATTGTACTGGGTTAAGTAATATTTCAAATAGTAAATAATCCTGTTTATTCCAAAGTATGCGTAGAACTACGAAAAAAAAATTTTTTCTGTACTATTTTCTAAAAATAATATTTCTGAAGCGTCCAAAATACCGCAAAACTAATAAGGTAACTATGTAGCAAGTTCTGAACGGTACGAGATGTATTTGAGTTCTAATTTTCTGTATCGTGTCGCGTATTACGGCGACTCGGATCCGTTTCTATTGGTTGGCTGTAAACTGTTTGGGGTGACTAAATGAATTCCAATTGGTGAGTGGGTGGTGCGCTTTGATCGTTGAAATAGGAATGTGCTTTAGTAAAATTATGTTTTAGCTATCAAGTAGGTGAGAAAGATGTGGGAAATGGTGTCCGATGACACAGTCAAATATTTCTGAGACCGTCGCTCGTCGCGTCGCGTCAAGTGTATCGAGCTATTACAGCCGACCGTGTCTAATTCTCACGTTCGGTCTGCTTGAAACCGAACAATTTCATTTGAAGAATGTTAAAAATATTTGCATCTCGTCTTGAAATGAAATATATATTTTATTTTGTGATTCAAATTCTTGAAATGAAAATATTGTATTTTGTGGTTTATAGATTGTCGAAATAAAAATATTTTATTATTGAAATTAGACATCCTATTTAGAAAATTCTTATTTATAAGCCAAATAAGATCTGATCTTACTGTCCAAGTGTAACAGCTTGTCTCAAACAGATATTGGGAGAATATCGGTTGAATAGTGACGAAGAGGCGGAGTAGACGATTCCGAAAGAAAATTTCAAGTTCCGACTATCATCGAGCTTGCCGCACCGCGTGGCTAACGGCCGAGAAAGCACCGGCACGGGGAGACGTATAGAATCGATTCAGAGTGCTTCGCTAGCACACGCCGTCCTTGCTGTCCGGGGAGCTTGCGGGGATTAATGAGATGGGTGGAAGAGAGAATAATTAACTACCCCCGTAACGAAGGGTTTGATTGACTTTCGTACCCTTCCGTCGAACCGAGTATGTCGCTTTGCCTGACCAGTGTAAGTAGTTACGATGAAACAGACACCCTGTTGCAATTTGACGGAATATAAACGGAGCGTCCCGCGCCAAGGAACTTCGAAAGAGAATTAATGATGGCTCGAATGCAATGCGCGGCCGCATCGATTCCTGCCATCCGTTCAATCAAAATTTCAACGTGTCTTTCGATTCCTGACTGAACCATTCTCGGTAAAATGTTTATAACGTCGCCGTGAAGCTTCTTCAGTACGTGTCTTAAGTTCAAGCTCGCGTTTACATTTCCTATAAATCGATGGTGAATTCATGGTGAATGTAAATATGGCATAATTTCGTGCTACACGAGTGACGATGCTTAAAAACATTCATATTTTTCGTGTAATCAGCGATTTAGGTGTCATCAACATTTGCCGGTCAGCGCATTGTTCAAATCTAGGAAGTTTATACCACGGGAGAAACAAAGGATATTCTATAACGTAAAGCGGACAAATGCCCGAAATCTGTTAATCAACGGACGAAATTTCTATCAGCAGATGAGACCAGTAACACAACCACGGGCGCGTAAACTGGGATAACATGTTATGGTTAAGTAATTTGAGAATTGCTACGGACGGGTCGCTCAAAGCCTGATTCGAAGCACCTCGTTTGCAGGTATGTATCTCTTTGTCTCTGTGTTCGTAGAAAAGCACGCGAACCGAATGGTCTTTATTATATTTCGGGGGGGAGCTCGCGTATCGCGTGGTTTTCGATCGAGCGATGCTACGCAACGCCGCCGCTGGTCGCGAGCAGAGGCGGGCCGAGCGTAGAGCAAACGAGGCCATTTTCGAGCAAAAATAGTACGCCGCCCAGGGCGAAACGACTTCGTGATGGAAAATACATTACGAGGGAGCGAAGCGTGCACCGTGCCCGTACGCAGCGAGTGTTTCGGCCCGAGAACCGAAAATTGAGAACCGAGAACAGAGAACAGAGAGAACAGGGAATACACATATACTCTCGGAACAGGAAACCCGGAACCTGTAGATGCTCGATTGAGTCTCTCGTGCGCAAAATCGTTCACTGGATACATACTTCGGTTTTGTTACCGTAGACCGGACACGCGGCCAATCTGGCTCGGTAACAGTATTTTAATTGAAATCTTCGTGGCCATAACTCGAAACCATCGATCGGCGAGCTGTGTTGTCCGGTTAATGGAAAAAGCATCGAAGTCGGTTACCCGGTCGAAATATGACACACGAGCAACAGATAGGAGGATTCGCGGAAACGGTGCCGGGAAACCGATAAACTCGAGGCCATTCTGTCAGCCAGCCGAATTTTACTGTTACACGAAGAAGTGACGGGCGTGTGTGGAAGATTCAAATGTTGGAGAAATGCACAACATTTAAAGATTACACAGTTGCGGAAGGCTTTGAGACATACTCGAGCACACGGCTGAAAAACACATGTCCGTTCCTTTTTGTGAATATCTAAAAAAGTAAGGTCGAGCGGCGGTAACATGTGTAGGGAAAAGTTCAGAATGATGAGCTTGAGAATATATTTCAACTGACTGTTTGAACGTAATACAAAGTTTATAATGTTCTCGATATGAAAATATTCATAAAATAAATACACCCTTTAGAATTTATAGACACCCTGCAAGAAATCGTTCTCTTTTATAATAATTCTCTTACAGTTGAATAGATATGGTTGGAGCGAAACCAATTTATTCAAGAAAATGGAAAGTTCTCAACTTTATGAGAACAATGACCCTTTTTCACGAGATGAATTTATATGGTTAAAAACAATTTTCCAAACCAAACATAATATTAATATCGCTGGTACAGTACCTAGAAAGACTCGACTACGCTTTGTTCGAAATTGATTGGTCAATTACTTTTATATTACCTACCGAGGAACGTGTTACAAGTTTTTAATAAAGTCTTAAGGCAGCTGCAAAATTGACCTACAGAGTTAGTCCGCAATTCTGAAGCACCACAATAATTCTGTTGGACGATTTTTTTTCGATTTTGAACGCTCGTAACATTTAATATGCTATGGAGTGAATGTTAGTTATACACATGCCGATTTCGATGAAATTTTAGCATCCGCATATCTGAAATGTTCATTACGGGCTCAAATAAAAAGGTTTTAAAAAGTGCCTTTTTTCATTTGAAAAAATGTTTTTTTCGCTATTAATTTTGCAATTATTTTAAACAGATTCTATGTTTTCATAGCAGAGAGTTGTTTAAAAATATTAAAAAAGGAGGATATAGCCCCAAGTGTTCCCTTTAGAGACCTGTTTTTAATAAAGCGAACACTTCAAAATTGAAGAAATTAAAATTATTTGAAATGAACGCTGCACAGCGATATACAGCCTCGGACGGCTGCACACAGTGGGCTAGGTTGAGAACTGTGTCGACATTTAACTATAACTCTCGAACCATAAAAGATTGGGATGAAATTTTTTGCCCGAATTTCCCGTTCGAAACTTTTAAAAAGTAGTTAAAAGTGTCCGGGCGTCAGACGGAGAAGTCTGGGGGTTTTATGCCGTTCGTCGTGGGTTCGAAATTTTATGGATGACAACCCTAGTAACGAAGAATCTTATAAGGCAAGGTATTAATTCCTAACATATCGCCACCATTATTCCACTGTCGCGTACAAACTCCGTTCTACCCGTAGCCAAGCAAAGCGGTTGGAAGCGCTCGTCGCGCGAAAGAAGACGCAAACAATGAAGTTAATGTACCGCAACAGCAAGTAGTTGCAAGGCAAAGGCAATATTCCCGCCAAAGCTTCTTGTGTTCGCAAAAAAATTACCTCATCAACGTAGCAGAAACGGCTTAACCATCCCCGTGAGAGGCTCGCCTGTTAATGGTATGTACGACGTCGTCCAAAAAAAGAACGGAAAAAGAAGCCATAGCATGGGGAGTAAAGAAAAGAAAACAGTGGGGGATCGAACGCGCTCGAATTGAAAGCAATCCGCGGGATCTATAACCAGCAGAGCAGAGCCGGGACTAAAACCATCGACGGTGAAAAGTACGTGATCAACACCGACGGGGCGCGAGAGGTTCCATAATTAAAAGCGCCGGTGGATCGAAAGGATGGCGATTATCGGGCGGCAAACAGCGATTTTCGCGGGATGATGGCACGAACGGAGAGGGGCGTGGGTGGCGGAACACGGGGGATGGATCACGGTTAGGGGGTTGCAGAACGATGCGGGCATTTTCGCGCGAAAATGGCACGTACCTTCCTCGGAGGAAAGCGGCCGCGCGCGCCGGGCTCCGTGATGGAAAACGCGTTACGATGGAGTGGCACGCAAACCCGGAATGGATCGTATGGGGAAGAGTTCCACTGCATTAACCACCCAGCAACCTATCACCGCGGAACCATTCGCTCGACAAACAGGCCCGCCTCTCGCCACCTCCGCACCTTTTCGCCGAGCACCGCCATCCAACGGGTCTGTCTTCCGAACACACCGAGGCCGAGTTTCCATCATCGACCAAGGAGCCTCGAGAGCCCAAGACGCCGGGAAAAAGAGAACACACCTGCCGGGAAACGAGGGGAAACTCGGCCCGGCGAGTTTTCCAATTCTTTTTCCTCCAGGCCGATTCAATTAGGTCTGAAGAGCCAGCCAGCCGGCGCTCGTCTCATTCGTCGCGAGCATTTCACGCGTTTAACCTTACCGATGGTGATCGATAGAGTGCTGTGCTTTCGGTGTTTGCGCGTGGAAATCTGTAGGAATGTGTGAAATGGGTGATTCTGTGTTCTCTCGAAAATATCTACAACATCGCAGAATTCAATTATATTCCCATACGATCAAGTATGGACTTCAGGAAAATTTTTCTATTTAGCATCTGTTGGTTACAGCTACGGCAGACAATGTTCCATTTTGCATAATGTAATTACTATTTAAATGGATGCACGCGATGTGGTGAACGGCTTACTTAGTCGTGTTTGTATCCTGCTGAAAATTTAAATAAATTTTGTTAACCATCCTGCATATTTCGCGGCAGTTAGAGACAAAAGTAAACCTGTGGTTATAATCATATTTTCATTGTGGAAGCATATAAATTAATTTCGTACCAACAATTTCCATGTAGTTCGATCGAGGTAGAGATAATATTGATTTTCAACTTAATCTCAAATTAATTTACAAAAGGTTAATGTAATGATTAAATGAACAGTGGAGCTTACTGGGAATTAGATTATCTGTGTTCTCCATCGAATTATTTTTGTATATTTTCAGTCCTCGAAAACGATCGATAATGAAAGTGATATGTCTATCGAAATGAATATGATAGAAACCACCTATCTCAATTTTTTCCTGATGAATCAATCACTTGACAGCATTATAATTAATTGCAGTAATTCCGACTATTATTAGAGACAACCCGTAATTGAATAGTCGATTACGTTTTAATGGACATTCTTAATACATAATCAGATTACATTTCGCCCGAGCCTGTTGCCTACAAGTCCCTCGGGACTTGAACCGAGCATCGTTGTTAACAGTACGTTATACACCGGTTAAACTGTCCAGAATCTTACTGTAAGCGGGTCCGTCGGTGTAGAAGATGGTGTGCCAGACGTAATTGAAACCGTCGTCCGCGGCCAAATGTCATTAAACGCCGCGACGAAGTGTCTTAAACGTTTCATACCGCGGTAGGTTCGTTAACCGCCGCCGCGAGTTACTGCCCCCGCACCGGTTGGAATGAGACAGAGGTAGTCTTCCTTAAAATCGTTTAAACGGAATAATGGATATTACACGAGGCAGAACAGGTGGGTCGAGTCTTTGCAAGTGACAAAAAAAGACGATTACTATTATGTAGCCGGGCAACTGAATTAGACGGGCAATCTCAAATGTTCTTGTAATGACGCGCGTCAACGACGACGATTTAACGAGGCGATCCTATTCTGTGTTACGAAGGGAATGAGCGTACAACATAAGAGACGAAGCCTGTCCAGATCTGCAGGTTTTCTTTAACATATTTTTCGATGCAGTCAACAATTTATAAGATATTTGAGAGAACGATTTTATGAGCATTTAATTAATTATTTTCATGTTTAAGGGCCTTGAGACACGTTTTCCCGTTTTCCGTGGGAGCTCAAAGTTTACACAGATGTTCTTCAACATGTGTGGATACGACCCAATTTTAGAGGTGCACGAGAAATGTAGATAACGGGACCATGCACCTCAGTGATAATTGGGACAGATTAGTAGAGAGGCAATCTATTGACCGTCCCGGGCAGGGTTGCCATATGAAAGTCTCGCCAGGCCCCTTACCATTCTGCCCCTCGCCCAGCTGTGTTGCGAGCCCGCCTTTGCTTCCCCCACTCTTCCCACTAACGCTGACGCGTACCGTACGCATTAGTGGGAAGAGTAGGGGAACCAAAGGCGGGCTTCGCAGCACAGCTGGGCTAGGGGCTGAATGGTAAGGGGCCTGGCGAGACTAGAATATGGTAACCCTGGTCCCGGGTAAGGTTTACGTTTTAGTAGGTATGGGTACGTCGAACATCTGCGGCCTGAGTCCCACACTACCCCCTTCTTGGGTGTGCGTAAAAAGACATTTCCCCCTCACCCTTAACAAAAAAAAAGTAAAAGAAATTTTGAAAAAAATTGTTGACATACATAGACGGATAAAGATTTTATTAGCCCACAATAGTTTGCATCAGTTCGCAATGCCATCGACGTAAAATTTCTGGCACACATATGCTATTTTGTTGAGTGGGAGCGTTCATATGGATGGAAGTATTTTCCCACGTTTCGTACCGAGATCGCGTTCAGGCGGCTGCGGTCGAGGGGCACAGAGGCCAGGACATAAACGCCTAAACAAACGAAGACTCACCGCCCAGCCGCAATTCCGCGATTCCTTGTGCCATTTCGTACTCGTTCCTGACGAAGCACTGGTACATCCCGCGATCCTCCCGTGCAACCGACATCACGGAAATACGCTCCGTGGCAACCGCCCTCACGCGAGAGCTCGTTCTCAATGGCTGACCGTCCTTCAGCCAGTAGAGCGCCGCCTGCGGAAATCCACTTGCGCTGCACGTCTGGAAAGCAGTTTAGAGAAAAAGGACTGATGAGAACCGACCAAGTTTCCGGGCGTGCCCGCCTACCCCCTCTAACAGAATATCCTTGAATCTCACGTCCCCTTCAAAAATAAGATTGCCCCGCGTCGAATGGCGCTACCGGGTCGAGCTTCTTTCAGCGTAGGCGAACGCGAGCAAGAACTCCGACGGTCTCGGGGTCACCTCCAACTTTTCGTGTTCTCGTAAAAATCGGATTACCCCGGAGCGAAATGCTTCTGGAATGACCGAGAAATTCGCCGGTGAATTAACCCGGTACCCCTTCCCACTCCCCCCGCCCCGTAAATCGCCCGGCTATCGCGCTTTCTTTCTATCGTGATTATTCGCGTCTGTCAACAGGTTGTGAATAGAATGCTAGACAAAATAGTAAGACACTTTGCATATCTAGTATAGATCTCGTATATACTATATAGCATGTCAATCAGAGTCGCCAGACCAGGCGAATTGACTCGAACTGAGGGGACAAAGTTGCCCTCTTTCTGCCAGTATCGGATCAACAGGGTCGTGGCGGAAGCTTGAGGGAACAGTGTCGTATAAGGGGAAGGTAGAGTGGGGAAGAAAAGTCTTCATATCTAATGACTCTGAAATTATTTGCCCAGCATTGAAAACGAACTTTTGGCATTTATAGCATATTTATAGCAGTATTGATTGTTATGGTTTGTCTCGCACAACAAAGATAATCGCGATAACACGATGTAGTTACAACGCAGAGTAAATAATGATAGATGCTCGGTAGCTGACGTAATGGTAAAACAGTCGACACAAATGGCTAGGATCCCGTATTAATTACTGTTATAAAACTCGACCGTATCAAACGCAGGCAACCGTGAAAATCGTCAATTACCAAATGAGCGGCCTTGCCGAGATCGACGGTCTGAATCGACGGTTGTACGTGCACGCTCAATGGCGCAGACACCGTTAACCTCACTTCCATGGATTCGTTGCCCTCCACATTACTGGCGGTGCACATATAGGAACCGGTATCATTGTCCTGAACACCTTGTATGATCAGTGAACCGTCTCGTACCACGTAATGTCCTGACGCATCTTCGATTGGCTCCTCCCTCTGGTTCCGGTTGTAATACCACCTACGGCAGAGAGACAACAGGAACAAATATAGATTTGCCGTTTTCAAATTACTATCTTAATACAGTGTTCCCGCGATTGATGTGACTTTCGGGTTTGCGGATGATGTGACTTTTTTATCCCCACTAGTAGGGGGTTCCCCCTTGGGCGGTCGATCGCGCTACAAAGAAATTAAGCTATTAGGGTGTTTAAAATGGGGTTTTATGATACTTGATGTATCATTCACAGGTATGGAATAGAATTAGTATTATATAATACAACAATTTCCCGCTTGGCACCATTGTTTACCCAGGATCGTCGTTTACACTTGGAAAAGTTATCTCAGAAATCTATGTTCGGCACACGTAAAAACGTTGTACCATTTCGTTTCCTGAGACTCGATACCCCCGAGGTTTTCACAACAATCGCGAGAACACTGTATTACACAATTTGTTTAATCTAAGTTTATACAGACAGGGTGATACACCTAACGTTTGTATGTCAAATATCTTTGCTATTTTCAAAGATACATTAAATGTCTTGAGGATAAAGTTGAATGGTTAAATGGACTGACCTTGAATGACCTTGAATAATTATAGGCACTGAATCCGTAATGAAGGGAGATCATTGTAGATGTTTAAAAAAGGATAGTTCTCCATTTTTAAAAAATGGCTTGAGGACAAAGTTGAATGGTAAAATGGAGTTACCTTGAATAATTATAGGCACTGAATTAGTAATTAAAGGGACGATCATTGTAGGTGTTTAAAAAAGGGTGGTTCTCCATTTTTTTAAAATGAAGGTGACCTTGATATTTACCATTCAATTTTGTCCTCAAGACATTTCGTGTATCTTTAAAAACAACAAAGATATTTGAGGTGCAAACGTTAGGTCACTCACCCTGTGCGACTTCGAAAATAAGAGAGAATCTAAGCAGTTGTTTCATCACCAAGCTCCCACGAAAATTCAATGTGCTTAACAAATCTTGCGAAAGTAACACGATTATTCACATCGGTCTTAAAGCAGCAAGAGTCGCGTGACGACACTAGACTATCAGAAATTCTACTTCAAAACTCGTTTATATTTGGCCCCTGGACCGAGGTAAAATGGAAATTCCGACGATACGACGCGTTACATTCAATAAAGCTAATTCCCGATGGAATTCGAATTAATGGGGTCGCTAAGAATTTAAGAGCTTCTGTTTTCTGAGTTTTAAAGGGCTCGCCGTCGTCGTCGAATCGATAAATTCTTCAGTCTTTGAGCGCCGAATGCCTGAAGTGTTTGCAAACGTGGTAATTAACGATGGAACTCGTCAAATAGCGGACATCATGCTTCTTGTTGGAAATCGTGGAAGTTGTTCAGGCTCATTTAACGAAGCAAACGAAAGAGTTGCAGATACATGCGAAATTGTTATTTATTAATTAGAAAGTGCGAACTAGTCTCGTTAATTATACAAACATTGAAGAAGTTAAAGAATGACTTTATATAAAATGTGTTTTCAAAGACTTGTTAGAGATAAGTAAACAAAATAAGAATGTTGATAACAATATAAGGAATAACTAAATGTTTTACCATAAATTGAAACTCGTATACAATCTAATAATTTTATTTTTATAAAATTTCCATTATTCTAACTTCTTTCAATAATAATTTATTTGTACCATCTCTAAATCCTAAATGAACTATTTATGAGGTTATTACTGTGTCTGGTCACTGTTATTAAAAAATTCATTGTGGGGTATTTTCAGCTACGAATTATTGACTATTTAAATATCGTGAAATAATTATCGATAAATGACGTGTTATGTATATTTATCTTCCAACATGCAATTATACTAAGAACGGTGAAAATGTTTTCTAAAAAAGTTTCAACCAGATCAGCTCAATGTTTCAACCAGAACATGTTAGAAAGTTCCCGAACTCTTTGAATCTCCGTTATGAACACAATAGGTTCGGAAAGAACAGGAGCCAGCCGGTCTGATGTTCTTTCGGCGGTGTCTGACAAGGCGCATGGATATACTACTGTCAGCCGAAACGTACGGCTGCTCCGCTGGCTGGTAGCGTCCGATAAATTGCGCGGTCGCATCACTGCGCTTCTCGTGATACACGGAGTTGCATTATGTCCGATCAGTGTTCAAGATTCACCACTGACTGAGCGAAAATGCTCGCATACCGCTGGCGTCGGACACAGGGCGATATTGCTGCTTTGCTATCCGAGCAAGCCTTTCCATTCCAGCAGTGTATCTCTCTAGTGCACTCGGCAACCACAAAATAACAACTGTTTCATTGGGAAGTCTGAATACACAGCACGGCCGTGAATTGTGCTACGTTACCCATACGTTCCGCTCGCGCTCTCTCTCTCTTTCTCTCTTTCTCTGGGTGCCCCACCGATAGCCCCCACACCAAACCATCTTTTTCCCGGTTCAGAACTGCACAGTATGCGTGCATGGAACGCTAGATGTACTGGCACGCTTTCAAAACACTCCCAGTTGAACAAGCAGCCGGATAAACCGCGGCTGTGGCGTGCATGGGTTACAGACGAAAATCGTTAATACTCGGCGGATCTCTAAATAAGAAGCGAGCGAGAGCAAGCCAGCGCGACCGGATCGGGTCCGTTCGCCGGAAATTATTCGCCCGTCCCTGACTCCGTCCCCCGTCTACAACAGGATCGATATGCCCGTTCGAAAACGTGGAAACGCGCGCGTTTCGTCACCGAAACGCTCTCGGCCCCCTGTATTTAAAGCGTCTCGGTAGACGGGATAATCGAATCGATCTCTCACGGGCACGCGCGACCTTTGACCTCGTCCGACCGAACCCGCCACACAGAAACTGAACCATTTCGGAAACCAATTCGGTCCCTTCATTTCTAACGATCGTACGTAACCCCAGATAGCGCAATTAATATTTATGGAAAGGAAAAGAATCTTTCGATGTCTTGCCTATCTGCTCTACATGAAATATTTATGACAGCAATAATGGTTTCCAGGGTACAAAAATACAAATGAAGAAAAAATACACTTAAATCTGTTGTATAAGGTTTAGCCTCCTCTTTTAGAAAGTCAATTGACAAAATACTCAGTAGCTATAGTTTAGAATCACATATTTTTTCCTATTGTTCTAATCATATTTTTCCTACTGTAGTTGTCTTGAGTATGGCAGCTTTCTGTATGTTGCGTATGTCTGTGTGTCTTCACTTGTATCTAGTGGTACGGTATGGTCGATGAATTTGTTTTTTACAATCTCTGCCAGTCTCGATTATTGGTACCATTGCCATTGTTTGGCTGGTCTCGATGCTCTGTTTATTCGTTTGCCAGAGGTGTGCATTTTTATATCGTTTTTTTTGTGCGATGTTTGCCTCA
The DNA here is from genome assembly GCF_051020765.1 of Lasioglossum baleicum. Taxonomy (NCBI): domain Eukaryota; kingdom Metazoa; phylum Arthropoda; class Insecta; order Hymenoptera; family Halictidae; genus Lasioglossum; species Lasioglossum baleicum. The sequence goes on along the minus strand of NC_134931.1, from coordinate 7,471,848 downwards.
TTAGGTATTGCAATGTCTATCTAATGGGTTTGTTTTTCCACTCTTGTTGACAAGCGTGATGTTTGATCTATTATTTACGATTGTTTTATCTGCGTGTACATTTTATCCGAGTTTTGAATTTCGAGTGTTTTTGCTTGTACAGGTTGATTTTGAACTGCGAATTCCGGATGCATGATCTTTGTTGCTGAATTGCATTAATTCGTATGGTATAATCCAGTTGATGGTTTGCATTCTTTTGTTGCATGTTCTATTGCTTCTGTATATTAGTCGTATATATTTTACATTGTACCTACCTTTCTCTATGGTCTTTTCAGTGGTTAGTAATTATATTAATAATAATAACTTTATTATCACTGTTATCGTTGCATTAAATTCGTGTAATAGTGCATAATACTAAACTAGTAACAAGAATGCTAATCGAGAGACAAAAGACTAATGATGATTATAATAATACGTCGAAGACATTAAGATGCGATACAATTAGCACTGTGCAATTAGCGACTGTGCAGAAGGCTGTCATAATTAACGCGAATACGGTCAGGAAGTTCATCGATCAAGTCACTACATAGCACAGCAATAATCAAGATCAATCGAACCTTGCAATTCAATACCTTTCGATAAGAAAGATGTGATCGTAATTTGTCAAGCATTGAATAAAAGCAATATTTATATTCAGAAATTAGTGTAAATAAGATAATTAAAATGTAACTCCTAAGACTAGGTTAACAAGAAAATTTCGTTCCGTTTCAACGACATTAATCTATCGATCGAATGAATTCGGTATAATTTATGTAAGTATCATTGACGATGGAATAAAATTGTACGGTCTACTGAGTGGGGAAGAAGTTCGTTGCCAATGTAATAGGTACACTCTAATGACCAACTTGTGTAAGCCATTACAGTGCGGTAGTTTTACTGCGAACCCATCGTTTTTCTCCATTTTCTCCACTTTTTCTAGTGGGTCCTTCAGTTCGTAACAAAATTGTTTTTAGTTCTTAACTCGTAAAGCTTTCGCTGATGTCTCCGATATATACCGACTTTAGCATACACCATCATCGTCTTTATATGTTAATAGTAAAACTTCCAATCGTACCAATTCATTTTTCGTTTCCCACAAGACGAGGAACAAGTACATTTACTAAAATTTGGTAATACTTGTCAATTGCAACATCAGAAGTATATTAATTATAACTAGACTGCGGACTTTATGTATTTATGACAAAAATGGGTAGATGGAATTTAAAGCTGTGGACAGATTAAAAGAATTTAAAGAAATTTTGATTTTGCTTCTGCGTCTTGCAGTTGATGCAAACTATTTTTATTTTGCAGAAACTTATGCAGTCTAATCATAAAATACAGAATTATAAATTGATTTTAACCTAACCGATGATTGGTTTTAATATTAATTTTTTAATGTTATAAGAAGTATCTTTCTTCTTGCACATGCTCTCTAATTGCCTATAGTTTTCCAATCAACATTTTCACAAGGTCATTTTCGCAGGAGCACTCTACAAACGACGCAAACGGTGTTGTCATCGGTCTCATTCTTTTCATCCTGAACTTCTGCGCAATGTTTAAGTGAACAGCAAACAATCCGCAGAATTTCCAGAATAGCGAATTCAAGTCACAACGTTCATTGATTTCAGCCACGTAGATGGTCTATCCATCAAATCCTATTTCCTTTCCGCCGTCGCGGACAATGTACAATCGACGGAAAGGGATGAAAGAGCTCGCCGTTGAATCTTCCGCACGCTGGTTGTGCTTGCAGGCCGAGGGCTGAAGATGAACGTGACCGCGCAAAGTCGAGAATCCACCCTTTTTCGAGAAAGCGTCCGAGGGTGGAACGCTCTCTGCGATCTAGGCCGTGGTCTCTCATGGACCAGGGTCGGTCTCCAGCTTGGAATACTTCCTGGGCTGCAATCTCGAGGCTAAGGCGAGGTCCCTGGGGACCTGGAGCAGTCGCAGCTCCTCTAACTTCGTTCAAAAATTATACCGGTCCTGTCTGTGCCTGGGTTATCCGCGGCCCGTGTCGTGCTAACGGTGATTGACCCCGAACCCGGCGCGGCAGTTTCGAAAAGCGTGACAGTCTCTGCTTTAGTTGGCTCGCAGAGGCTGGCAGCATGGTGGAAGGTGCGGTGAAACCAGGCCGATGAGAGTGAAGAGTCGTAGGATACTTGCCGGGAATCGACCAGAGGGAGAGAGAGGGAGAGAGAGAAGGAGAGAGAGAGAGTGTGCACAGAAAACGTCGACGAGGAGTATACCTATAGATAATCGAATTTACGGAGGGAAATTGGTGTGGGAAGGAGATGGGATAGGGACGAAGCGGGAGCGAGCTTGGAGATGGAAGCCCTGCCACGTTGGCAAACCCTCAGACTCTCCCTTTCCCGTCCTCTCATCCTTACTTCGCCCTCTCGCTTTCCTCTTCCTCTCTGTTAAACTTATCCTCTGGTCGAATCTTTCTCCGTCGTTCGCGGCTGTTCCCTCGCTTTGCTCGGCTCCGTCAACTCGGTGAAGCCACGGAAGAGGCAGAGGAAGCAACGAGAGGGCTGGATGGAAAGAGAGAGAGAGAGAGAGAGAGAGAGAGAGAAATACGGACGGAGAGAGTCGCGTTAGCGAGAGGGCGACGCAAAGCACAGCCACGGAATACTCAGTGACGTCGACGTACACGTAAATGCGGAATATTTGATGGGCTGTCAGAAGCAGTCTCTGTAATCAGCGGTCGGTTTGTTTGCGTTACCCATACACCCCCGTGTCTACCTATATAGCTCGCAGCCACCTTCGTTCGTCCCCGCCGGGTTAGCATCGTGGGTGCACAAACGAATTCGCGTCTGTTAGGACCGGCTCACGCGTCCTTTCCCCATGATTTTTCCGTCATTGATCCGGCCGACCAGTGAATCCTAAGGAACTACGGAACCATCGACACCTCTCCGCGCACATCCACTCACCTCGTTCGCTTATCGCGGCGTTTATTCGCCGACACGATGTCGATCGATCGGGGAGATGAACCCAGGGCGTCGCTCGAACCGACGAAATTAATTACAGCTGTCAAACATCGGCGACAGGGAATTGTTAATAAAGCGGCGCACGCGTATCGAATTATCCGCGCCTCGCGTCGAGCGTCGTTAAAATTTTGATACCCTCGCAACAGGGGCCGATATCTGCCACGGAATACGGCCGTCTATGGTCGTTAACGTCGTCGGGAGATTTTAATGGGAATACGAGTCGCGATCCCGTGTAAACTCGATCGACGGTGATCCACGAGGATCCTCAGGATTCCGGCTCGACGAGCCGCGCGAGCCCTCGACCGAGTAAGCGACGCTATAATTTCGTTTCGTTCGGGACATCTGGTCGTCCGAACGGAAACCGTGGTCGTCTTCGGGAAATTCGACGCCGGATCGGTCAAATCTTTACAGTGGATGTCGCGGACTTCGATCGAGATTAAATATATATCGTTACATAAATAAATTCTGAGGTAGTACACGTAGCATTAAATGACTAACAAGGAGAGTCAGTGATGGGGTCGTCGATTTTAATGAAACTTTTTCTCTGGTTAATCTATAGAAAAAATAAGCAGGCCCATGTCCGAGCGTTTTTGACAGTACTCATTATTCATAAAAATAATTATTATTTAATTTTGTAATATCCAGAGAACATCTTGATATACATAATTTCTTAATCATATCTTAACTTTTCCAAGCTTTATCTGTGATTTCAGTGTTCTTGGTACGCAACAAAATTGATATTTGACAGATCTATTTTTTCCAACGTGAACCTGGTTTGCTTTCCGAATGATATCAGAACAGCAAAATGCCTATGTAATTCATTAACATTCATAAAATGTTCATACTGCCTAAGATGTGTATGTTTCTAATGTTTTTATGAAGCATACCACCCTCCGCACATTCCACTTCCTGCACAAAATATATAACTAGTTGCACTATTGACAAGCCCACCAATAAATAAATAGCATGATTAGAAAGAACGAAAAAGGAAACATTATTAAAGAAAAGGGGACTTAAAACTCCAAATAAAAATAAGAAATTAAAAGTAAAAAAAAGCCACGAAGAGACATAAAAATAAAAACAAAATTACTAATCGTAAGAGGGATTTGAACACGTAACCTGTACCACTTTCGCTACCATAGCTGCTGCGATAAGAGATTAAGAACTAAAGTATATTAAGATATTTTGTAGATATCAAAAAATTGAATGTTTATTTAAACGTTATTAAGCGTTATTAAACGCTTGGACATGGACCTGCTTATTTTTGCTGTAGATCCACCAGAAACTCTCCTGAGATCCAACAGACTCTCCTTGTAAGTCTCACGAATAGTGAATTGAAAATAATCGTGCCCTTTGTCCATTATCCATGCAGGATATCTCGTGTCCGCTTTTATTTTCGAAAAGGGAATGAACCACGTAGAACGAAATTTTCAAATCCTTATAGTTCGTGTTCTCTCGGTTCCTGTATTATGATTTCTCAAACTCAGTCGTTACAGTTTTTTCAACCCTTGCTTGATTCTATTCACCGCGAGCCGCGCGGAACACATGACGGATTCACTGCTTTTTTAACACGGAATTCCATTGTGTACGCAGACAATGCTTGAAAAGAAAAATACGAACTTGTTTCTGCAATGAAAAATTCACGAACTCATCCATCGTTTGACTGATGTTTAAATAAACAGTACGTTGCGTTTTCAAAGAGTAATAACATTCGCGTTACTTACGAAAAGGGAAAAAGCTAAATACAGGTTGTTGCGTATAAGGCTGCACGGCTATTCAAATACAGTTCAAACAAGAATATTTGCTCAAAAAGAAATAACTAGAATTTTTCGAGGAGTGGTGCAGTTTACTGTGCAATGTAATGTTGCATAGTCAGTTATCTGATTTAAGAACAATGTGACAAGGAATGTACGTTCCGAATAGCTATAATGAATGTTTCATAAAAATACGGATATCGGTCTATGTGAATTTTGAAAATCCTTATTAAAAATTGCAGAAACATGGAAACAATTCACAACAATTAAATTCACAACAAATTAATTCAAACAATTAAAATCACCTAAAAATAAAAAAAAAGAACAGAAGGAAATAATTCGGATTGTATCACCTATCTAGGAGAGATTCGTAATGCACAATATTGTTACAGAAGCAATCTTGACTAAATAATATAATATTTTATCAAATTGCAATCTGGACAAATGGCAACTTTAATATGGGCAATGGTGAGGAAGAGTCTGTCTTAACAGAGCGAAGGATCTAATAACTAGACAGCGGATGTTATACATCTGAACAAAAATGGACAGGCCTAATATATATATAGAACTGTAAACAAATTAGAATATAAGAGGAAAAATAAATTTCTATTTCACTCCAGGTTGGTGCAATACAGGTAGAAAATGTTAATTTTGTATAAACATGCGCTGCCTACTAATAACAATTTTCAAACAGGGCGAACAAATGTTTCTCCTCTCTCCCAGTATAATGTATACCCACGCACCCATAAACTCGCGAACTTTCTCCACGAAAATACAACGTCACGCGTAGCACCTTTGCCGAAGCCATGTTTGAAATTAGCATTAATATAAAAAAAGGGGAACAAAGAGGTCGTGCGTCCACGAACATGTATTACTCGACGGGCAGAAACGGCCGAACAGAAAGATCTCATTTCCCCGGTCATTGTTATCATTCACTAACCCATTCCCATTCCCCGGTTTTGTCCAAACGAAATCACGTTCCGAAAATGGAAGCCGCCGTTGGCTAAGAAAAATAGAAGAACACGTACATTTCGAGAGGTAGCAGCAGCGTACGTAGACCTTGCTCGGAGTTAAATTACGGGGGGAGTAGCCAACCGGAAGGCGAGGATCTTCTAGAGATAACATTGGTTCCGGGATGGCGTTTCATATTTTAAGAGAAGAACGGGAAAATCAGGCCGGGGAAAGATCGGAAAAGAAGAACGGTGCGAATCGCGGCGAAAAAAAATCGTGCGAAATTGAAATTTTTACATTTCAATAACGCGTTCGATATAATCCCGTGGCGGACGAGAGCGGCCGTACCATTCGATTGGAGCGCGTAGGAGCGGCCAGTTGTTGCTGAGGATTATCGTCAATGATTTAACCGAAGTTTCTGGTTCAAGCGTGGGTGCCGGGTCGGAGATTCAACGTTAATTCCAGGATGAGACTTGATGTCTTATTAATCTCTCTCTCTCTGTCTCTCTTCGCCCTCCCTTTGATTCACAGCCGCTACCTACTACGTCGACGATGGATTACTGGGACATGCCGAAAAGTAAATGGATGCTTAATGTTTAATCGTGTGCCGGAACGCTGGCGCGGTTAACAGAGTTGAATAGGAAACGAGCGACGCCAAAGCTTCCGTGCCACTAAGAAAAAACAACGATCAACGTGCGCAAAAATCATCTCGTATTTTGACGCTTTTCACCTACCACTTGAATTACTAACAGCACTGTCCAACAAATTTTAACACGTACCCTACCGCCATATTGTTCACTGTTTATCTTGTTGTTTATTCTCGAATTTTTTAATAGATTATGATTTCACCTTTCGGCAATGTTCCGAGCACGGTGCATTATACAGGTGTGCCGACTTAGCATCTCTGTAACGTTGACGTTTTGTGATAGATGGGTAGTAATTCTCTGGCCGCCGCCTGACGGCGCATGGGTCGTAGGTGCGAATGATTTTGTGTATTCAGCAGCGCGCCCGAGTACACACAATCTCATTCGCACACGTACGGTACCTACGACGCATGCGCCGTCTGGCGGCGGCAAGAGAATTACTACCCATCTATCACAATTTTCTGAGTGAAGTCGATACACCTGTATAATGCACCGTGGTTCCGGGTTATTTCCATTCATTTCGATTTAAAGAGAGTGAACATCTTCTTCGGTGCATAGAAAATAAACCAACTTCGTGTTCCTTTTTCTCAGTAACCATTCAATCGATCGCGCTGAAATTCCGTATTCTTTTGCTACTTGCAAGTAAAGTGTTGGTCTGAACCATATTATGCGCTACTTATTAAAATTATTAAAATAGGACATAGATCGTTTAACTTTTGTTTCTTAAAATTGTTTTAAACAATTTTTATTTTGCATAGAAATTCCCATTCTACCGATGAAGCAAATGTGTTAAGAGAGTTACAGTATTGGAAGCTTCTGTAGCATAATCGACAGTGGATCAGTGGCGCGTGAGGTCCTCGATAATGCGTAAAGTAAGGGCTCAGAGACCTTCACCGCTCGGTTTTCATCGAAATATATTTCCGCACGCAAGAAGAGGCCGTGTGCGGTCCTGCTGCCGCGACCTAGCCAATTAAATTAAACATCGTCAATACATCGTCCCGTTGTATCGGAAAACTGTTTGGCAAGTAAGCGAACCGTACTCGAGGACCGTTTTTCAAAAGTTGGCAATTACCAAGGTTTACGGAGAGTCTCTCTTTCTCTGCTACTTTCACCTCCTTTTCTTCCCTTCTCTCGTTCGTATGCTTTATGGAGCGGCGAATAAAACTTTAACGGTGTTCCAGGCTATTCCACGGATGCATTTGTTTCCGAAGAAATACATGCGATCGTTCGCACCCTCGTGCGATATGTTGCGAATAACTGGTCGATGCATTGTGCGCAGTCATCGGTTAGAGTACTGTTTCATAAAAACGCGCACTAAGTGGATTAAACGAGTTGGTGCACACTAGGGCTTTTGTAAATTGGAAAAGTGAAACTGGTTGACTATGTTATGGGGCTTAATATCGTCTTTTTTCACGCAACACGATTCGAATATGTGTTTGGTCGATGCTGGTTGAACGTAATTACTTTGAGTGTGTGGAACCAGCTATAGAAGCTTTGTATAAAGTATCAAATCGTATAATTGTTACGTGTCAGGATAATTTAAGAGTAAATCTACACCTCTGGATCGATGGACATTCTAAACATGTCCATGTTAATGACAGTCTAAAATAAATAAATTTTTAAAAAATATATTCTTTACTAAAAGACTGCTTTGATACTGTCGTATACTGATTTCCGGTAGTATTAGATATCTGACCTAGCCCAGGATACAGGATCCTTCAAAGTTGATTTGTAGTTTTTAATACCCCGCGGACAAGGTACCGTGACCGAGATTAAGGGCATTTACCTATCCCGAAAATTTTCCGAATCGATTATTCTGTCACGAACGATGGACGGCATCGTCGGAATTTCCCGTCAGCTACGAATTATTATAGCACCGCGGGGCATAAAAACTCGCAGGTATCCTGCCTCGCGGCGTTCTTACCTGTTGGTTGGTGTTGGATTTCCGTACGCGACGCATGGTATCACAATGGTGTCTTTCAGCCTCGCCGACATGTAGACCACCTTCTCATTTATCATCGGCGGCATGGTGCTCCGTATCTCTGCAAGCAGAAAAAACGACGGGATCTCTCGTAAATCCTCTAACGACAATACATCTGGAGCCAGGGGGGAAGCAATAGACCCGGAGGGGATTGTGCGTGAAATAATAAAGAAATCTTTCCCTCCATGGGGAAAGTTTCCGGGTTGCAGGGAAACTCACACGAAATTTTTAGGACAACGGGGTGGGCTTGGGAATGAAAACGAAAATCTCTCCCTTTAATATGTCGCCCCCGGAACATCTTGCGCGGAGATGAATTCCGGTAAGGTTCGGGCCGCGATGCGCGCGAAATATATTCCGCGAAATAGAGCCGGAACGGAGGAAGCAGCCGGCGGACTGCCGAGGGGATAGTTTTAATAAAACAGGCGTGGGATTAAAAACTGTCCGTTGTAAATTACAAAATGAAATTCGGCGTGTGCTGATCGTCCTTGCCGGGTACGCGAGACTCGCACGAAACGCTGTTGGAGAAATAACGGAAACACCGGGGAAAACGGTATTGGATTAGGTACATTGTTCGGAAAATTGATAGTGACAATATAGCCGCAGATTTAACAAAGGCGATATTGGGAGGACGAGGAGGCGCGAAGGAGAGAAGATAGGAAACCGAGGAGGACATACATCCTGACCCCTTGGTTCTTTTTCTTCCCCACGTAAGGTGAAACAGATACGAGAAACGCGAGCGAGAACCAGCCAGGACACGTAGACCCCTGGAAGAACGGGGGTTGGGGGTTACTTTGCAGCTCCGACGCACCCTCTTCTTCCCTCAGGACGAGTTCATGTAAGTTTGTTCCATGATATACGGGAAATGTTTTCCACGGCGCGTCATAAATAGCCGCCGGCTGAAAAAGGAACAGGAACAACGGTTTCCCGCAGCCCCGAGAAGCGACGGAAAAGAAGAGCCGGATAGAAGGATCAAGGTAACGAGTGAGAGAGAAACAGGATCCGTGCCGGTGCACGCATCAGCCCCGACGTTTAATGGGAAATTATGGCCGCAGATAGCGGCCGCGTCTCACGACGCGCGACGTGGCCTGCCATAAAGGGGCAGATAACCACCCGGTATCTCGTTGATGCTCCACGAACATTGGAAACCGTCCTTAACCCTCGTTCGACCCAGCTTGGATCACTCTTCGACCGAATTCCACTCGGTGATTTTGCCGCGAACACTGATGTTCGGAGTATAGGGGAAGTCGTTGTTGTCTAATCATCCTTGAAATCAATTGATCGATGAAATGGTCTATACAAGGAACTTAGGAAACGATTCTGTTTCACCCGTTGAATTTTCTACGTTTCGGTTGCTTATTTGTGGTGAATGATTTTATAGAAGTTGCTTATCTTTTAGAATTATTATAAAGACGATGCATTTTTTAAAATCAAATGCTCCGCTCGTCAGACGACGCGCGACGCTCACTACATACCAACATGACGGCGTCCTTACCTCTCAAATACAATGAAAATCGCTGATTTTTAAACACGCATAACTTTTGAACCAGTGGATTCCTCAGATTAAAGCTTGGATTTTCGGAATTTTCTCTTCAAAATCTACAGGACTATATAAAAAAAGTTTAATGTTTCTCGTTTCCTCAGATGAAGTTCAGCCTCTTACTTCAATGTGCATGTAAAATGCCATAAGACTTCATGTCAAACATCATAGTTCTTGAATAGTTATCACATTCTCCAGGTGATTTTTAAAGCTCGATATTAATTAAATACTCACAAGCGACTATACGAATATAACAAGTCTTATTTACAAAATAGAAATTGTTAATCAGACGGGTTGGCGGATGGTCAAAGGCAGCGAAGGATATTATGTATATGATAATTTCCAAGCATGCCTTCACAACGTGCTGAGAATACAGCGGTATTGTCGGCGCAGGCTATTTACGAACACACACTATTAATATACAAAGTTTATTAGTTCCATTCCAAAAAAGAATTTGCAAGCATAATCGTCTATATTCCGATATCAAAGGCACGTTGAAGCGCGCTAAAGGAAACTTTAATATGGTTTGAAATTGACCCAAGCGCCGCCCAGCTCTTCTATCCCAACGCTCAAGGGAACCTTGCCGCTCAACCCTTCGCGGATATGGTGGACGAAATTTCTATAACGACACTGATTTACGGAGAAATATTAGTGTATTTTATGAAGTTTTACTAGTTGTATATACACCAGAAACTACGCGTGCACTAAAATGGCATTATGGAAGAATCTGTGTCATCAAGCTTCGAATCTTCAACGGTACCCATACAATAATTCACGAATATTTAAAGAAATTGTTGGATAAGAAAGAGAGAGAGAAGTACGCTTGTAATGCGTACAGTATGTAAACCATATTATTTTTGTTATACATATTATGAATACATATATTACTATCTATAATAGAAGATCGTTGTGTGTTGATCTTAACAGAAGCGAAGTGAACAAGTACAACAGAAAGATAAAGGATGAAATTGGGGCACACATTTTTATTGAACACATTTTTAGAGAAACAACATCCACTGTATAGAAAACATCGATCGACTCGTTCAGATTTACTGCGACCACCAATGGGATCACGATCGCTACGTTTGCTTCATTAAGATTTCATTTAACGGATATACGCAAAATTAGCGGTGCTCGAAATAATCCGGCCCGTGGTATGTAATACGGCACCGGATATTGTATAATAATGCTGTAACCAATATTGTAACAAAAGAGCCGAATGCACGTAATGAGAACGGTATGCCGCGGATAATTACAGTTGTTTTTTATTTTCGTACCGGTCATCGATCCGCCGAATTTCATTCGATTCGGCTTGTCAATCCCTCGAGCACCCGGCGGGGCACGCGCGAACGCAAAATACGCGTGCCGCGTTGTTTCAACAAGCGAATTTAATACTCAGCGTTGTATTACCGAATACGTGGTGTATTCTCACATAGGTGAAACCCTCTTGTTCCCTCCGCCCCCCGGAAAGAAGACACTCGCTGCATCCCTTCTAATCGTCGACGCGAACGTGAAACGCCTCCTCGCACGCCAGAGAGAGATAGAAACAGAGAGAGAGAGTATGTGCAACGAAAGAACGCGTGCCACGGAAATGCCGTGGCTGTCGCGCACAGATCCGCGAATGCGACACGCCACGATGCACCGGATTCGTACCGCGAGGCGCATTCAGCCCCAGAGTGGCTCAAGATATGCGGCTGACGTTTATATGCAGTCTTCGCTAACAAGATTCCCGCGTTCCCCTGTAACGGAACTTGCGGCTGTTGTGTACGCAGAGAGTGTTAGATGGCTGCGACGAATTATGCGCACGCCGCGCCGGTTTTATACGCTCACGGCGCGGTCAACAATCTGCGCTGGAAGAGTTAAAACCTACGAGAGCTCAATGACGAACCTTCACTGGGTCTTCAGTCTAAAAGACGGGTTCTAAATTTTTTAGCGAGGAACTGATGAATTTTACAATACAAATTTGGACAATTGGGACTAATTTTATTAATTTTTCAATACAACTCAAAAAATCAATACGCGGTGATGTGTAGTTTAATATGATAGATGCATAAGGATCATTTAATTTAAAATAGCTCCACAATTGGTAAAGTAAATCTTACATTTTCAAAACCTAAAAATGTGTGTAAAAGCTAAATCTCCATTCCCGAAAAATTTCCGCCGAAATCTGTTTCAATTTCAAAACTTTAGCTAACACCAACGTATTTTACTACTCGATCTAGAAGACTTCCAAATGAAATGAAATTCTTTTTCTATGAATGTTACTTTGTGTCACTATATCTTTCAAATTACAGAGAATTTTTCTTTAAAAGGAAGAGTAACGAAGACAGAATATAACCCTATTTTAGCCACAACTGACCATGGCTGAATCATTCAACCGAGGATTATTTAATGGGTCCTCCACTTTTTGAGAAAGGTTCCGTAGCCCTGAATAGCTCTTAGCAATATTAAAAAACTTCTTCCAGAAAATTGCAGTCTTACGGCTGGAATAGTTTATAAAGTATTAAATATTTTGCTGCAGTCTGTAGCACCGACTCATGCGAAATGGAGGCTGTCTACTACAGTATGAGGATCTCCCACTGACTGTCCAACTTCTTATACATCACTATAAATTTTTTAGGTTACAGGTGACCTATTTCCAAGTATACGGGGTAGTCTACGAATAGTCCGCCACAATATTTGAACTGTTTCTAACAATTTAAAAAAAAAAAAAAATTTTTCAAACATTTTCAAAGTGCATTAATATTGAATGAGAGATTTAAAGTAAAAAAGCATTCAAACCCCTTCCTCCTTGACCGTTTTCATTAACTGAATTACTCGAACTTTGTTTGTCATATTTTTCGATGATAATTTGATGGTCAACGATTAAGAAGATCATATGTATTATGGCTTCAACACAAACTAAACAGTAAATTATGCTATGTGAAGACTTTCTACGGTAATGTCCTGCACTGTCAAACCCAGGCCAGAACACTATTGTAAGCTAGATCTGTCGTGTTCCGTCGTATCTGATTAATGTTTCATTACAAACAGAGAATCGATTGTCCGAAGTTCATCGATATATCTACGGACATGGGATTTGCACGTGATATCGATTTGCACTTAAGGGAAGGCACTAATTTCCATTCATATATGACACGCGGAATCTCGAACCTGGTCGCAAGATCGTGTGAAGGATTAACGATCGCTCGTGGGTCGTCGTCGTGAAAAATCCAAAGAACATCGTTTCACAACTTCCGGCGACTGTGGACCTTCCCACACAGTCAAGGCCGTTTTGCGCTTAATTTACATCGGACATCGGAAAAAGAGAAACATAGATTGCAAAGTTACCAAAGAATCCAGCTGGCGGTCTCGAGGGAAGTTCCCACAGGGGTCGCGCGTTCGTTGAAAATTTAAAGCGAAACTTGCCCTTGTATTGAGGGAAGTGAGACGACGCGACGTCGCGGAAGGGAGCAACGATTCCAGCGGAGAAAGAATTTGTTTCGACAAAAAGAACGTAAATAGCCCCGCTACTCCATCCCGCAATTTCGTTCTTAAATCAGACGTGATTCCGAGCTCTTTGTTCGGGCGACGGGGTCGGAACGGTCTATGTGACCGATTACAATCTGTTGCAATTGAGGCTGTTGATTAGGATGTTGTTTTATTAAAAATTATTAGAAGGGCTACCTCAAATATTTTTGTTGTTTTCGAAGATACATTAAATGTCTGAAATTTAAACAAAAATGAAGTGTAAATGTAGAAGTTTAACTGTGTGTGTGTGAAATTAAATATACTTTTACTTCATTTTGACCCCAAGAAATTTTCTGCTGAGCGAAATAAATTGTTATCTCATTCTATTTTTCATAGAGTTACGTACAAGAATGAAAACTTGTATAAAGATCCATAGTATAATAATAAGCAATACCACTCATGAAAATGCCCCTTGACTCTATGCTATATACAACTCAACCCATGATCAAGATGATTAATTAATCCTTCACTAATGCTACATAAGAACCACTTGCTAAATGAATATCGCGCGACTAATTGAAGACAGGTGCAGTATAACGCAGTAACATCTGGCAGATACAATTATACTTTAGCACAGTGGTTCTTAACCTTTTTGAAGTCAGGGAACACTTGTGATTATATGAAAAATTTGCGGAACACATCCCGCGTAGAAATAAATATATTACAGAAAATATATTATTAAATATATTTAATATATTTCGCGGAATTTTTTTCGCGGAACACCGGTTAAGAACCAGTGCTTTAGCAACTGCAACTAAAATTGTAATTAAATATGCTTTCCAGAAATATAAAACGGAAATTAAGAAACTATTTCAATTTGCACTCGATTATCCATTAGATTTGTTTTATAGGTACATTCTAACCGTGCTGCTGTGTAACTAGCGTCGTACATCCTTCGTACATCTTTTGTAAAGTAACGAAAAAATTAAAATGAAGTAGTCAAACTTCACCTGAGGAAACCAGACATTTTATACTTTTTTAAATATATTCCTGTAGATTTTGACGAGAGAATGTCGAAAATCGGAGTGTTAATCTTAGGAATCCACGGGTTAAAAAATTATGCATGTTTTAAAAAATTCACGAATGACATAATTTCCGAATTTCCTTAATAAAGTTAACATTGGTTATAATAATGATGACAACACCATTTGCCAACAAACTAATATGTTTAACAGACACCGAGTTTTAATAACGAAACTCTAGTATTGTCAATACTTTTGGATCAACTTGGTATAATCCAGCGTTACATCGCAACCAACAAAATCATTGTCGAACGCATAAACACGTTCACCGTACGCCAGCTCGAACAATAAAAGTGAACTTCACACCGATTGGAACATTTTCGAAACAACCGAGTGACGGATAATTGTGAAAAGTTTGCTCGTTACTCGCGAAAACCTCCGTGTACATCGAGCTTTCAGATAATTTGTTGTGTCCTACGCGGAGATGGGCGGAAGACTCTCCGAGCATGCGAGTTCCGCTATTAAGTAAAAAAGTGTATGAGTGCACTTACTGTTAGCATAAATTTGTAGACAAGCCGCGATGGCCCGAGCTAAAGTGATTGATCTTACTAAAGTGAAATGAGTTGCGATAAAAAAGATAATACACTTTTCATCATTGCTACAGGTACAATGTGTATTTGCATCTACGTTTATGGATTTCTCTGAACACTTATTGGAGCTGGAAAGTGCACAACTTTTATGGATCACTTAACTATGCAATGCATAAAGTAAACCGTAATTTTCTCCACGAATTTGTAGGACTCTATGACGGGAAATAAAAATTCAATGAACTAGTAGTCTTTATTATCTTAACCTTTCAATTTATTTATCTCTAGATAAAGAAACTAAGTTTTAATACATAGCCTGCTGTTTCTTAAAATTCTAATGAATGGATATAGATTTGATTTCTATAAGTTTTCCAACTTACTCCACAATTTGTTAAATTTTATTCCATTTTTAATCACATGGTATTTGTCACTATACAGTCAGTTAGCATTATAAGACCTTCGAAGTTACAGAATAATTTTTCTATAATATTAATAATGTATACTATTTTTTTCTGGTTGACATGCTGTCAATTTTATCTTGAGTTTTAATTATAGTACAAGTTACTCTATCATTTTTTGAACATTAATTGGGAGTATATTAAACTTCATATCCAAGTTAAAATCTGTTCGAAGTTGTACGACATGTGAAAAATAGTCGAAATCATTATTAAAACGTTCAGTGTTAAATGATGTGTAATAATAAAAGATATAAATAATATGTAATCATAAAATTGATTTAGAAGATATATAGTAAAAAACATTTCAGACAACCAAGTTAAAAATGATTCCAAACGGATGTTAGCCAGTAATCGCGTTACAACAAATTGCAAGAAAAAGAACCGGAAAGAACCTTTTTATCTAATACAAAATCTTTTTCCGGAATTTTTTTAAGAAATCATGTTATTCTCGTCGTTTGATACTCTATATTCGGTATAAATGTTTTAAATTGAAAATGTGCTTGCGTCGCACGCTGGGACGTCGCGAAAACTTATGAATCTTAAATGTGTTGTGTTCGCTGTTTTATTCGGCGGTTTTATTCCACGGTGCAAAAGATGAAAATGCTACGGGTGCGAAGGAAAATGTTCAGATGTTATGGACGGGATGAAATATGTTTTCCAAGTGGATTATTCTGAAGTAAGGCCGCCAACACTTTGAGATAGTCTAGGCATCTGCTAGGCAACCCAGTTTCGCCCTGTTTTCGTTAAGAGTTCTAGTTAAGTGGTTCAATCATGCGCGCTGCAAGACGGATATTTGGCTTGCCATGTTTATAGCAACGTTAGATGAGCAAAACTTGATACAAGCAGGAGGTAAGATTGAGAGCGGGCGGGACGAAGGGTTCGCGGGATTAGTGGCGAAGCCTCGAAATTAACGGATCCCGAGTTCCCGGTGGAAGTGAAAAATGTTCGTCGGGTCAGGCAGCCTGCTTGTATCATACTCTTACGAAAATTACAACCGCCGCGGAAGTATACTTTGCATCAAATATTACAGTGAAATTATAGTGTAATTAGAAGTGAAAAATGTAAAGTTCATTAGAAATCGTCTGATGTTTATGTAAACACAGTAATATCATGATGTATGCAAAAAGTTCTAGACTGAGATGTTACTTATATTATGACTAGACGGCGGATCTTTATGCAAACTATAATTTTTCTACCTGAATAGCAACAAAAACTGAAGTGATATAGACATTGATTTTCTTTGTTAATATGTTTAATAGGTTGAAAATAATATAACAGTATTTATAAATTCTTTTAACGTTTTTAATGTCACAACTATGTTGGTAAATGTATCATGTTTCGATTTTTTCAGGACTTACGCAACAGTTTTGAATTAGGGTTTTGTCCTGGTTTTCAGATCGAAAGTTTCACTGTTATGTCGAGCGGAAATTGCAAACTAAAATAAACTGGTTGCTGTAAACAAATATTGAGCGAGTGTGCGTAAGGCCGGCAACTGTGGCTATGCTTGCATTCGTGGCATAGTACCCGAAAATCATGCGCTGCGCACGAGCCAATAATAATTTGCAATCCTGTTAGAGGTAATCTGTATTTAGATAACAACTGTGCCAGTAAACCAACTGTTTACCCGGCTGGAATACGTAGCAATTCTAAGCAATTTCTACAACCTGAATATCCGGGAGCGGGGGAGTGGGTATAGTGGGTGAACAGCGTGCCTGATCGTTTTCTATTTCAAATTCGTCGAGCAAACATTAACGATCCCGTGCATTCGCCGTATAAACGATTACCTTCGAATCTGTATCCCATTAAAACCGAATCTCTGTTCCGGCCGTCGCGTCGCGCGTGCAAACAGTTTCGCCCTGCCGGGACACGAATAACCGTTCAAATTGTCACGTGTCGCGAGACACATGCTACGGTACAGGGTATCTAAAAAGTAATGGTCTTTCGTTCTACATTTGTAAAAGAATCTTGCCGCAAAATTGTTTATAAAGAGACATTCGGCGCTGGACCCTACCAAATCATTGTTTCGATACGATGCTATTCCCCACGCTGCTGCCGCGACCCAATCATGTGACACGTTTCGTATCTGTCGTGCACTTAGACCATATACAGTTACTCGAATTAATATTCGGAGGCTCAAAAAAAGACGATAACTGTTTTTATTATTGTACTATACGATTTGAACTTTTTTGGGAAGCTAGAGCAATTAGTTTACTACAGGATGTGAAAAAATTTTTTTCAAAAATAGCAATTGATCGGAATTGTAGAAAAAATACTAAAAGTTGCATTTTACAATTTTTTTATGTGGGCCATATTGAAAATTTAAAATGTACGTTTTCTAGGTCCGTGTCAATTATATGCACTGTGAAAGTTTCATCGAAATCGTTTGATGCGGGGAAAAACGACAGGCATTGAAAGATGTAAGAATTCTTAGATATATGCAGAAAATCGTGAAAATCTGCATATTTTTACCATCTTTAAACGTTAGTAGCTCATTGGAACGTCGACTGATTTTTACGAAATTTTCAGAATATGTTTAATTCACACATAAAAAAGTTGTAAAATGCAACTTTTAGTGTTTTCTCTACAATTCCGATCAATTGCAATTATTGAAAAAATTTCTTTTCACATCCTGTAGTAAACTAATTACTCTAGCTTCCCAAAAAAGTTCAAATCGTATAGTACAATACATTTCAAAAAGTTATCGTCTTTTTTTGAGCCTCCGAATATTAATTCGAGTAACTGTACATATACTTATAGAGCCGGCATAGGTTCCAAGATAACGGAGTATCTGGTGCCCACAGCTAACATCTCAAGGTAATTCAAAATGGTAGATCTTGAGCGTCAACTATGTAGTTGTCAGTAAGGTTCATCATACGAGGCTGAAATAACGCGTCTAGTTTAATGTAAATATCAAATAGCATTTGACTATGTTAGTGTTTCCCGTGGCAGCGCGGGAAATAACCACGAGGCCGCTGATTAAACTTAAATAATAATTCCGGCGTGCAATGCAGCTGTGATTAAATATGTAAAATCTAGGTTGTTCTGGTTCGTCGGGCAATAGAGGTGCTGCAGCTAAGGGATTTTATCTTCTTATCTTGGAACGTGCACTGCCGGGATCTATTTACTGTGATTTGCTGGATCCATATAATCTGAAAACATTTATTAACCCTTCGCAGTCGGAGTTATTTTAACTCGAAAATTAAACATTGCTTCCGACCTAGAATAATTCCATTGTATATGATTTATTTCAATTCATGGATATGAAATTGATATAATACCTCACGCAATATATAAATGTGTAGTTATTGATTAGATACCAACATATTTAATAATATAAACAATATTGTGAATAATGGTACAGCAATTTTTAGTGGTGACTCTGGATCACCATTCGATTGCTAAGGGTTAAGAAACTTCCACAATTCACATCGCAGATAAATGGAACCTACTGGAAAGTTCTATAATTATTTCGATTCCTGTGATATAAAGTAATTTAGCCAGTTTCGGATTTTTCCTCCAAAAATGGTGCACCATTCCTAATTGCAGGACTGCAAGGCTCACAATAAAAGACAGATTAATCTTCGGGTAATTGAAATCAGAAAACCGCCTTAAGGGGGTCGAAACCCCGTGGGAATCATGTATTTAACGCGGTTTCGTTTACCTTCGCCGTGATTACGAGACCGTTACCGGATTGCATCCGCGGTTTACGACTAAGCCGGCGCGGTGGTGTATTAATTATTCCCTGACGGAGGCTTATCGACTAGTTGACAGGCTATACCGGAGCGCGATGCTGGGAGGTGCGGGTGGAGTTACCAGAAAATAAAAAGAGAAAGGAGCGCAAAACCGAGAAAAATATGGATAAGAGCGGATGAATTATGACACTAGACTACGTGGCGGATTAACGCGGGGCAGAAGTGCCAAGCTGAGGAACGTGCAGACCGTCTTCGAACTGTTTTTTTTCTTCTCTCTTTCGTACGCATCGCATGGGCACGTCTGAGGCCTCAGCCTGAATCTGGAGGGTAGGTGTGGCACGTGAAGAGAAGCATCATTAGTTAGCCGAGCTCGAGTAGAGATTTCTCCCCTTTCCTCTGCTCTTCTCCGTCTCCTCCTTCTTCGTCTTCTCTATTTTCCTGCTCGTCTTCCATCCGTCTTCCCGCGTGTGTATATATTTTCCCTTTTCCGTACCATTCCGTTCCGTTCCGTCCCCTCTCCTTTACGTCGCACACATACACAGGGTTTCCTCGCGCGAGCCTAACCCCAAAGCAGACGTTTCGCATCGCGCCGGTAACGAGTGATGCCAACCAAGTAAAACGACAGGGAAACCTTTTCAGACGGTCTCTCGATCACGGATCTCGTCGACGGAGTCTGGCAATTACCGAGCACACGGAATTTTTACTTTGATCCCTGCGCCGATCATCCGCAGGCTCGTTAACGCCCGCACGGTTTTTACGCCACTTGCGAATTCCCGCGTCACAGGTAAATCAGGCGAGCATGTATATCCGTGCAGATTTAATTAGTTCGAGTGACCCCACGATTTTCCTGGCCCTACAGTTTGCGAGAGAAAACCGTCTCGTGTCCATTGTTGCACTTTTCAGCATTGTTCGGTAAGTGGTACACAGGTCGAGTCACTTGACTGTGCCACCTGAATTTACCCATTAACTGCTTGTCGTGTAGGAAAGTGTTTCAAACAAGAGCCGTTTGATATTGAAAGGTGTGTACGATGTGGTAATTAGTCCTTTTTACGCTACGCCTTTTTAATGAGATGGAACGACGACTCTGAATTTTTGTATCGCAGTGTACAGTAATAGAATATATTGAATGCCAATTATAACTAAAAAATTACTACGGCATGTGAAGTCGAAAGCTAGTGATTACTGAGATATCCTTCTCGGAATTCCTGTAGTGATTCTAAGCACCATTTTCCCTTGCCCATTCGCGCCGAAACATTTTGTTTTCGAGTTATTAACAAAAAACACAAACCAATCAGAACGCGGTTGACTCTCACTCATCGCGTCATCTTACCTGCAAAACTATTTCGATTCCAAAAATGAGCGAAGATGTACAAAGCATAACTCACGCCTTAATACTTGCGCCAACTTGTAATCTCTGTTAAAAACAACTCCGTCGTGCTGTCTAACTCGATTAATCCCTTCAGACGTGACAAAGACGCTTATAAATGTGATTAAAAGCATCCACGGAAGAAACTGTATCAAAGTACGCCGACGAAGCTTCTGTGTCACAAGCTTGAAGTTTAATGCATGGTCTCGTGTTCGTATATTAATTAGGAATTTTGGTGGACTTCTACAAAAATTAATGGTCGGCGTATGTGACCTGCGACGTCTTCTTAATAGTCTGATAAAGACTTTTTAATACTATTCTAGACACGCCTCTGGTCTTGTACCGCATAGATATACAGGGTGGGGCGGAAATCGTAATACAAACGTGTAGGGGATGATTCCACATGAAAAATAAGAAAAAAATTAGGTATAACATTTTTTTCATCCGAAGTTTCGTTTTCGAAAAAATCGAATTTCAAAATGCAGAGAATATGTGTCTGATCATGACCAACCAATTCTACTTCCTGCGTGAACTACTACACGCGATCCCGACTGATCTTTAAATTCGATTTTCTCTAAAACGAGGCGTCAGACGAAATAGTTCTATTCCTTTTCACCACGCTTATAATTAACTTGCCGAGTTGTTGTTGTATGCGTCAAATCTTGCAATCGAATTTTAAACCACTTCCCGATGAGCTAGAGACTTGAAACTTTATACATAGCTCAGAACTGGATGACAATGCAATATTAAACACAAATTTAAAACAAAAAACTGTGCGTTCAGGAGAAAAAAGTTTTAATATTAAGTAGTACGTCATCGCGTTCAGCGATCCCCACTCCGCGCGCCAGCGCTCCCTACTCCACCACGCGTTCCCACTCCCACTCATCCCAACTCCACTAATCCATTTCGCACCGAAGGAGCTCAGTCAGTGTGGTGTTCCGTTCATTCTGTTCCATTTCAGACAATTTCGGACTACATAAAGTGACGTCGCGTCGTCTCTCGGAGTCATCCCCTCGATCTATCTCGCGTATTTCCATATCTTGCGTTTCTATATCTTACTATTTCATACCAGTATTACTATATTCTGCGTTTCATTTAAAAAAAACTAAAACATAGAAAATAAAAAAATATATAAAAAAAAACTTTTTAAAAAACATGCTTATATTAAAATGCACTAAAAAGAAGAAAATAATTTTTTAGGTGGTTTTTAAAAAGTTTTTTATATTTATCTTTTTTTCGATTTATTTTTACATGTAGAATCACACTCCCAGTCCGGTTGTGGTACGATCTCCAACCCATCCAGTATTCAACGATATATAAAAATGCGATTATTTACCGAGAAAATTAATGTATCTCGATGGTATGCCAGAAATTGGAGGGGATCAATCGAATTTAAACATAGACGAGGTGCTTAAAACTATGGAAATCGATAGTTTTCTCTAAACGAATGCAATTCTGCTCGATAACAATCAGTTGTTTTCTTTACATTCGTATGAAGGGTGTAATGAAACTGCACTCGCACGATTACTCAAGCAAATGTTACAAGAATATGCGTCGAAAAAATCGCTTTATTGGAAAGCGTGGAATCGATAAAGCGTAAGAACGAGCAAAGAACGTGATAAATCAGCCTCTGCTCATGGATATACGACGACGTACAAAAGAATAACCATGTAGAACCGTAGAACCTATTAAGAAACCAGCTCTCTCACTATCGGTGATTCAACGAGTGCGATTTCCGAAAAAAATCCGAGAAAAGAGGTAAAAAAACGCCGTGTTATCAGCGGTAAGTGGCCTGACCGCGTGAAATAAGGCCTCTAATTGCATCGCGTTTGTTAATGAACCCGTGCTGAACTTCGCTCGCCAGCGGAAATCCAATTCTTCTTTTCTCTCTCTTTTCTCTATTGAACGTGCATGTATGCTCGCCAGCAGCATCGATCGATTGACATCGTCATCCGCGGCCTAGAGCTACGCGTAATATCGAATCGCATATGGCCATACACAAACGGCATAGTGAGTTTATCGCAGATTCCCACATGGCCTCGTAATATGTACCGCGCTGTTTGTTCACAGCCAACATGACGCGTGCACTTTTCCGAGGAAACGCGCCGCTCGAAAACCCCAAACATTGTTTCGCTGCGTCGAAACATTGAAGACACCGACCCCTTATCAGTGTGCAAACCAGACCCGTTTGCGGAATACATACTACGAGCCAAGCATACTCTCGAGCGTTGCTTGCGATGCAGCGGACATCATGCTGCCGTCTGTGAGATCGTTGACCTAGGACAGCAAGCATTAAAATCTCAGACATGACACATTTCTAACCCTTGTGTCAGTTCATAAGATCCCTTGATTTTTCCTCCAGTCTTACTATTTTTCTTCGGACCCTAGAATTTTTCTTTAATCCCTACGATTTTTTTCTGAGACCCCTCGATTTTTCATTGAGCCCTAAGATCTATGTTCTGGTCCTACAATTTTTCTATACCTTCACCAATTTATAAAACATTGCGAGGCAATGTTAGAAATTGGTGCCGACTATACAGGGTGTGGCCAGACTGTTGGTACAACCGTGCAACGGATGATTGTACACGTAAAAGTAAGTCGAAAAAGAAGAAATAACATTTCTTCGTTTGACATCTCGTTTTTCAGAAAATCAAGTTTAAAAATCCGACAGGAAATAGAATTGATATTCAAACTCGATTTTCTCGAAAACGAGGCGTCAGACGAAACTATTTAAATAAACTATTTAAATAAAAACAAATTTGTTAAAAATACCACGTTTTAAAACGGACTAAAAAGTATAAAATAAATTTTTTTTAAATACCACGTTTAAGAAACGGACTAAAAAGTATAAAATAATTTTTCCTAGCCCCGTACAGGTTTCTAACCCTGTACAGATTCCTAACCCCTATACAGATAGTCCTGAAAAGTTGTGATTGTGAATTTTTAATTGCTATGGAAAAACTTGTAAGATTTAAAACGAAAAACGTGGGGCGCAAGATAATAGTAAGGAGTGTAGAGAGTAGCTGCCGTTAAGAAAACTCACACAACAGCTCATATCATTTGCAGTGCAATAAAATTGTTAGTGACTTAGGTGAACTATTCATGCATCAATTATCTATTGCATGCGCCGCACGTGTTTCGTTTTAAATCGTACAAGTATTTCCATAGCTATTAAAAATTCACAATCACAAATTTTCAGGACTATCTGTATGGGGCTAGGAAAAATTATTTTATACTTTTTAGTCCGCTATTTAAACATGATATTTTTTTATAAATCTATTTTTATTTCAATTATTTTATACTTTTTAGCTCGTTTTTTAAACGTGGTATTTTTAAAAAATTTATTTTATACTTTTTAGTTCGTTTTAAAAACGTGGTATTTTTAAAAAATTAATTTTTATTTTAATAGTTATTTTCTGATTTTCAGTTTGTGTGTGTAAAATTTTTCAATCGATTTTGAACATTTTGATGAGATTATAACAGAGACATTTTCAGACCGTATTGCGACCGCGTCGTATCGAAAACAAACGCCGTGGTAAAATGTCAAAGATAAAGGTTCGACGGAGAATCTCGGTGTAACTGTTCTTTCGCTTGGTGAACAAACATTATAGTATAATAGTACGTAGTAACTTTGTAAACACTGCACGGAGCTCGAACGCACACTTAAGCTCCTTCGTTGCGAAGCGGGTCAGTGGAGTGGGGATAAGTCAGAGTGGGAACGCGTAGTGGAGTAGGGAGCGCTGTCGCGCGGAGTGGGGATCGCTGAACGCGATCACGTAAGTACTACCGAGCGTACCGCGAAGAGATGTAACCTCTTTCTTAAAAAAGGCTTTTTTAAACATTTCTTTTCTAAATATTGCATTGTCATCCAGTTCTGAGCTATGTTTAAAATTTCAAATCTCTAGCTCATCGGGAAGTTAGTTTAAAATCAATTGCAAAATTTGTACCGAACAGACAACCAGACAAACAGACAGACAAGAATGCGAGCTAATAAAAACGTGGTAAAAATGATATTCCTTCTTTCCGACTTATTTTGATATGTACAATCATCCCCTTTCCGGTTGTACCATACGCACGGCGACACACTGTCTAATTGATTAATAAAACTGTTTACGTAAAATGTAACCGCATGTGCTCTACTTTCAAATTGTGAACAACTTTCCGTAATTGTCCAATCATTGTGTTAGAAGGGTTCGAGTAGAACTTTCTGACTTGTATTTTCCAACATTAAAAGATGAAAAATACAGTGGTGTTTCTAGCAAAGCTTCAGTGAGATATCAAAACAATTTTCTTCTAGCAAAAACAGTCGAAATATTCCTTTCCCGCAGGGAACCTGCTACGACCTTCTCCGCACGGAAGCATGATAATATAGTAATTGACAGGATTGTTTGCAGATTCGCCTATGGGCACGAAACGAACATTTAATTGAAATCGAACGTGCCCGAGGGTTGTACGTCAAACTGCTATCCAAACAGAATCTGCTTCCATTCTGAGCGAGCGAAGGTCAATCGAATATCCCCCGGCGCTCGCAGATATTGTTTCATTCTTTTCTTTTTTCAAACGTTTGTTAGTGAACAAATTTAATAACTACGCTGTGCCGCATGAGAGACGCGGACAAAAGAAAACCACAGCGTGGAAGGACGTTCATGAATTGACTTCCTCTGATACTCTGGTTCTTGAATAATGGCTCGCCAAATAACAGCTTAGAACACTGAACTGAAATTTGGTTAAGAGCTCTTCATCATTACTGTATAATTCTCCACTATCAAGATCAAACAGAAAGATTATTCGATGTGATCCTTAAAACGAAAAGTTAGAAAACGATGAGATCAAATGCTGAGCTTAAAGTCCAAACGAATGAAAAGTTTCTAACTTTAGACTTTTAGGGACTCAGCTCCCCAGTTAAAAATTTTGGACAAATATCTGAAACTTTTTTCAATCCGCCACTAGCTTGCTTGCTTTTCCTTTCCAGTTATACCCGTTACGTCTCGAAGGGATATGCTTTGCACTCAAACATAAAGAAAAGAGCAGGAATAAATGCGGATCCATAAAGGAGATTTTCTTTCCTCTTTCTCATTCAGAATACCGTCTTTCGAAGAAGAAAGGAGGTTGTGTCGATTCTATTTCAAAGAGAGCCAAATACCTCCTTTTAAAACTCCCTTTCCTGAAATCCAGCTAATAAAGTTAGGATACGAGACGCGAAGAATTCCGGTAGAAAGCGTACGACGGTGTTAATAAGAATATCTGTGAAATAAAGGTGACCGTATTCAAACGGAAGCTCCACGGGAACAAATAGATTTGCTTCCCTTTTTGTACGTCGGATCTCAAGAGTACGACGAGAGTGGTGCTCTCGCGCGCGAACGGAAACTCATTATTAGCCAGCGGATTTTATACATTTACGATAAAAATGAGTAGATGAAACTTAAAGCAATAAGAAAAAGTCGAAAAATATAGAATATGGCTACATTATTTTCAAACAATTAAAATTATATACATAAGAAATAAATTTTTATTTAGCTCCATATATATATATATAATTTCCCTGAAAATTATGGATAAATATTTTATTTTGCATAAAGATCCGCTGTCTGCTTATTACGCACCGATGCGATATTTACAAATTTCTTTGGAGCACCGTTGAATACTTATGAGCAAGCTACTTTCCGATAACAGCGTCAGATGTTGCGGACACTGATTCCGCTTGCTTCGTGGCGAACAAGGTTCCTGCCGAACCATTGTTCGCGTTTCAACCCGCTTTTCCCGAATATTTCATTCCATATGATGTTTTTGTGAACAAATGCAGGTGCAACGTTGTGAACTTTGTGAACTAGATTAATTTGTCGTGAAAGTCTGTAAACTTACAGTGTGCTCGAATTGGCAGGAAATACATAGTAACACAATAATTGCTTCTGTAATTTTTAAACAGGGACTTCCACTAAAAAGTGTTATTTTAAATGATAAAAAACGCTCTTTTTCCTACAATTGAAAATTATTTACACTTTACAACTTTTTTACCATGTCTACAATTTTACTAACCGCGTGTCGAAGAGTGACAACTCTACTCAACGCTGTTGATATATGACGCCATTTATACAGTTCCGAGAACTATTGTATACATATACATTCGAGGAACCATATCTGCGGGTGTTGATATATGACGTCATGATACAGAAATTAATACTGTTCCGAGAACTATTGTTTTAAACATTCCAGGGACCATATCTGCCGGTCCTGTTACATTAAACTTCTCGATATCTCAGGTTTATAAACAAAGATAGAGCGGCGGCCCTTTTGGTATAAAATGTACCGGCGATCTCCGGACCAGTGATGCCAGAACCGTGGTACTGTGGTACTAAACCATACCCCCACTATAGCCTACTATTGCCCTGTTACGGTGAAATAGGATACTTCGTGAAGATCGACGTATTTCACTTTCGCGAATCACTACTCAGACGTTTCAGGAACACAAAATGACTTTATTTAAAGGTTGAATCGGCTTGACGTGCCGTAGCAGGGGTAACAGTCGACTAACTCGATACAAGAATTTAGAGTGTCTTATATACTAATGTATAATCTTATGGATATAATGGATAATCTTTGAGGGTGCAAGGTTTTGAGATTATTCTATGGCACAAAGTATTGGGCCGCTGAGTCACTGATGAACTTGGCCCTGGTGACGTGTTGCGAGGGTTGGCATCTTGGTCTTATTGGGCCGTGACAGCCCCTACGTTCCTTTCCAACGCGCCCGCGCGCTACACACACCAGCGTACCTCTACTGTATCTGTACTCCAATCACTCTATTTTCGCGAATATCTCGGGAACTAAGGCCGAGCGACGGATAATTTATAAAGAAAAGTTGTTCAGAACGGTGTCCTTGACAACATATGTCAAGGTGAAGGTTAATCCGAGATGGGTCCTCTCAAAGCTACATTTACCGAAAACAGAGAAAAAGGAGTTGGTAATTGATCAGTAAGGGTCCATTCCGATTCACGCATGATGCGCATACACTGTATAGTGTAGTATAGGAGTCTCTATGCATACACTATACAGTGTATGCGCATCATGCGTGAATCGGAATGCACCCAAAATATATACTGTGTGCTTCTCACACAAAAAGGTAATGGCATAAAAGAAAGAATGAACAATACGGGTAGGAGTTGACCCATTAAAAATATGTATACATACAGCGATGTTCCTCGGAACAAGTCGAGATGTCTCGATAGTTCTAAACATACAAGCGAACAACTTTATTCTTCGGTGGACTTTATCTCCTTTTGGATTGTACAAACTTTCTGCCATTACTGCCACCATGCGAAATATCTTACAACTTTTAAACGCGATTCCGCAGCAAGTACAAAAAGGCAGAAAAACAGTCAATTTCAACCTTGAGTCTCGGGATAGCTTGTATAACTTAGGTCTGTGTAAAGAATGTCATAATATTTCTTCCACTTTCTTCAATTGTTTCTTGGAAGTATTCTTTGCTAAAAGTTCTTTCCTTAATACGAAAATGAAATATACGGAGAGTCTGGAAATTGGTACAATAAAATGATAACATCTGATGATATAAATCTGTTGTAAGTTGAAATTATGTCTTTACATGAATCACTTTGTATACAAAACCAAGCGAGTGTGTAAGAATACGTGAACACGACTGAATTTCGATCATATTTTAGTTGAATCTTGATTATCCGAACTAATCAGTGGAACATGAATGTTGAGGTAATAGAACATTATCCTAACTGCAATACTAGATTCAATCATCATGGATTTGTTCAATAAATCGTGTTGTACACGGATCGTGTTAGATTGGTGAAACATGTAATCGGATAAATGGGAAATCAGATATCAGCTGTTTGGATGATCGAGTTTCTACTGACAATGAAACAAGCAAATATGCTCCGAATTATGCCATGTTTGGTCTCATTTTAATAAGAAAATTGCCACGCATACGTTGGCAACAGTTTCATATAGAAATAATTAATCCTTCAAGATTTGCATTCAACAGCAGAGGGGATAAATTTTTTTAGAAACAACGCAACACCTGCGTTACGTATATCTGACTTTTATTGTGCATTTTGTACTGTTTAAAAGGTACAGGAACAATCCTGTTAAAATGTTTCGTTCCAAGCTGAAAATCGTCGAATCCCTACCACCCCCTTTGTAGAACGGTGTTATTTTGCAAAGCTGGACAAGTATGTACACTTCAGTGGCGGTATGAATTTTCAATTAAATCGGAGCATCGCGTATCGAGCTGGGTACGTGTTATCTTTTCTGCGGGAACGTGAAATGGATTTTAATGCACTCACCAGTCAATTGTAGCCTCCCGGCGTTGCTGCTGACGACCGTTTCCTGCGTCAGACGATGATGCGTCCTGCACCGATAAGTCTGTTTCGCGTCCTCCCGTGTGATATTCAGTATCATCAACTCGCCGCTCGATAGCATGTGATACTTGCCATCTGAGAACATACACATCGGATTTCAATCTCACCGAAGCACTATTGTAACATTCTTCGGTTTCATTTGTCCAACATAAGTCGAATGAAAATTGGATCGAGTTGGAAAATTTGATTGGGTTCGCAAGTTCTTTATTGGAAATGGGTGTTAAAAAATGTACACTGGCACTTTCAATATTGAGCTGTTCTTTATTATACGGCGCGAGAGGAAGCTCTTTACTCTACTAATTGTTAGCTGTGACTGATCCCAAAAGGAAAACCGTTGGAACCTCGAAAGGAAACCAGAGTCCGTCTCTTGAAACAAAGTTTCATATGGGATACATTCGAAATCTCTGTTTAGGAATGTTTCTAAGATCGTTTCATCGGTAGTTCGTAATCTCTGTTTATTAATACGATTGACTCATTTTTGACAGCGAACAATCAGTTAATTGTGCTTGTAACTTATTGATAATACAACATTCTTCCCCTGAAGATTTAAACACGATCTAAATATGCAATAGTAACTTCTCCGTTATGACGTCTGATTCAAGAGGCACTGTACGCAACTGTTGTGTACAAAATGGAAACTGTACACTCAAGTAAATTTAAATCGTGCAAAACTTTACATATCGGTCATCGGTGGCCAGCGCAGTGTAATCGTAACTTCTGTATTGAATGTGGACTGACACGGAGACCGTACTAATAAACAGATCGAATGATTCTTCAACGTCGAGGAAGCCGAGAAATGCATTATCTCTTTAAATGAATAATGAGAAATGAAGGATAGAAATGAAAAGCTTTTTATGTGTTGCTAAATAAATACGAGATCATTAGTGAAGGAATACAATAAGTTTTAAAGATTGTAATAATGTCTGTCTGCGTTTCGGACATACATTTCTCTGATTTAGTATATAGCCTGAAAATATAAAATAAACTTATTTTCATTTTATCTTACGGGAATGGATTCTTATTACGCGTGCATGTTCTCGATAATTAAAAAATCATTAACGAGTATTTCGTAATTCCCACGAAACAAACAAATTGAAGATTTAAATGAACGACTAACACAAGAATTAAATGAAATAATATTTTGTACCAAACATGTGTACATTTTTCCAAAAATTAATAATGAAAATTGATTCAATAAAAGTCTATTCGCTTTTACAATGAATTTGATCTCTTATTACAATTATCGAGTTTGTAACGATTTAACAATTACTACCTTCTCTTCGGAGGTAAGAATCTCGAAAGTAAAGTACGATAATAAATACTGAAGAGCCAAGTTGAATTTAACCGGCTCGCCCTTTCGTTTGGTCCCAGTTTGTTCAACTTGGCGGCACGCAATGGTAAAAGTTTTGCCGACTATCGATCGTCTTCCTCCAATCGTCGAGTATATTAACAAATCCGTCTGGATTATTAGTGGGCACATTCAAACCGGCTCCGCATAGGTACCGTAATCGAACTCCTCTATAATTAATGAAGTTTACCTCGTTAACGACTCCAGGAGGAAACTTTGTGCGTTCCAGCCGATAGAAGAGACTACAATACGTCTATCGGCGAACCATCGCGCATTTTTCTATTAGCTACAACACCTACCATTATATTTATCGTCCATGGATTTAAATATCAGATTAACAAGTTCGAAAGTAAAATTGAATTTTCAAACGGACATTCTGAATAAATTTCAATTTCGCAATTATTACTCAATTTCAATTTTAAAAGTTATAACTAGACAATTATCTAACTAGGCTGCGGATAGTGTTCCTGATTTCTCAACATTTTTCATTTCTCGAGAAATGAGAAATAAGACTGTATTTCTCGAGAACTCTCGAGAATTCTCTATAATGTTTAATAAAATAAAAAAATATTGGAAAACTTATGATCCTTGGAATATCGTTGACAATATTTATCGAAAGCGCAAAAAACATTAACTCAATGTTTATTCCTGTCCAGTATGTACATTAGGGTGGACCTAAGCTATACTTGGAGAAAAATTATTATAATATATTATTGAGATAAAATGTACGCACAACCATCCAGTATTGTGCCTTTAGGTGAGAAAAAAATGTGTGCAAAGTTTGAGATCGATTGGATAAAAGGATGTCGTGGCGCACTTAAATTGAAAATTTTGAAAATTGTGGAATTCACCTTAACTATGTAACATGGCACATCGTTGGATTTGTCTTTTTTTCTGAATAGGAATATAGCATAATTATATGACCTCCTTTAAATAAAAATATCGATGACCTTGAAATTTCGAAATATGGTTTCCAAAAAATTCTTTTATTTTGTCATTGAACAGTGAAAATTTCTCCTCTGACATTTTTTCGTATAATCACAAGGAATATAGATATTTTAAATACCTACATTAAAATGTAGCAGATTTTGACTGATAGTAGGACATATGTATTTGTTCATTTCCGAAAATATGTTAGAAAATAAGTGAGATTCACAAGAATTTTCCTAGATTTAAATTTTTCGAGAAATGAGAAATAACCAACTATAAAATTTCTCGAGAAGGAATTCTCGAGAAGGAACACTAACTGCGGATCTATATGCAATAAAAGAAGCAATTATAAAAATAGATTTTCTTCTTTTAATAATTCCATTTATGTAGTTGATAATATACTGATACTCTTGAATCCTTCTTATCCTTTTACTGTTTCATGTTTCACAACTGCCGTATAGGTCACATATATGTGACACATACCTTTGATCAGGTTTAGAAATTCATCGTTACCACGATATTTAGAATACTTATTATATTTAGAATAATTATTAATTAAATTACTTTGATTTTCTAGGAATCTTGGGGGTTGATATTCAATTAGTCAGTTTATGCAAATGACTATACTAATTTGACCACCCACTGTAGATTGTCGATTCGTAACACTATGCAAAACTAAGAGCCAGCTCGTTCGGTTTCATTCAATTTACGTCTACGAATCATGATCGCAACGATCCTTTCATCGGCGAGTACTCAGCGCGGGGATGACGAGGAGAAGGAACGGAGGAGGAGGAGAAGGAGGATAATTATGAATGAAACTTTCCTCGGGACAACGGCCAGCCCATTTACTGCTGATCCTCCATAGACAGAAGAGAGTCGAGGTCTGGACGGTAAATAAATTGAGGGAGTTAAGAGTAACGGGACAGTGGATGGGGCGCAGGAAATCGTGACGGAAATGCTCCTTGGTGCGGCATGGCGGCGAGAGGACCCAACGTTCCTTTGCCGGCTCATTCGTATTTATGAGCGGTCGCGGGCGCGTCATTAAGCGATATCCAAGGCTCACTCACCTCCCATCGTGGACGGATAGATGTTGAACGACGGCTCCTGAAGCCAAGACGTAATGGTGACGTGGTCGCGAACGAAACTGGGAACGTTGCATCGCATAAGTACGTTGTTGCCGAGGAAACCGCCGGGACATTGCACTTCCGGATCGTAACGCTGGCTCACCACTGCAACACACAAACAAAGGAGCCGCTCGAATGCGAGGCTAAAGTACAACCAACCCCTTGTTCCCCTTGCACACCCCCTCTGTCCCTTAGTCGGCAACCGAGCCCAGACTCGGATTCGACGGTCCAGAAAAAAACTCGAGCTCGCCGCGCGAGAACAAACTCGGAAAATTTCGTATGCTAATGACGGCTGTGGGAACTCGTTTTCCTCGTTTTCGGTAACCTCCAAACCTCCAGCGCCCCCCTCGTCCTTCTTCCTCCATCTACCTTGCCACTCCAGACGCACAGGGGTCCAGAATCGGTGAAACGCAGAAAAATGTTAAATTTCCAACCGCATTCAAAATTAATGAAATTTAACCCTCGGACAGCAGGCCATTCTTATAATTATACTAGCTTTTGCCCACGGCTTCGCTCGCGTAGGAAACCGTTTAATGGCCTCGGAAATTGATATTGTTTCTCCATAAAACCTTTTTTAACCGCCCATTCACCCCTATAGAGTTCTAATTTTATGTCATGTCGCCATCTTAGATTTCGAAACCCCTTTTCACCCCCTTAGGGGTTGAATTTAGGGGAAGAAATAAATTCCTATTTGGTTTCTATGTCTTGCAATTAGAGTACACGATTTTTACTTTCCATAAACATCCGCAGTCTAGGTATAACAATAAGCGTGCAGTCACCACGTCAATAAGATTTGAGAATTTCGGTAAATGCTAATGCATTCAGATAATTCCGATCACTTTGAGACGAGGCCTGCGATCACGGTCGACCACCGAAAATTATGACGAAACTATCGTCTATCACGCGGTCGTCGGAAATTTCAATGGACTTCGGTTTACAGGGACAGATTTATCGGCATCGTGTTTGGCATTTAATTGCCGGCCGTTTTGTTCCGACATTATTCGAGGCGGCGCGATATACGCAACGTTAATAACCCAACTTGGATAAACGTAATGACGTTAAACCACGGCTTCGTTAACCGGGGTTCACAGGTTCGCGGCTTTGCGCTCCGATACGCGGAATTCACGAGGTATCAATTATAGCTCCGCTAGCTATGCCCAATTTCGCGATATCGTTCCCGGAATGCCGGGAAATTTAGAGAAAATTTCGCTGCCGTGTGCCGAGTGTGTCGCGGGTCGAAACACACGACGATCTTGGGAAACGTGCCGCGAGGAATCGAGGATTTTATTGATCCACTGCTGGACCGTTGAACTGTATATATGCATTTAGCGACGGGAATCGAATTATTTCGAGCAGTCGATACACCATGTTCTCTGGCTTCGAAATTATTTGCGATGCGGTGGGTACGCGCTAAGGATGTCCGCTTTGGATGAATTAATGTGAATCAAAATAATATTGCACACACGTTTTATAGGACCATACGACTTGGATTTTTAAAAAATTAGAACAATTAGTTTACTACATTACGTGGAAAAAATATTTTTTTAAAATTGCACCTGGTCGAAATGAATCAGAAAATACTAAAAGTTGTTGTTTACAACCTTTTTTATACGGGCCTATATTGAACATTTA
Source organism: Lasioglossum baleicum (assembly GCF_051020765.1). Taxonomy (NCBI): domain Eukaryota; kingdom Metazoa; phylum Arthropoda; class Insecta; order Hymenoptera; family Halictidae; genus Lasioglossum; species Lasioglossum baleicum. The sequence goes on along the minus strand of NC_134931.1, from coordinate 7,437,989 downwards.
AAAAATAAATTCTATATTATTTTATCAAAAATCCAGTGTAAAAAACATTTTCAATAACGTTCAAATTGGACTAATTGTCTGTCATAGAAGTACGCCAATACGAATGAATATATGTACATATGCTCCATCATGGCCGTGTTTAATAAGATTGTGGGGAACCAATAATTAATCGCCGTTTGTAGTACTGTATTATTATTGTTAGTTCTGTTCATGATACACTGCTATGGTATTATTTATACATCAATGATTGGCCATGCTGTATGATGATTAAGCACTCTATTAATTAGTCTGGAGTGTCATGTACAATTCTCTGATTTTCCGCAGTTGATAAGATCAGTTAATAATATGTAGTAGACAGCAAAGGAGAGAATTTATATTGAATATTTTTGATCCATAATTTGTGGCTAGTAAAATGAGTGTACAAAAAAGTTATGTTAAGAATCAAACATTTCATATGCATCTACCCAGTAATAAAATTTGCTTTTTCTATTCTTGTATGATTTGTATTTTTGTAAAGACATTGTTCTGATCTTGTGCAACTTTGTGGGCATTGGTGTGACAGTGAACGTGAGAAATAAATTTGATTTCTGGAATGATTGTTCTGACTTTATGGAATTTTCGAAGCTGTCAGTCCAAGTGTAAATCCTCGAATCCGTTCCTGGCGTCAGTCTGCACGACTTAATTGTCTCGCCAGTGGAAAAGGTCGGTAAGGACACGGGCGAAGGCGAGAAAAAAGTTGTCAAGTAGTGCGGCGAGGGTGTAAAGCAAAATGGAGGGCGCCGCCGCGAGACCATGGGATTAAATTCAGCCGAGCAGGCTTTGTGTCACTACACCTACAAGATGTTAACATCGTCTCCAACCAAATCAACTGTAATGGTTGCCGCTCAAACTGAAGCGAGACGGGGCCATTAATTGAAAATATCTCGATAATTCGCGCCCCGGTGCCGTTTCATCATTCAGCATCCAACTGTAGTTGGGAAAGTTCATAATTGACAACGAAGGGAACCAAAATAGATAAGGTAACCGCGAAGTATTTACATGGCAAGAGGAAAGCAGTTTCCGAATGCAACACAGATGGCTGCGGAAAGGAAATCCGCGCGGATGTTCTCTATTTCGCGGAGAATTTTTCAAACATAAGAAATGTTTCTGCTGCGCTACCTGTTTCCAGGAAAATAAACATTCGTTGAGCAAAACGCAATTTTTTAAGCCAACTTTAAAGTAGAAGACGTGGTTAGTTTAGGTTATTTACCTTTTAGCTTATTTTACTGTCGCTTATTTGGTAACCGAGCCACGGTAAACAGCAATACGTAAGTAATGTCGGAAATTCACAATTGCAGGTCGAATATTGCAAAATTTAACGAAACTTATAATTTTTATATGTGTATTGTTAGTGTATGGTACACTTTAAACATATTCATTTAATAAAGTGTTCATTACTCGAGGAATAGGAAATTCGCATTTCATCTAGCTTTTCAATAATAGATATCTACATGTTAATTTTAACGTGGATGACTCTTTACCGATGACTCCGAATACCTAACTTGTTTCTTGTCGTAGAATCATCGTAACTAGGCGTACGTATTAGAAACAGATGTAAATCGAATTGTACATGTATCGCACGCAAGATTCATAAGCGAAGAACCGTTGATTAATCAAATATTAAATCAACTCCCCGGGATTCTTTTTCATTCCTGAACAGGGGATTAAACTTCCTGATGAATATTTCAAGGGTCAATCAGTATCAAGGAATTTTAAGCAACGGGCCAATAAGTTCCCTTTCCCTCCGCTACTATCCGTTCTGTTAATACAGCTCAATTAACATCTTTTAAACTCCCCGGACTCTTATCACTCGATCCCACCATTTAAATCTGTAATTGCACCCCCATCGACCAAAGACCACCCTCGTGCGTCGATACCACTCGAGCCCTCTTCACGCGGCACCCGCATGATCGGGTTAAACGACGCAGGAAAAATCTCCGGGTCTCGATGCAGCCGAATGGGGGATGGTTGATAGAGTATGGGAGTTGGCGAAGGGTTCGCGGTATCTTATCCAAAATCTTGAGGCTGTCGCAATCCGGCCATGAACTGGCATTCCGCGTAAGTTGATGGTCCTGGGTTGAAAGGTCGGCGAAAGAGCAGGCCCAGATGAAGGAGGACGAGGCAAGGATGCAGAACGAGAAATCGCGATGCAGGAAGAGAGAGAGAGAGAGAGAGGGGGGGGGGGAGAGAGAGTGAGAGAGAGGCGATGGTCGACGGTGGTGGAGGCGCTGGGTAAAGGAGAATGTGGTGGTGTGTAGGGCCCGGGTCTGGAACCCGTTTCGAGAGTCAGCGGAGCGAGGCACTCAGACTCCAGAATGGGGTAAAAACTCGGTGAGTTCGCCTCTGCTGCATCCCCCTTGCCTTCGCTTCTCTACTACCACCCCCGTATCACACGGCTCTCGGTTACGCGGCAACCAAGCCAAGCATAAACTCGGCAGACGTATCGTGGCAGGTAATATTTACAAACCATGAAACCTACGGGATGAGAGAGGCTGCACGACTCGTCCCAATCCTAGCCCTCTGACCCACCCCATCCGTAGCCACCTGCCGGAAAGAGAACTCCATTCTGCTCGAAATATGCGTCCTTTCTCGGCGGCTCGAATTTTACGCGGACTCAAGCCGAAACCCGTTTCCAGCAACACCGGCGCCAAGACGCGCGTTTTCGACATACGCCCGAACTCCATTTTATTGCGACGACATTTTCGGGAACATCTCATTCGGAGGAGGTGGGGCAAAATGGTCGGACGGACTAAGGTAGGAAATCATTATTTACACTATTACTGTTCATACTCTAAGAAAAATGTTGCCAGGGTGAGATACCTAAGACGCACTAGTTTTTCAAATATCGCAACTAGATTCATAGTTGGAGCTATTCATAGAGAGCCCTCAAAACTAACCAGAAATATAGGTTATAATAGTATCGAGCTCTATTGCAATTGTACAGTGTTTCTGACATTATGGTATAAATGGCCGGCTCGTGATTCTATACGCAGCAACAAATCGAATAAGAGGAATAACATATGTTTGACACCTCATATTCGAGAATATCGAGTTTGAAAATTCAGTGAATACGCGAACTATGTATTAGATAGGAATTGGCTGATGCGTCTGTTCATGATTGACCTGCAAACAGATATTATGGTTCACGAACACGATGGATCTGCAAACTCATTTTTCCATTTTTTAAACAAGAATGAAAAATTTCAGTTGTGGTAAGCTATAACAAGTATAAATACCAATTTATTTAATACCTTGGTGCAATATTTTACTCTACACTAGTAATGATTTATTTCCATGCCAGAAAGTTCGTACAACTTTAAAAAACCATAAAAAATGTCTGTAACTTACGGAGGAATGAAATTATTAACTGTACTATTGTTTCGTACTCCGTTATGTTCATTGTTAACAGTCTGATATATTAGATAGTATGGAGACCATTAGTCAATAAATAATGGAAAGAAAAAACCTTATCACATAGAAGCGTCAAATGCAAGTAAGTGCAATTATTAATTGCACCATTTTTTCACCCTTTTTCAAACTTCAATCTCCATCCTGATTATAACGCAAGTGAGCCGTTTGCGCAGAATAACTATTTCCCCGGAATTTTTCGTGAATTTCGATTTCAACGAACGAGAGTTTCAAAAACGCTTCAACTACGGGAAAAAACCCCACGAATCGTTCGCGTCCGTTGTAAACTCGACAACGAGCTCCGAAAGAAGATCAAGCAAAGGACTGCAGATTTACCGTCAATTAAAAATAATTGTACCTTTCGCGCCATAGGGCAGCAACGAAAAATTGTGTTGCACCCAAAGTCCATTTTTTGTCGGAACGGTATTGTTACCACGCCGCGCGTAATTGTTAATAGGATTAGTTTAAAAGATTATTCTAGTGTTGAACACGATATTTTCAAACGACTTTCTGATTTTTTTGCACAGCGACACTATAAAAACTGTTGTGTATATTTCCACTTGTACTTTAGCAAACCTACCAATAGTTCAAACAAACAAACAATCAAAATTGATTTTTGCTAAGTATTGTGGTGCTATCATTTCCTAATCATAAACAGAAGGGACTATGTAATTGAATTACTTTTTTACAGAACTGAAACTAAAGGTTTAATGAAATGGTGTCATTTTAAATGTTAATAATTTACTCGTAACTAAACTGTGGATCTTCATGCAAAACAAAAATTGTCAGCATCAATTGCCACAAACACTAACCCTATAAAGGATTGTTCATTTGTTTAATAATAAGTTGAAAATAACATATTCACATTCTTGAATTAATTTAATCATCTTCCTGTCGTAAATTGCATCAACTCAGCCGCACTAATGCCTGAGATTGGCCGGTTTTTACCATTTTCTTTTGATCAATTTTGGGAATTTAAGCGTACCATTTTAAAGCACATCTTTTAAGCGTAATTCTTTATGAATACGCGGAAAAGACGCGATTTTCTTTAAACCTGTAGAGTAGCATTTCAAGCGCGTCTGCGAGCGGTAAAATGGAAATTCTTCAGATGCTTCGCGTCCGACGTCGCCTATACATATTTGCAAACCAGCAAAACAGGAACATCTTTCTGTCGCTCGAGCTGTATGAATTCGCGATCCATCGGCTCCCGACATGTATATTCAAGTGATTCGATCTCAGGTCCAGTGGTCCTTGCTTCGGGGAATATTCATTTCAATAGTCAATCGTGGCATGTCGTCGGATCAACGGAGCCTACGCGTAATAGCATAATTGAAGCGCGGGAATGGCGTACGGCATGTTCTTGCAAAAATATCCGACAGATCGTTGAGTGTTATGCATGAAGAGATCCCTACTACTATTCCTTTCAGTTCTATGAAACATTCGGTCGCATCGCTTCGAGACAATTAACGCAATTGCTAGTGTCACACGGTTTCTCTGCGGTATTAGTATTATTTGCACGTTTCATTGTTTAATAACTGAGAGCGTGGTCTCCAAAGGAAAACTGGAGTATTTGCGAAAGCGTACGGTATAATGGTCTGATGCTGATTTCACCGACAATGTTAATTCTCGAATGAAAATATAAATATAATATTCTCGAAAGAGAATATAGAATTTATGTTATGAAATTTTATTTGTGGTGGCATTTTTAAAACTAGATGCTAATTGTCTGAAAACTTTGTTTCATAGTGCAAGTAATTATAAAAGTTTCATTAATACATCTCCATTATGTTTTGAAAATAAGCGAGCTCACGTTAAGTATTCTGATGGTGAACTTTTCCAATGTTTCTTGATTAATTCTTCTCGAAACTTTTTTGCGATTCTTTCCAAGCGTTGTATCTTGATTTACGACGTACATGTTCCACTTTTTCGTATGATTAATGTTTCCATGTTTTTAATGTATAAGTACACGCAAGTATACTGCAAAATGCAAGAACTACATCGCGATCAAGATTTTCTTAATGGCTACAGCTGGTGTCCGATGATTTATGAACGGGAGTGTACAATTATCTAATGGGATTAACAAGATAAAACGCTTGGAAATGTGTATGTATAAAAATGGGAAAATAATTCGGGAAAATATTTAACCTTCTAGAATGATGAACGACCTATGTAAACAAGTGCTTGCTGGTTAATTATGTTGTTGATGTACAGTAGAAACTTCCTCGTAAGAAGACGATAACTTTTTTAATATTGGACCATACAACTGGGAGTCTGTTTGAGGAGTTAGAACAATCAGTTTACTACATGACGTGAAATGAAATCTTTAAAAAAAATTGCAATTGGTTGGAATTGCAGAGTAAACACTAGAAGTTGTTGTTTACAACATTTTATGTATACATATTTTGAAATTTTTATCAACATCGGTCAACGTTGCAATGAGCTACAAACGTGTAAAGATGGTGAAAATTGCAGTTTTTCACAATTTTCAGCCTATATTTGTAACAAACCTCTTGCAGTTTTTTATGCCTGCAGTTTTTTTCCACATCAACCGATTTTTATAAAAATTTCAGAATAGGTATTATATTATTTGTATTACATTAAATTTATTATATATATGTATTATACATGTATTACATTAAAGTGTAATAAAGCCGAATTTTTTTATTCATGCAATGAACTTTAATGAATAAGATATTTTCTCTTTTGTTCAATGTTCTTTTACTAAAAAGAATAAATAAAAAAATATTTTATTGATTAAAGTTCATCGCTTGAATAAAGAAATTCGGTTTTATTTGATCTTAAAATACCGAAATCATTTTCTTGCCAAACCAATATACAGGGTGTTTCGTAATTGGTGGTACAAGCGAAAAGGTGGTGATACTACATGAAAAAATAAGTCGAAAAAAAGGAATAACATTTTTTCGTTTGGCAACTCGTTTTCGAGGAAATCGAGTTTGAAAATGCAGCGAATACACGTGCTATTGCATAGGAATCGTGTGATGCGTCTGACCATGATTAACCAATTCTACTTTCTGCATATACTAAAGCACGTACCCGGCGAAAATTCAAAGTCGATTTTCTCTAAAACAAAGCCTCACATGAAAAAATTTTATTCTATATTTTCGACTTATTTTTTCATGTGAAAAAATGAATGAAATGAAATGAAACACCCTGTATAATATGTATAATTGATACAGATATACAAAATGTATTTTTTAAATTTTCAATATAGGCCCACATAAAAAGTTGTAATCAACAACATTTAGTATTTTCTTTGTAATTCCAATCAAATGCAATTCTTTTATAGATTTCTTTTTAACGTCATGTAGTAAAGTAATTGTTCTAACTTCCCAAACAAACTCGCAGTCGTATAGTTCAATATTAAAAAAGTTATCGTCTTCTTACGAGTGTCAGAATATAAATCGAGTCACTGTAGTTAAAAGGTTAAGGGAAAGTGTTGGAACGAAAAAGGAATGAAAGATCGATCGAATCAACAGTGAACGGGCGCGCGATCGACACAATGGAACATTCAACGGCAGGGCGCTGCGTGTGATTTACGCGAGGGCTCGCAACGGTCGTTAAGATTCCTCATTACTGCGTCGGCGACGATGGCGGCACGAAATTAAACCGAAACTACGAAATATACAGGAATAATAAGTCCCGGGCTACATTGTGCCAGGTAAATGGAAGAAAACGAACGTCTTAGTAAGATCGGGCAGAGCGTATCGCAGCCAGCTCGCGAGGCTTTGCAAGTCTCGCGCTGAAAGCGGACACAATAAGGCAGCCCGGTTGCTTTTGCACAAACGTCGCACGTCGTTAAACTCCCGACGGTCTCTGCGAGGGCGTATTCTCCACAGAAAATTTCTTGTATTAAACGATTCGTTTCGTTAACAAGAACCTGGACCGCTCGTCAATGAACCAGCGCAGCTTTTTGTGCGACAATATTCGGTTGTCTTTCGCCCGGCGTCGTAAGAAAGAGACTGTCATTGCCAGTGGAGGAACAACGTGGTCGTTTGTGTCGATGTCTAGAAAATGCTACTGGACCGCTAGAAAGAACACGAACGTAATTTTTATTTCATTCTCCGCCGGTGCTTCTTTGCTAGAGATGCAATTTCCTTCTTCGAGGACCTTAATTTACTTCTTTCGCCACGGAGTGGACGTACTTTAAATAGTTCGTTACAAGGGAATGAAACTGAACGCGCCTCGACCGGATTAAGGCAGCAAAGAAAGGGGGTTACGGATGAACACGCGAACCGTGAAAATCGCGCGTGGCTGAGGAAAATACGATTGAAGCTCCTGTGGCTTCGCGTATCGACCGAAATACTGTATCCTACAAAGAGAATATTTAACTCTGAGAAACCGGAAAATATCGATAAAACTTTTTACGCGTTGATTGCCGAATTACAACACTCGAAAAATCCAATGAAATCAAAGTCATTCATTTAACTAATCCGAAATTAGAAGGATAAAATTTATCGTAGTGAATGAGTTCCTTGAGCCCTTTGGTATCCATCGATCGTAATTTAATTTTCTCTAATCTATCATAGTTATCCCATGTAGATTATATAGATAAGTAATATGAAAATAAAATTGATACATAAAATTTCTTTTAAGCCGCCATGTAATATTTTTCCGCTATTGTATAAAATCCCAAAATTTATTGCCCATGAAAAAATCTCTTTTATTTAACCGCTGGCGTGAGCATTTAATACTTTGTCATGCTATACAAATGGTACAAAACAATCACGAAACGAAAGAAATCGGTAACCATGGAAATAACGTAGGTATGAATCAATTTAACATTTTATCGGGTAACTATAGTCACCCGTAATAACGATAGGATTAAACTCCTATTTATTAATTTATGATGTATTGTATTATTGTACGATGCCGACTCATTGAAATTATTTAAAGAATAAACAAATTCCTCCTTGACTCTTGTTTCTTGAAATTGATGCATCATATCTCTATTTGGCATAAAGATCTGCAAGATCTATTAGAAGAAAAACCGGAGAAGAAACACAGCAGATTGACGGCAAATCAGTGAAATACAAAAAAAGAACATGAACATTATCATTAATTACAGCCAAAGAAATGTTACTAAAAACTGTACAACAGCAGTACTGTATTATACGAGAATGATTGCGGTATTCGACCTCAATTTCTGAAGTGTAATCGCCGATATTTGTTTCCATTGAAGAGTTTAGTCAACAACCGCGATTACACAATCCTGAACGCCACAATTTAAACCCTTTCAGATGTACTGAAAAGTCACAATTTCCTCAAAATTAACACTTTAATTACGCACCCCAGCCAATCATCTCCCCTCCCGGTAATACACTCGAAACACTCGCAAAGGGTAATCGTTAAACACAGCCACCCTCCGGACGCGATCCCCTTTATCAGCCCAGTTACCCTTATTTCCTGAGAGTTGCGATGGGCCGGGTACCCGACAACGTAGAATGCGGAAGCAACGGTCCAACGAGCGTGGCACGATCAGAGCCTGAGCTCTGCATAAAATCTGCTCGCGAGGATTTAGAGTTGTAGATAGCTGAATAGCTGAAAAGAGGACACCTAGATAGACAGAGAAAAAGAACCCAGCGGCGACACGTCCGACGAATGGCCGAGGCGTACGTGTTTTCGATCACCGCGTCGAAATTGCTGTCGTAAGGAACCTGCGAATCGGGACCGGGAAACCATTGTTGCTATTCGAATCGCATATCGAACGTAGTCAGCATGATCCACGAGGAGGATCCGCTAGGATGCATACGTAAGCCTAAGGGCGGCAGCGCTGGCGCGTAATCATATCCGTTTTGCGCAGCCGAATACACGTACAGGTTCGAGAGGAGACACTTTTCTCGGCCGGGAAACGACGGAATCAGCGATGCTGGTCGTTCGGAAGGGGTCGCCAGCCAGACGGCTCGAGCAAAAAGGAGAGAGATCACGGGTATCGCGTCAGGAAGACGCGAAAACCAACGCGAGCGAAGCGGCGCGGCGCGGCGCGGCGGGTAGAAGCTGACGCGGCAGAGGTGGTAGCGAGCATGAATCTGAAACGGTATGGGCTGCGTTCACGCGACGATGATTTACGGGCATATTAGGTCGATAAGATATCTTCCGGTTCGTTGACCCGGAGGAAGCTCTATTTTTAAGGCGCCTCGCGGAGACACCGGGGAGCTTTTGCCCCCATCTATCGCTGGGGCGGGCTTCGATATCTTGGTCTGCCGCGGCCCCAGCCACCCCCATGTTTCCATGGATCTTGTCACGGAGCCCGGTTTTTTGAGAAGAGCGACGCCGATAAAACAGCACCCAGAAACAACGCGACCGTAAACGCTCTTTTCGCTCCGCACCGAGCCGAACGAGCTCATCTGTTCCAGCCCCGTGGACCCCCTCGGAAACGAGCGCCCCGATAAGACGACATCTCCCTTCGTCGCTGCCCCGCGTTCAATGGAAAGGATTTGAATAATTCCGCCGATCGATCTCGGACGGCCACCGAAGACAGTCCCGCGACGCGGAAAAGAAAGAATTTCTCCTTGTGACGGCTCCCTTTCGGCCATCAAACCAGTCTCGCCGACAAACTATCGGCAAACTATGAATTACATGCCCGTCGGCGGAGACGTGTCCGCACGGAGATCGAGGGCGACCAGGTGCGCCGAGAGCGCGCAGACAACGCGAACCAAATCACGGACTCGGCGGGAATAAATATTTCATATCGTCCCGTCGTCGAAGACGTACTATCTCTGCCGATCGGTGGAGGGGTTGAATTATTCCGTCTAAGAAAAAGCCGCTGGCGGCTGCTCGTGCTGTCATGGCTGGCGATGTTTAATGGAAACCCTCCGAGCAAGATCCTTCCGGCAGACCGTCGAACTCGTCGTCTAAACGCGACCTGTGGCCTCGATGCAAACGACCCGGGGAACGACAAACATTTCCATATCGAGACCGACCATCGATCAAAACAATACGTCAGCCGTCTACCGTGATTTTCTGTCTTCCAGCGAGCTAGAGGTCGCGGAGAACGTTGGACTCGGTGGAGTGAGGTCTCGCTTGTCGGCGAAAATGAGGGAAAAGGTGTGCAGAGAGCGAGGAGACAACATAATGTAGATAACGAGCAAGAAGTTTCGCGTTGGCGTGCCTGCTCTGACAGTGACGTCTCTGCTAACGATGGCGCCAACGCTGTTGACGGCGGAACACTTATAAATGGCCCAGTGGACGTCCTGCCGGAACACTTCGGCCTCGAAGCCAGGAAAGTAGATCGTCCCGTTGCCAAGGACGTGCCTGATTCCAGGGATACTCGTTATGCTGCCGCCGTCCGCTACCATCCAGTCGACGGTGGGCGCCGGATTTCCTCTGACTATACAGTCAACCCTGCCGCCGTTCACGTTCGTGAACTCCACACGCGACGGTGGCTCCGACACGAAGCTCGGCCCCTGCATCTCGTACGAGGCGTCGCTGCCTGAAACACACGGGACAGATATCGTTATAATAGGCTCGGGATCCTAATGCCACGAATATTTGGAATTTCCGCGGTGCGCCATTGTAATCCCCGGTTATTTAGCACGTCGCCGCGCCTCTATGCCTTGCACAGAGCATGGACCGCGATCTTTGTACTTGCGCTTTGACGCTCGAATCGCTCAGAAATTGCTACTCGCTTAGAGCAGGGATCGGAAGAACCAGTTCTAAGAATTCTGTTCGAGCTGTTAGATTTTATTTAAAACACAGCGACTTAAAACGGTATGATATTGGTGCCGGTATACAATTGAAGTTTGTGTAATAATTAGACCGCGGATTTTATGCATTTATGAAAATAATAAGAGGTGAAACTTCAAACAGTAGATAGATCAAAAGAATTGAAGGACATTAATATTATATATCATTATCAACACAGTAACATTATCAACGAAAGAAAAACATCTTTATTTAGCTCCCGTATCTTCCAATTGATGTATAAAACTTTTATTTTGCGTGATGATCTGCAGTCTAGTAATAATTAACAAGGTCAAGTATCTTGTTTTGTGGCGTGAGAATAAGTGATAGATATTTACAATAGTTAGCGTTCCGTAAGATTATTTAAAATCCAACAATATTTTTCTTATTTCCACTCGTAGATTATGTCCCCAGAATCCTACCAAACAAATAGGAAACACCCAGTAGTTGTCGTTTCGATAACTTTTAATGAATCGCGATCAGCAGCCAGTTCGGTGAATCCGGTGTGACGCGGGCCGTGTTCTCCATCGGGTCGCGTTCGATCAGGGAGAAATCAATTTTCCTTACTGTTTCAATCGGCAGTTAGAAAGACATTAATCATGGTCGCAGCGCGTGGGCGTCGGGTTGATGAATTTTTTCGACCGGCTTGGCGAATTCAAAGTAATTTTCAGAAATAGGAGCCCTGATGGCTGGTTGCGCGCACCGTCGACGCACGAGGAACGTACGGAGGGTTCTATCGCAGGAGGGTGGTTCAGAGGGAAATGTGAGGGACAGGGGGTACAGGGGATCGTGGGGTACAGGGGGAGCAATGAGTGTATCGCCAACGGGACATGAACGAAGATAATACGGCCGGCCATAAATCACACATTTAACGCTGAAATTCGGCCGTAATAGCTTCCATAAATGGAGCGCATTGCGTCCCCCGCGAACCCTGTTAACCATTCATCACCCGAGTTATGTTGATTTAAGTAGGAATGCCGGTCCGCACGGATGTATTCAACATTCCGTCCAACATTGCCCATCTGGAAGCCGGTCCAACGACGGAGCACACAGAATCCCGAAGGAACGTGCGACGAATATGCGCGCACGAGCTACTTCCTCGCGTGTGCCACGAACGTTTTAGTAAATAATCTGTGATAAACGGGACCTAGGTCTCTCTGCTGGTTCCTTCGAAGTATGTGCAGCGAGTGCGAGAAGCGGTCGGAAGACGTGCGGTAGGGAATCATTCCAATTCGAACGGTTACGGGCGCGCTAAATATTAAAGCAGCACTACTGCACGTCAAGTCGATGAATCTTTACGATCGATGCCAAGATTGTGATCAAAATCGGGTATGATGTGAAACGCGTGATTCTGGGAGAGTTTAATTCATCGTGTCATCATCGTCATAAGTTATCAAGAATTGATTTTAAATTTTCAATACCGGAAAACTAAGTTTTCAATGAGAAACGTATGGGTACATTACGTTAAACTTTCGTTATCGAAGTCGAGAAGATTTCGACAAAAAATGTATGTTAGAAATAATTCCGAAACCATTAAAATGACGATTTAATATCGTACTTGATTTTGCAGGGAACTCTTGAAATAGACTACCAAAAGTGATCGATTCGGCGTAAAACGAGCCAATAGCGTTTACCAGCCTGGGGGAGATATCCGGTTCCTGGAGAAAGCTGAATTTTCCTGGGAAGACGAATCAAGTTACCGACTAGCGGGTCGATCGCGAGTAAATCACGGCAACGGGGACGTTGCTTTTAGGATTCCGGTGTCGTCCGTATTCTCAATACATCTCGGTAGTCTCACGCGAACGAAGTCGTCGTTAATTAACTTTTCCAATCGAGTTCGGACACTATGGACGACGACGTTGTTGTCACTCTTTCTTTTTCGCCGGGAATTCTTATCCGCGGAAGTCTCGCGTGTGGACTTGTCGCGGAAGTAACGAAGAATTTCCACGAGAGCCCACCGAATGCCGGGAATTCCCTCTTTGTTGGCAGGATTGTTTCCAAGATGCACTTAGAACCGTGACTCGCACCGGGTTCTCGAATGTGATCGCGTGCCTACGTAACCCCTCAGTGAGAGAGAGGAATTCTAGCATCTTCCGGGGCGACTGTATTATTCCAAAGAAGATTCGACCAGCCGCATTCTCTTCCGAGATTTCTCTATCCTTCACCGCTCCTTTATCCAAGGAATAGCTCGTTCCACGTAGCAGGTAATACTTCATGACCTACATTCCCACCCCATTGCGCCTCTTGTTACCCCATCCCCGCAACAATTTTTCTACCGAGCAAAGAGCAAAGCGCGCCGTATCTCGTCATAAACATAATTCTAGATTTTCCGGAATGGCAAATCAATTTCCTAGAATGATGGACGCACGTCTCTTTCTGTTGCTCCATCCTTCGTCATCTTTCTTCGATGCGCTGAACGATTAGGCTTGAACACAAACATTTTAATCGTCGAACAAATGTGTGACATCTTATCTCTTTTAGCACATTACTCACTATTTCATAGATTTTTAGACAGAAGATTTTTAAATTCGTCTTCGATTTAGGACAGTTATTGGGAATCGTAGTAATAGATTTCCGGTAAGTAGTTGTCCTACTTAAAATTATGCAGGACGAGACAGTGAAAACTAACACTTCAAATAACTTGTTACATAGTGTCTTATCAACAAGTGTTTGAGGTAAAACAGAGGGTGAGTCCTGAAACGTCTGAAAAATTGAGCATATGATGGTGAATCAGTTTTTCTTGTGGAGGTTTAAAAATTTTCCAGGTTATCATTGCTATCCATTTGCAAAATAATACAGAGGGAGAGAGGGAGAGAGAGAAAGCGAAAGAGAGAGAGAGAGAGAGAGAGAGAGAGAGGGAGAGGGAAAGGGAGAGAGTTAAAACAGTGCAAATTGTGTGAATTTCTTTACATAATATTTTCTTTGATCAACCCTGGAGAAACACAAAGTTCTGACATGACGCATTCACTGACAATGAGAACTGCAACACCCGAAGTTACATCCGAAAAAACTGTTACTCGAGATTCCAAGACGGAAACTCGGAAAAGCTGGTCCGGTTCGAGAGCTCGTTGGTCCCAGATTACAAGGGATTTTCCTATTACCTTCGCGTTCGTTTTTTCAGCAAACGCAGAACGCAATCCGGATTATCATCGTAAAAATAGAGTATTGCAATAACTCCATATTTGCCGGGAATGCAGTACACACCCCGTTGAAAGAAAATCGGCACTCTGCGACGCGGCGCGCCACGCCGCACGCCCTGGCCGACAGCTTTAATTCTGAATCGCGGATAATCGGACGCTAACGAGCAAAAACATGCTTTTGATCGAATAAAACGCGCTTCCTCCATACATCCATTCATCGGGTCCAGCTTTTATCGGTGTGGAAACAAAAAAGCACCTGCCTCGCTCAAATGAGTGGACGGGTACAAGAAGAGGAGAGAAGTGCAGACAGAGAGAAAAAACGGGAGCCTACGCGTTCGTTCATCGACTGCGTTATTTTCGCGGTTGAACGGAACGTTCGCGTCGTACGGTGAGCCGAGGGTACAGAGAGAAAGAGTGAGCGACCTTTTACTTTGTTCTCATTATTTCCGCACACCGGTGTGCCTCGAATTTTATATATTTCCTTTGTCATGTCGTCAAGAATCGTTTACGCCGGAGTATCAACGGGCTCTTCCGCTCAAGTGGAAGACTGGTCTCTGTGAAACGTGCTATGAGCGACAGACACGCGCTACCGATTTGTCTCGACGGTTGCGTCCAATTAACGACAGTGCGCCCTATCAAAATGCCAGGAATCGCTGGCATGCTCGTCGCGGAGGACAGCAAAACCACGTGCGGAACGATGCGATACGGAGGGAGAGAGAGAGAGAGCACGTGCTCCCGCGCGGGCACACAACCGATCCCGCGAAAGGAAGTGATGTGTTCCTCGATATAATGGCCCGCTCGAGTGTATTTGAAATGCACTGGCTCATCAGAATAACTAAACAATAGACGCCAGCTGGAGGAGGACAGAATGAACGAGAGGAGAGTCTCTCCTAGTTGGCCCCTCACCCCCGTGACCACCCCTTACGGGGTTCGGCCCCACGCTACCCTCTGACGGAGGTACTCGACGACTCTCCCTCTTTGAATGTACTCGGCGATGCCGCTGTAACAGTGGAAAAGGGCCCGGGGAAAGAGGGAAAAGGAGGAGAGAACCAGCTCTCTCTCTCTCTCTCTCTATGCAGACGACCGTGGTCGTCGAATACTAAACCGGCACGCGTGCACACCGATGTTTGCGCGACTGTGTTCGCGCTCGCCCCTTCCACGGCGAGTTCTACGTGATACACTGAGTGGCCTAACCTTAGTCAACCCTCGACGTCATCGGGAGAACCCCTGAAGCTGTACACTTCTGTTTCTCTGTTAGCTGTTCGAGAGACGCGAGACACAGCCGTCCATCGACCATCTGCGTAATGCTTTGCGTCAACATCCCTTGGATACTCAACCCCCAGCATCCTCCTCCTGCTACACTCCCCGTTCCCAGCCTCTAACGACCGGCCTCTTCTTCACGATTCTTCTTTAAGCGTGCTCGAATGACCACTCCGCTTCCGACCTTTTAGGTCTGGCTACGATTCCAAGCGAGAGTCGTGTTATTAATGGCTTGTGATCAAAGTTTTCGTGCCACTCTCTTTCTCCCGGACATGCTTCTGCCGCTTCTTTTACTTCTTCCTTCTTCTTTCTCCGTCCCGCTTGTACCTTCGCGCTACTTTCAACTTCCCACACCTTCGTATCTCGCTAGTTCCTTGATCTGACGGCGATCAAACATCGATTTCCGTAATATTGTGAATTAGTGAAATATTGGTGCTTCTTGAGAGCGTATTTAAGTAATTGTATTATAATTGAACTGCGGATATTATGCAGTTATGACGAAGATTGGCGGGTGAAATTTAAAACAGTGTACAGGTTAAAAGAAACTGAGAATGTTGGACTGATTTCGTACTGATTTCAATTTATTAAAATTATTATAGCAAGAAAGAAAATTATATTTGGCTCCTGTGTCTTGTAGTTGATGGAGAGAATATGTATACATATGTATATGTTATGCATATGTACTATATTGATTACGTCAACTGCAGTAGCAATTTTGCGTGCTATACACAGGTCGCCATTATCGAAATCCCATAATTTAATAATGTACTGATAAATTATTGCGTAATATGATTAAGTATGATCATAATCTTATTAATAATGCATTTTTCACACTGGCGGTCACTCGTAATTATCGTCTAATTACATTGTACATTGTTCAAAAGTTCATGGTCGCCGATAATCATCTCGCTGTAATGTATGGGTGATCAAATTATTAGAACTATCTGGACAAATTGGCGCGCTTACGTTAGAATCCCACGTCCTCTCACAATTAGATAGACGATCGAAATATTTAAATTCATAATAAAGCCACAATTTATTATTCTGTGTAAATATTAGAGGTGTGCGGAACCGCGGGACGGGACTCCCAAAAATGTTCGGGTATATAAATATCGGGAATATATTCGGGAAAACCTGAACATTTTCGGGAATCTCGTCCCAGTCCCGCACACCTCTAGTAAATATGATTACTCTAATAATTTTATGAATCACTGTGCCCTCGTTGCAGGTTAAAAGACAATGTCAATATACCTGTTGCGCTAGTTTCAATCTTTCTAACAAGCACTCGCGGCATTTTATTAATTGTCTACAATTTATTACCTATCTATTAAACGTCGATGCATGATTAAAAAAACGGAATTGTTGGTCTACATATCTTCATCCCCTCGGTCAGTAAATTGAGCTGGTTTTTCCCTTCTGTTACGATGAATTTAAAAATTAACCATTCATTCGAACAACATGAAAAATTCGAACGGTACCCAATGAAATATGAATGATTACTAGGATCGTCCACAGTGACTTGTTGTTTTTGTTTGTTCCTTCGTGTGTATGTATGGGTGCTTTTTTCCGCAGCGTTGTTATCTTAGCCCTGCGCGAATATACAGGGTAGGTAACGAAAAACAGAAGGTAGTAGGTTTGAAGGATAAACGAAAGTTTCAAAAGTGAAAGAAAACCGTTCAAAATGGTAATATGATGACACAACAGATTTTGTTGTGACTAAAGTTTCTCTTTCCTTCATTTCAAGGTCATCGGTGTTTTTTGAGACGGTAGGATATATTTTTAACTTCATAGTGTTGTAACTGATGTCAGAACGAGTTCAATGATGTGGTACACTATGACCTGCAAATGACCTCGAATTCATTAATAGGTATAGTTTCACTACTCTGTTTGATCAATGGAAATTTTTGTGTTTTTCGAGAGTCACCCTGTATATAATCGCAGTGTCGTTTAGCTACGTGCGAAGAATGATTTCGCGAAAATTCAAGCTCGTAAATTTTGGACGAAGTTGGCGGACCGCCTAGTGTTTTCCGGGACACGTTCAGCAAGACTGGCTCGTCGAAACTGAATGCCGAATGTAATCTTCCTCGCCAGATCGATTGCCCGACCTTTTAAACATTTTGATGCGGCTGAGGGTAATGCGTCCGGTATACAGACGGCTTTACAATCTGAATTCTCTTCCTGCAGATTTATGAGCGTGGTTTATATCATCATAATATTCGCATATCGGACATGTTTGTTCATAAAAGTTAAAGGGACGGAACAATCACTAAACCGTGTAATATACACAACGGCGTACAATGTATGCAGTATAACTGGAAGAATGGCGGTGTTTTTTCAGGGAAGAAATGGCAAATGGGAATTCAATTTTTTCTGCAGGTATCATTATGCGCTCCAGTACAGTTTTGTTTGCCCGTGCAGCGATCATTGTGTGAAATTGTTTGCAAATAGTGTAATGTTATGGTGTTATTCAGTTTTTGTTAAACATTTTCACAAACGCAGATAACAACGTCGATGACAGAGAAACAATTCCGTGTTATTGTTAGAGTTTATTTCATGTAAAAATAGCTAACTATAGGGAAGCATATTTTTTGTTTGAAATCATTTGTTTAAAGACTTGTGAGCACGGCTGTAGGTTGAAAAAATTGTATTTTACATTTCTGCTTTGCACTAACACATAGAATCGCCCGCTTTCCAAACACACTGCATAGTTACCTTGCTCTGGGCTCTCCCTTCTTGCTTTAGAATACTATTGTTCGAGTATAATAGAGCAGACCTGGAAAATTAACCTTCACTAATTACGTAAAAACGGGAGCGACGAATACGATACTCATTATGATTGTCCTGGTGTATCATTGGGAGTAAACGAGTCTTATATAGTTTACACAAATTCCTTATTTGTTAAAAAATATTCATCGTTCATACTATTGCTAGCGTATGCTTTATTCCAGAAAAATTCAAGTTCTCTCGAAACACACATTTTCTTTCTACCAAAAATTAGCAACGGATAAAAATAGTTATAATTACGTGGACTTCGTTTCTTATATTATAAATGAAGGATGACGATGAGCGTCGTAGCGAAACTTTCGTAGAACGGACGAAGAAATAATTTCACAAAGCAGTCTTATTACTCGACTGCGGATCTTTATGCCTTTATGGCTCCTGAAAATTTTCAAAAAATGCTAGCATATAAAATTCTACCGAATTCAGTATGATTTTTATTTGTTTCAGATCAAAACAAAGGCTACTACCACTGAAAACAAGATTTTATTTGTTATTCCACTTTCTTAAAATTCTTCTACAAAATTTGCAAATTGTATGAACATCCGCAGTCTACTTATTACACACTTCGGGGGTAAAAAGAGCAGAAAAATTCGAATCCGCGCGCGCTAATCTCCAGTTTTTCGGTAACCAGGCCTGACCGTACAGTAAATCGTAAAAAGTCAGGGGTAGAACTTTTTTATCTGCCCGGTCCGAAGTGATAAAAAAAACTAACCGGCCGCACAATTTTGCCGGAGAAAAAAACATTTCACCCTTATCAACCCGACTGAACAACCAGTCCATGAAATGGACACATAATTCAACGGATGATTTAAAATACCGGCATTATTTTATCTGCGCCGCGCGATGCGTACACATCACAACACGCGCATAATTTCCCGAGGTCGGCGAGACGAACCGTCCCGGACGATCCCGCATAATGTCCGGGCCGTGTCGTTAACTTAACAAACGGTTGGGGCCGGTGAATAGCGCACTCGAAAACCGCGAGTGTTCATTCACCGTGGAAAACGGGGAAAATGATACACACGGTTATTGTATCGCCCGGTATTGTCTCCCGGGGGCATTGTCTGAATCCGTATTTCCACTCGAGTTCCACCGATAGCGGGACAGCATCTTAACGTGGTCTTCTGGTCTATAACCTTGAAAAAATCGATTTTACTTTTTCCGCATTTTGCTCTCTAAAGAACTTCTATAACATCTCTACATACATTGCTGTAATTTGCTGGAGATTTAAACTTTTTGATATTTAATATCATATGAATGGAACGTAGGTAAATAATCGAGAAACAAATGAAATTAGGCCACTATAATAGACATACACTCAAAGGGTTGCTTGTAAACCCTCCCCCTAAGAAAATGAACTTCTTTTTTTACTCATGTGATTTCATTACAAAAATGTTCAAACAACAACTGGCGTTCTAGGCCAGAAGACACCCTGAAAAAATCTCGTTCCCTCGCAGGTTGGCATGCTGGCAGCGCGAGTGGATCGACGACGACGAGGGGACAGATTAACTTATTAAACCGATTAACTTATTAAAAAGCGTCGTGGGGACAGGTATCTCTTCGACTAATTGCCGACGCGCGCGCTGCTGCTGCCCGCTCGGTCGCTCGATCGCGCGAATCCAAGAGAAAAGCGACGAATGGAGCAGTCCCCATTCCGGAATCCGCGGCTCATCCGGCGGTTTACAATCCTTTCTTTCAGCCGGGCGATGGGGAACGAGGCGGGGAGCGTCTCTTCGTAAGAGGAAAAAGCCGTGGAGGATGAGGGGACCGGCTGGAATGGGAGAAAACGAAGGAGGACGGAATCAGGCATACGTACACTCGCCGCGGAAAGTACAGTGAGCAGCAAAATTGAGCCAATGAAACCATTTTGTCGGAAATCATACTATGTGTACGTTACCACATTCTCTACCGGCAATTGTCCCATAATTTTTTAGTGTTCCATGCCTGAGGATTTTGTACCAGACTTTTCAACACCAACAGACACTCACCTTCAATGATATGATCTAAGAGATTCCTTTAGGATTATTGTTTAAAGGAAGATTTTTAAGCTCCCATGTGGTACAAACAATTATTGAAAAGCCTATTCATTGTGTTAAAACAGGAACACAAGGAACTCAACGAGAATATGACATTACATTAACCCTTTCGCCACGCCGTGAACCATTGTTTTCGTCCAAACGAATTTGAGAAGCGTGGATCACATGTCTTGTACTTGTCTCAATTCAGGAGGTTCGAAGGTGTTAATCAAATTTTTTTCCAAGATCTTACCCATAGAGATAACCACTCTAGCACTTTGCATAGCTGACAACTTAATCATTCTTGCTCTATCTTTGTTGTGGGCGTCGGATCTCAATCTTGTTGAAAACTATCATCGTTTTCCTCGACTGGCATATTTTCAATGTTTTCTAACAATGGTAATTGTAATGTTCCTCTGTCCATTAACGATTTCTTTATAAAAATGTCCACGCGAGGCCTACAAAATGACGCTATAGACTAGAAGACCCCCTTAAGTACCGACACCGGTGTACTTTCGGCGGCGAGTGTACGTGTACCTCACAGAGACACACAAAGAGTAAAAGGCGGTGGGACAGCAAGGGAAAAACTGCCGTGTGGGAAAGAGAACAGGCCGGGACGAAAACAGATAGACAGACGCGCGAATCATCCAGCTCGCGCGGCCACGGGGCTGAAAGCGAGAAAGAGATAGAGAGGAAGCTGCATCTCGCTCGCCCGCTTGCCCGACAATGCAAACCAACTTTCTCATTTCAATGTATTGTTTCCATTGTTCGACCGTGCTGGCTACGAGGGTTGTAGCCGGTGGTAAAGGGGATGGGGTGGAACCTGGAACGCGGCCTCTCTCCTTTCCAGCGCCGATCGTCATCGCGAAACTTTCGCTATACCCGCCTCCAACCCCCTGCGTCATGAACGCCGAGGATGCACCATCCTCCCCCGCAACCAGCCCTTCGAAGATTACGAACAATTTCAGAAACGACCCGGCGCTACAACTATGTAGCTGATGCAGCCAAGAGGCAAGAGGCAAGTTTCGCCTCTTTCCGCCCCGAGTGCAAGGTCCTCGCGAAGTTTCTTGTCGAAATATTTAGCCCAGTTGCACATTTTCTAATGCAAAATCGGACCAAAAAGCCCCGAGATGCGGATCGAAAAACGATAATGCCGAGTAATTTGTGTGTGTGTGTGTGTGTTCCTTTGCGAGAGATAAAGGGCGCTTATAAGTTCCTCTCTTCGCGAACCAGCGAGATTTCAAGAGGCTGGTTGGTTCTCGCGTGCCTCTCTTCTTTGTGGCGTTCTCTCCGCTATCTAGATTATACTTTAGAACCAATTTGATATTTTAAAAAGAGACTTAAAAAAACCTTTTGCTCCGGAACCCGGACCGTCCCTTACGACGGTGTTCCGCGAAACAACTGGTCTTAGCGGCGCAAGTTTATTGCTCGGAAAAAGCCAAGACTATCTCAACCACGGATGTAAACATTCGTCGAAGAGCGGGAGTAAGGTAAATGGGAAGATACTTCGTGGAGTAGATTGTTGTCTTACACGTGGATTAAGTACTTCGAGCTTGCCTTGCGGCAACGAAAAAAATCAAAGTACTCTTAAACGATACGGAGCCGCAGGTTTACGAGTGTGCACTTTCGAGTTGATTGCACCTACTGTACGGAATACGTGATTGTGGTGTACAGTTGCCGACACAATGGTAGCATGTTTGTTACAGCGAATCGCAAATAATTGTTAAACGTTCCTTGATTTTGATGTAGTGTACTTCTGGATACTGTTTTTAATTCTAAATCTCTAATTCTAAAGCTTTAGAAGTTCCATATTGAATTTCGAGGTTTCGTAAACTGACTAGAACATGAAATATATTTTTAGCCGACTTCGAAAAAGGAGGAGGTTACTCAATTCGATCTGTATGTGCCTTTTTTTTCGCTTTTTTTTCTATGTATGTTCACCGATTGCGCCGAGATAGATGGACCAATCGGAACGAAACCTTTTGCATCTTGTAGAGTATGTTCCCGGGATGGTCCCGTGCAAAAAAATTTACATTTTTTTATTAATTACGATTTTATTTGCGAACATGTAGGGTGGTGATACCCTTGTGAACTCCGCTGAATGTTAGATATTAGGAACAGTAACGACGCGACGTCGTTACCGCGTTACTGATTGCGGCTTTCAGATATTTATAAATTACGATTTGGAATGTGACGGCTGACACAGATAAAAAGTGTGAAATAAAAAAAATTTTATAAAAAAAAATTAAACCGACTTCGAAAAAACGCACTAAAAAGTATAAAATAATTTCCATTTAATTTATGTGGGTACACACGAACTTAAATACAATACAATCTTTTTGGAGGCGGCGCAAAAATTAAAAATTTTCCAAATGACAGATGTTGCTGATTATGATTTCATTGGAATATGGTGGGCTTGGAAATCAGTAGGTGGGAAGAGAAGATACATTAATATGTGAAAGCATGTAGAAGAATTTAAGGATTTTCGTAATTTCCAGTGTCGAAAATTTTCAATTTTGCGCCGCCTCCGAAAAGATTGTATTGTATTTAAGTTCGTGTGTATTCACATAAATTAAATGGAAATTATTTTATACTTTTTAGTGCGTTTTTTCGAAGTCGGTTTAATTTTTTTTTATAAATTTTTTTATATCTTACAATTAGAATTGAGAACAGGAAGATGCAATTAAAAATGCTCAACTGTGTCGAGAAGAAACATCCGTAAACAAGAAACGTCGTGTGACTGGAAAATAATTGGCATAAAGAAACTGTACATTTTCTAGGATAGGTTAATACTATTGTCCCATCAGCGAGTTACAACAACCGTACGCTTAACTGGACGTGTAATAATGCCCGGAAATTCAAGAACCTTAACAGCTTCTTTTCATTTCCGCGGGATTAAAATTCCTGGTCGTTTCGAGTTCCAGGAGGGTACCTGGGATTACATTGCGGCCGAGTCCATTCCGCAGGCGGACTTAATCAAGCTGCATCGCGTGCAGCGTGCGTGATAAGTGCACAACTGGGCGTTACGGGCATTTAATGCCCAATCCCATCAACGGGAACGACTACATTACTCTAATTATGCTGGCAGGACTTCTTGGTGTTGTAGCGTCGAAGGGAAATCCCGGGATTTGTCGCGTGACGCAGAGTCACGCGGTGGCACGCGGCCCGCCGTTAATTAGTAGTAATTCGTTGTACTCCATTAGCGACGGTATCCACGGCCAGGATGAACGAGTGACTCGTCCTGCGCGCCGACGCGACGCCGACGCCGACACCGACACCGAAACCAGCTTCGGGACGTTTCATTCTCTACCTCTACCTCTTTATCTCTCTCTCTTTATCTCTCTCTCTCTCTCTTGCTCTTTCCTGCACTTCGCCGCTCTCTCTCTCTCTCTCTCTCTCTCTCTCTCTCTCTCTCTCTCTCTCTCTCTCTCTCTCTGTCTCTCTATTTCGCTTTGCCCGGCGGACGGCCTCGTGTTTAATGGTCTGCGCGTCGTTCAGCAATCCAATGGATATACGAATTAATTTTATTGCAATTACTTGTCCGACGGAATAATAAAATCTGGACTGCAATTAAACGCGGTCCATCGTTGCCCCGATTTTTCCCACGCTCCTGATTCCACCGGGAATTGTCCCGATACTCGAACTTTCCATTTCGATCGCAACATGAAGTACCTCCGCTATTTATTGTATACGTAGGCTGTTTAAAAGTGGAGATTCCGGGCTCGGGTGGTGCAGAATGGCGCAGATTTTCAATTGTGCTAACATAAGTAATTTAACACTGGGCCTACTCTCTCTCTCTATAAATCGATGTTTGAAAGAAGATTGTTAAGCTCCTTTTTTATATAACACAGCCATGAATAATCCTTTTAATTAAAAAGATTTCGGTAGGTTAAGTACTAAGTTTGTTAAATAATTGAGAGCGCTGTGCGTAAAATTGGGATCCAGCGCGAGTTATGAATTTTTTATGGTTCTCTTAGATAGAGTGATAAATTTTCATAATAATATTGTAGTTGATAGAAGAGCAAATCGTCCAAAATTTTATTACGTATTAATTAAATATCGATTGGACATGATCATTTAGTATATCATGTATGTAGTGTCATATTCCTGAGTAACCCTTTGTCCATTAAGTCTCTCGAACATAAACGACTACATCTGACTTATAGGTACTAATACTACGGACGATATAACGCTATTGTTCGGACAGTAGAATAGGACCGAATTACACTTCTCCTCCACGATTTCACAGTGCATATGAACAATTGTAATAGAATACTTGAATATTATATCATTTACAATGAAGACGACCTTAAAATCTCAAAATATATAACCTTCACGAAACAAAAGAGAAAATATTCACACGTTATACAATACCTTCAAAAATTCTATAGAAACTATAGAAATATTTGCGATGCAATGTTAACAATTATTGTAATAATCAAAATTGCACGCAACAAGTAGAAATACTACTGAAGAAAACAATTGAAATCAAAGAAACAAAAACACATCTAAATATCCCAGTCGGTAACAACTAAAAATTCAATCGAATTCAATTAGAAATATATTAAAGCTTTAGTGAATCTATGGAAATTTCACTGACTGTATACGAGTCCTTCATACGTATATGTAAATGAAAAGTGCATTCACATCTGTATTTTGTGCGCGAAGTGATGCGGCCGCGGACGATTCCGGAAAATTGTCTCGTAAACTTAACGGAAGTGGTTTGAGTAGGAAGTGGCGGCCTCGGTGTCATTACACGAGACAGACTACAGAAATAACCTACTTTGTAGCCCAATCGAGTCAGGATGTTAACCTGAAACCGAACCCCAGCCGATTGAAGATCGTGGCGTGTCTGTGTCGCAGAGACGGCGGAGTTGTTCACCAACAGCTCAATAACACAAACTGTATCAAGTTCCGGCTACATTAATATCCATGGAAGCGGCGGTTACAGAACTGGCATGTTCCAGTCTGTCGGGCAATCTGTGCCGGTGGTCGAAAATACAATCACTCCTCCGTCGGCCATCTCGGCGCATTATCATCTTAACGAGCCGGGACTACCCGAAAGACAGTAAGTATTCGAAATGGTGGATCGGCCGAATAGAATCACGGCGACGTATAACCGACGCTACACATCGGCCGCACGCAACTCGTTGCCCGGTCTGCCTGTGAAGGAATTTCAATTGCTAATGAAATTACAGGAACGCGGTGCACGGGAATCCGTCCGGCCGTTCGGGGATTCGTGACAGCATGTTGCGCGACGGACGACGAAACACATGAATGTGTATCGGCCGACGATGTGTTTGCGGTCCCATTGTTTTGCCGACGGGAATCGATTTCGATCGTCCCACGAGCAAAAACCGTTAACGATACTTGTACCTCGCCGCGGCAAGGTTTAGCCGCGCACCGAGGGAACGGAACATGCCGCCGCGCGTTGACTACAGAGTATTTCCGCTGCCGGCTAAATGCTATCGATATTTTCCTCGACGAACCCCCCTCTGCAAAGATATTTCTCAATAATGGATTTCATTTGGTCGCTCGGTGTGCGTTAGACTTTATTGGGAAAATACGCTGCTTCGCACAATTGAAGGAATTGGAACCGAAAAATTGTTGATTTTTGAAATCGAGTAAGTTGTACCGTGTCAAAAGATCTTTAAATGGTCTACCTGTGCTCGTTTTAATCCTTAGTATTCAATGATATTGCAAATTAATCTGTGATCGTCCAAAAAGAATATAAAAATCTACAATAATGTTACTATTTCCCAACAGAAATATTAAAGAAGTTTTAAGATGAAATTGAAAGTGATACTCGACATGAGGGTTCAAAATAACCTTTTTTGTATGCAGAACTGGACCAAAATTGATAATTAGACTGTGGATCTTTATGCAAAATATTAGGTTCTAAAGAAAGAAAAAATATTTACCTTAATTTAATGAGTTATATGTCATTTTAAAGCTTGGTGTACGCTCTATTTAATTATGCTTTTGATATTTCATTTTATTCAAATTCTTATTAAATTATGACAAATCATAAATGCATAAAATCCGCAGTCCATTGATAATTTACAAATTCAAGGAATTCTATCACTTGAGTAGCAGCCTGAATGATTTGACTTGGTCTCTTCAATTAACTGATAATTACTGTATAAATATATTTGCTCATACAAACTTGAATTATCAGCTTCGTACCCATAAAACGACCACAATAGACGATGATTCGACTTCAACGCGGCGCGCAACGGTCTCGTCAACTTGTTGAAAAACGATAGCCATGAGGGAGAGTCTTGATCTTCTGTTTTACCGAGCTACTCGAAGTGGCCGAGTTCTTTCCCCTTTGTTCAGGATTGAATTAAAACTGTACTTGCCGCGACGGCCATTCCGGCGGGACCCGTTGTTTATCCATCGGCGAAACAATGAGGGACAAGGGAGCCCGAGGAACGCTGAAAATATTCATTGTTCCTCTCGTTTGAAGCGGGCAAACACTATGTATATATCGGATCAACGAGATAAGCATCGTCCACGGTGGAGGACAGCTCTATAGAACTTGGACGAGAGAGAGAAAACAAGAACTGTCCGGTGGAAATCCGTTTCGTTCCCGTATGATATATACACGTAGAACGGGAATTTTTAACGTGGGAACTGATAAAAGGGATTTAAAACCGGTGAAAGAACCAGTGGACAATTGTAAGTACTTCGTAATCCGCCGCTGTTAGAAAGGTCAAGGAAAACCGGATTTTTATATCGTACCTTCGCAGTGTAATTCGTACAATCATTCAGTGCACTTTTATTAGAACTACGTTAAAAATACATTTATACAAAGAAAACATAAATTCCTCTCTCCTCTCGGGGTAGACACTTCAGACAATAAGTATTCAGACAAGTACCCATCGTTAGAAAAATATGAGAAATAAATAGAGGCAATGCATGTCCGTACGACAATTGTAACAAGAATCTTTTACAGACGGTCTCTATAAAAAAATGTGTACATTCAAGATTGTATCATATTCCGAAAGAAATGAAAATTTCATTAAGTTCCTTTAAATATTCCCGCTTGAAGTGTCAAGAAATTAATTTTTTTGTTGCATTTTTTAAAGGTATAAGTATTTTATCAAAATGTTAGGATCATCGAAATAGATAACTAGAGTCTAGTTATAACGCATTTTCCTAAAATATACGGACATATAAAAAAGACATCAAAACCCTTAATTCGTAACAACATAAACAAATTCGTATCGACATCGCTCAATGAGAAGACCTCCCAAATATTTTACAGTGTGGAGTTTCAAAAGCTCAAAAATGCCATGATCGTACAAAATTTATAGCCAAGTGACGTTCATCCAGAAGACATAGCTGCAGCATACACTTCTATGATATTCTGACTACATTCTTTCCATTATTCTATGCAAGTATTAAAAGTTCTGAAGTATTAAACAATACTTGTCTAAAACATCTCATTCGTGCGATTTCATACACCAGACACAATAAATTTTCGCATTAAGCGTCATTCAGTGCAGCATTTAGTACAAGAAAGGGCATATTGTCTAGTATTGTTCTTCTTTTAGAGAGAGGAGTATTCCCCTGGATTTCGAGCGATCTATGGC
This sequence comes from Lasioglossum baleicum, assembly GCF_051020765.1. Lineage (NCBI taxonomy): Eukaryota > Metazoa > Arthropoda > Insecta > Hymenoptera > Halictidae > Lasioglossum > Lasioglossum baleicum. The sequence goes on along the minus strand of NC_134931.1, from coordinate 7,410,047 downwards.
GATTCATAGATCGAATTTAATTGCTTGCGTCCAACAAGTCTTTGAAGGGGGAGCGTAAATTAATCGTCGAACAGTTTTCCATGGAGCCAACGCACGTGAGAGTTTTCGAGTCCAACGAGCGAGACTATTCAGAGGCAACGCCGCGCCGCGCCAGCCTAAAGAAGGCAAGTAATTGAAAGGCGAAATCATCGATTCCAGTTAATGCTGTTTCGCGGCGCGTTCAATTCGACCCGTTCTCGTTCACCGGCACGCTTTTGTGCGCTGGCAAAAAATTCAGACTGCATAATAAATCGAACTGAACGCACCACTGGATCGACTTACCGTTGCAAATGGAAAATATAGTCGAAACAGCGCCGCGGGCCGGTGGAAATCGTCCATAATATGAATTCTATAAACGCGTTGTTAAATGTTGTGAAATATTTAATGAAATAACTGGATCGTTCGCGAATTTTCAAGAAACCCTCGAATGAATATTAATAACATACAAAATATCGAGAATGAGCTATTGTATCTTTCGCATTCATGCTCGCATTCATGCTTGCACTCGGCATCGCAGAAATAATATTCTGTACGTGGTGGAAATCCAAAATTACGAAATCCCTACCGTTTCTATTTTCTCCCATGCTGTGAATTACATTTGTAATTGTACCTCACCGCGTTAAGCGCGGAATATCATTTCCAAAAATTTTCAGAAAGTCGAAGTAATTTAATTAACGAAAATCAAACGAGAAAGTTAAATTTATCACAGATATTATTTCAACCTACCTGTATTCTAAAAATTCCATTAAAACGCGGTTAATTCGAACTGATCACAATGAAAATCAATTTCTAAACCAAATAAAAATTTAATATCATCCATACGTGCTACAATGATTTATTGTATGCCTACATTCACTTTAATGTTTAAACTTTGGTTAGAAAAGAGTAAAGTTTTATTTCATCCTAAAAGAACGTCGTAATATCCATATTTGGTAAATTCTGTTTAAAGTCTTCATCACGAGTTTGACTCGTTATTATCCGGCAAGAAATTAATATACTAAATACAGAATCTCTTTCTAGCGGAAGAAAAATCGGGTGAAGTGGGTAATGTCTTTGCCAGATATGATTGCGAGCAATCAGAAGAGAAACGGTGAGTTATTTATACACTAAGTAAATAATAATCATTTTTACTGTACATAAATAAGACATTCGGTCGAATCAATGAACAAAGTATTTCGCTGTGAGATACTGTACAAATTTAGAATTGGTCAGGGTTATCGGCGAACGATTAAGCCGTAAACTTTTGAATTCGTGAACTTGTAGGATGTACATATGTAACATGAACGTGTCAGCGATTCCCATCTACCCCCAAAGCCCCACGATCCACCACTAATTATTTCGTACGCGATCAGCATGATTTCTAGCTGGCTGGCTTATCGGTGTGCTTTCGCGTGATCGCGGGCCGAATCTGTTTACGATATTGGCTCGATTAGAAAGGATGATACTGCGGCTATTCATGACTGAAGGAGGATACGGCCTGGAAACACTGTTTACTGCTCCCCGTATGCTCAATAATGCAGTGGATACTTCGAGCGGATCGATTCACAGTTTCTAATATGCGCATCGAATATGTTTGCATTTATCAGTAGTGGGAATGGGTTTGCGGACATTCAATGGTCCCTAATAAGAGATTACAAGAGTGACGCGACATCCGCGAGAACGTTCGATAAATTCTTCAAAGCAGAATAGTTTCCATCGAGGTTGACCTTCAACGACCTTGAATGACCTTGAGTAGTACACAACTTAACGAGTCTTAAAACGCCTTATTAGATAGTCCACAGAAAAGTATATCATTCTAATTTAAAAAACAGAGTTGACTTTCATGCCCTCTACGCTTCCACCTACCAAAAATCTATTAACATGGAATTATGTCATTCTCGAAACCACGCAAGTATAACAAAAGCTACAACACCACTTTCTTCTTTTGTTTTCTTGTACTTTTTCTCAAAATCTTGCACATCAGTTGACTCTGTAGGAGAGAAGGTTAATAATTTGTGGAGCACACTATTTAGTTAACACTGGTTTAATAATAACGAGTTAATGCTTCGCTACCCTCCGCTAAAAAGACACAGGAAAATTTCCAAACATCAGATACATTATAAAATAATTTAAGTAGCCGCGGCCCAACGAGAAAAGTTTCCAGCGTAATCCTTAATGGTCCGCAACCTCATAGATTCAACCGGAGGCAAGGAATCATAAACGACGCGAGCGTTGCAAAAGTATTCGATTAAAACCGTAACAACTGCGCAACGAACGCTTAAGAGCATCATTATTCTCCCGTAAAAACCACATACCGTCGGGTTTCCTCGGTCACGGGTTCGTTGACCGCAAGCGAAATGACATTTGCGGCGCGGGCGGTGGTCGGTAGTGCTCGGGCCCGCGCAAAATCGTCGGATTTCTGGATTTTAATTGGAAGGCCGGCAATCAAACGACGAAGTCACGAAGGATCAAACTGCAAATGGGTCCGGACATGGTGACGTTTATGTCCGTCGGGTGAACCGAAGGAAAAACTGAACTATTAGCTGGAAGCTATTTAGGAGTCAGGCCAGCCTAGGCAAGCACACTTGTACAGTCTGAATCACACGTATTCTCGTTATTAGCTGAGTAGGTTACAACTACTGCTTCGGGTCAGTAGAATTGCGTGACGCAGAAAGAAACGACGCACATCTTCAAAACGTTTTGGAACGTCGTTGAGCCTCCACACGACAAATATCGCAACGCTACGACAAACATGTAGCATTTATATTGTACATGTAGCTGTAGATCTCTGTTTAGTCATGCACATATCCAATTGGCTGAACTAGCGCAGCTTGTGCAAAGGATACTCTTATGCGTATTGGTTTGCTCTTTCTACGGTTAAACTTTACCTTGCGTAATCAGAAATTTTTGCCGTTTTCTAATGTAATCCTTTCTTATGTAGATTTAGGCGAGAAAATGTCAAAAATCCAAGTTTCAATCCTAATCCTGCTGATCAGTAGACTGCGGACGTTTATGCAATTTTCAATTTTTTTAGACAAATTTTAAGAAAGTGGAATAAAATAGAATCTTATTTTCCGTGGTAGTAACCTTTTTAGATCTGAAATAAATTCAAATCGTACTAAATTCTATCATATTTTATATTCTAGCATTTTTTGAAAATTGTCAAAATTGAAAATTTCAAAATTGCCATAATTGCATAAAGGTCCGCAGTCTAGTGATCAGTGGTTCAAAAGTTATGAATGTTTAAAGTTGAGCGATTTTCAGTGTTCTTGACAGGTAAGAGTGCCCCCATGTTGGTCGCCATCTTAATTGCTACATAGTGCAATTAGAAAAGCGGCAGACTCAGGGTAGACCGAAGTCCTGCCTTGAGAAATGTTATGAAAAAAGATGCAAACATTGCAGTCCTCAAGTAGGAAAGAATTATGAATTTGCCGTAAAACTTGTCGACTTGAGCCATATCGGAAGGCCACATGAGTGTTTAAGGTGGGGATTAGGTAGAGCGAGAAGCCTCTTTCGCCTCTGTCCCGAGTCTCTTCTATCCAGTCGCCAACAATACAGGCACGGATATTCGTTTGGAACGTTAATCCTCCCTGCGCCGCGGCGAAAAGTTTTTCGCTTTGGGGTTCGATGCTTTTCATATAGTGGTCGTTCTCGCGCACACGAAAGCCATCCTTGCGCAGCCAATTTTTTACTTGCTACGCACACTTGTATCAGAGTTAAACGACGTCCTGACCGAGAGAGCTGGCACTGAGAAAAAACCACGCGCGACGAGCTGCTCTCGAATATTTAAACGAACACCACTGACATAAAAACCCGGCCTCTTGCAGGACTGATTCCCTGGACACACTCCACCAACCCTTTCGCTGCGGTGGGAAAAGGGCGGGAACATGGCCGCGAACTTTCTACAGCCGGAGCCGGCTTAAATCCACTCGTTACGGCGCACGATGAAGCTCACGCTCGCGGAAAACCCGCTCAAACTAATTCGTCTACTCGACCACGAACGCCGCATTCATCCCCATAACGTGTCCTCCATCACCGGACCTGAAGAACGACCACCTATTCAGGATCTCGCGAACGATATCATTCGAGCACTGCGCGCTTAAAACCGTTCTACGCTATTGAAATTTAAAAAAATCGATTTTGAAAGCTTCGTACTTCGGAGACGTTTTTACAAAATTCCATGGGGATGCTCATGCATATACGTCACGGCAAAAGCCAAAACTCTCTACGATGTTCGCTCTGAAAATTCAAATAAAAAGCTTCGCTTTAAATCATCCACGTTTGCAAGACTATGAAAAATATTATAACTTCTTAATATTTATTGTGACATTTTCGAGAAGGATTAATTTTACTTTTATTGCTTCTTGTGATATTGTGAGACTTTTAGGCTACACATGCAATCGCCGGAATGGTAATTTATCTTTTCTCTACATGTTATATCGTTTCCTAAAATTTCACAGTAATACGAAAGTCTAGATTTCATCGCAAGCTAAAAACGCCATTCGTAGCTAATCGTTCTCATTGCATCATTCCACTGTCCATTGTTGATAGTAATGTGAAACGAGCGTATAGAAAGTTGAAACCGTTTCAATTAATTTCGGCGGAGAAATGAGGAAATTGCCGGGTCATAAACATATACCTTACCGCTCTTCTTTCCACGTGCACAGTTTCAGTACAGTATACGCCCACGGTTCGAGTTCCTTTGAAACTGCATCGTGCTGCACTCGAATACAAAAAGCGTTGAGTTTCCTCGCGATAAGGTAACGCCATCGGTGATACCGTAACTTTTCCCCGAATTGATTTTAAAGGGTCGTTCGCCGCTTTCGACGAAGAAACGTGGAACGCTTACGATAAACGCCGTTTGCACCGGGTACACGTGCTAGCAACAGCGCGTATACCTCGTCACACCATCAAAATGAGATGCGAAACTCTCCGTTGAAAATTTCTAATATCCCGCTCGCCCGATCGATAATCCCCTGGATTCGGTAACAAATTCATTAATGATGCTCGAAGCTACCAGACGGCCAGACTATACATAGACTAAATTATTCAAATCTCCCAGGATCAACGACTTTTATTAATCCTCGTATATACCTACTTCATGATGAAAATCGAACTACTTTTTTATAGATACTGCGAAATGTTCGATTTTTCTCTTTGCTCCACTTTTGGTTGAATATAAGATTCTATTTTCGTTATGTATTCCCTCGTAAAATTCATTTAACCCTTGGCAGTCGAGCACTAAAATTTGCTTCACCATTATTCACAATATTGTTTACATTATTAAATGCGTTAGTATCTAATCAATTACTACTAGGGGTGTGCGAGATTCCCGAAAATATACGGGATCCCAAGATGATCCGGGATTCCCGAGAATATACGGGATCCCCGAGAATTTTTGGGATTCCCGACAATGTACGGGATATAGAATAATATTTGGGATTTCCGAAAGTATCGTTATTCGCAATTACTTTCTACAATATTACTAACATAAACATTCCCGACTAATAAGATATGTAATCTTCGAGAACACAATGGCTTTCAGATTCTTGTAATTATTGGAAGTATGGAAAAACTTCAACAAAATGTCGGAAATCATACATATTTTCGGGATTCCCGAGAATATCCGGGATTCCTGAGAATTTTCAGGATTCCGAAAGACTCGGGATTCCGTCCCGATCTCGCGAGAAATGCATGAGGTGTTATATCAATATCCATAAAATAAAAATAATCGTATGCAATCAAATTATTCTAGGTTGGAATAAATGTTTAATTTTCTAATTGAAAGTTGAAAGGGGGGGGGCTCAGAGTACATTTTGTAGGATGTCAAAGGATATCAATTACATTTACTTATCAAATATACATATTTTTGTATTTATTGTGCTGAAGCTGAAGAAATAGAAAAGTACATACAGAAAACATCATTTTCTAAAATAGGAGACTGGGATCAAGTGAGTAAATCTACAATATTTTAAAGTGATGAGAAAATGTCTGGCCTGAAACTAAACAATTGTCCGAGGAAGTGGTTGATACTGACGATGATGTTCAGAAGTATATGTGTAGAGGGGTGTGCAGATCTAGACATCGATGACGTCAAATCTTGGTTGCAACGTGACATTGATGGACACTTTCAATTAACCGATGAAGACATAATTGCGACTTGTTCAACTGATGACAATGTGGTGATTGATGATAATTCTGATGACGAAGTAGCTAGTATCTACAGAACCAAACCCTTGTTTTAGTCACCACAAAGCGATAACGATGCTCGAAAATATGTGAATATACTAAACCCTCCGTATGCTAAGCCGGAGTCATTTGTAACCTGCCGCGGTAGCGGTAAGGATAAGTTTGACCGACCGTCAATATGTATTAGTGATATGTATATGGGTATGGGTCAGAGATAACTCTGGCACAGGGCCAGAAGTTCAGGCGTCAGAGGATTAAGACAGTAAACTGACTCAAAAGCAGTGTTGGGCAGTAAATAAATTTATTTAAATAAAAATTTAAATAACAAGTTATTTGTTATTTGGATATTCAAATAAAAAGCAAAAATAATTATTTATTGTTTGAGCAAGTCTAGATAGAATTATTTAAAATAATAAAGTTAATTGTTATTTACAAATACAATTTCAATTATTATTTGTATTGACAAATAATACAAACCTCTGAACGGGCCCGACTACTGGCGGTATACCTGAAAAGGTTGCTATAGCACACAAAAAACGCGTACGTGTTCATTATACATATATACAAAATACAAGAAACAAGATAAGACCAAAAACTATTTATTTGATTTCCACCTCAATCCAAATAATAAATAATCTTTTATTTGAAAATAAGAATTTTAATAAATAGATCACTTTTGAAATTATTTAAATTACTTTTATTAAAGTTTATTAAAGTTTAGTTATTATTTGCAATTAAAATCACACGTTCATTTATTATTTAATTATTTCTTATTTAAAATAAAATTTGCCCAACACTGCTCAAAAGCGACTGAACTCGCGTGACGGTTTTAAAACTTCCCAATTAAATTTTGAACTCATAGTGTATGTATGTATTCTTTCATACGGTTGTTCAATCGTATGGTCCAATATTAAAAAAGATATCGTCTTTTTAAGAATGTCCGAATATTAGTGGGAGTCACTGCACATCTAGAATGCGCAATAATGAAAATACATAAAATGTGTCTGTTATTTATGTTGTTAATTTTCCGGATTTCCGGTCATCCCGATCGTGCTCGGTCCCTTTTGAGCCGGATAACAGGGTTCTACACTAGCACTGAGCAATTCGTTTCCTGATCCCGTAATCGTATGATTTTTCCATTCTTTGTGGCTATTATTCACTCGACGAGAACGCGATCTGTTTGCTTTGTATACGGTAACACAGATGAAACGATAAAACGGATCGATCAAAATGCATTCACTAAAAACACGAGCGCGAAACACAGAAATCGTTAAATCGAAGAATTACAACGCGATTTAACGCGGCGCGTTGTAATGCGATAGAAAGTAATGCGATTACGGTCATACATGTCCCGCATAATTTCACGCCATGCGCCATTGATTGTCGACGCAATTCGCGGGCCGCGTGAACGGCGCGGCGCGGGGGCGCGACGGTTAATAACTGCTTGAATTCAAAGACACATTATTGGTGTCGATGCCTGACAATCGCGGCAATGAAACCGGATATCGTTCATACCTAAGAGACTCTCCATATGAGATTTATTTTTATACCAATGGATGGAACTATTAGTTTAATAAGTCTTTCTAATGTTATCATTTGTTTTGTATTGTTTTTATGTATGTATGTATAAATATTAGGGTGGACCTTAGTTATACTTGGTGAAAATTATTTTGTCGAATTTTTTTCGGGACACTGGAAGAATTGTGATAAATATACATTATACATAAAATAATTTATTCATCTCATAATGACTTTTTTGATACATCTGGATATTGTTTCCTATTTTCGGAAATAATTTGTAAAATATATTGTTTCTCCTCTTCATTTTATGATAATAACTGATTATAGTCTTGAATAAGCTTAATACCGCGCTCAGCAGTGTCAGTAACAACTTTTAAGTTTTGTACAATGTTTAGTCCAAAATCCTCGTCATCTTCCCATGAATCGGGATCTTTTTTAAAAAATTCTATAGGAATTGAAAATCTTTCAAAAAATCGTAGTGTTTTGTGGGAAATAAAATGTTCAATTCCTTTACCAGCATAGTTTTTTAAGTCTTCACGAGTTATTTCATATTTCTTACATGATTCGTCGGTTTCAATGTTATCAGATTCGTCGACTTTAGTGGTAAGTGCCTCCAGCATTCGTAAATTTGTATTCTTCTCCACAACAACATTGGCATGTCATTCAAATAGAAATATATTAAAAGAGGACTTGAATTCAATAATCGACGGACATAAAAAAATAATATAATTATGATTTATTAAAACATAAGCGATAGAACAGAGCAGAAATAGAGGTCGTATACGGATTAATAAGAAAATTAAGCTATCCCCAGAAGTAGTAGAATATGCCAGCCTGCAGCAGACAATCGGCGGGTTGAACAGCGAGTGCGGTGCGTAACGGGTCCCGTATCCACGGTCGTTGAAAAAATCATAAAGACCATCTCCAGAAGGGTGCCGTGACCATGAAATGAGCGGTTTCGCCGTGAATTCGCCGTTTAAACCGGCGCACCGGCGGTGCCCAACGAAATTATCTCATAAAATTCGGGCCGGCTGATTAACGGGTATAAAAATGTTTCTTTGAAAGCTACCCGGCGCGTTCCTTTGTCACGGAGAAGTGGTCCCTTGAAAATTCCAGCCGTTTCTCTTATTAATTCAAGAATAACCGCCCGGAAAGAATTGCTCGCCGCCGTTGAACTGCGGCCGTGCCGGTTTCAAACGTTCTTCCGGGGAAAAAGGAGCGGAAAGAGGGAGAGACAGAGAGAGAGAGAGAGAGAGAGAGAGAGAGAGAGAGAGAGAGAGAAAGAGAGAGAGAAGCACTAGCCAGAATAATTTCAATCTGCGCCTTATCCATCGGTCGTTCCGGTGCCGCGGGGGCGGTAAACCAATTATAATTGAGTGGATCGAGCGGATCGCGGAGAGGTCGCCACGGAAAAACTGTCGGTGTTCTCGCGGACAGGCAATTTTGGCATTCAGGGTCCGTCGGCTAAGAAATCGATGCAGGTTTATGACAAGGCGAAGTTGGTTAACTGCTTTCGAAACTACTCGGAACAGCTCGGGGATCGTAAACTCCGGGGTTTGCTTAAAGGATGATTTAATCCAAAGTTTCGCTGCGCCAAATAAGAGTGTGCCTGATGGTCCGCGTAGATCCAGCGACGATGGATAAGCGGCGGCTCTGATGGGCGAAAGAGGATAGACGACGACACGGGGGTGGACAAGACTTGTCTGCCGCGAGGCGGACCGAGTGAAAAATCTCCTCGAAATTACGGGGCCATTTTGCAGGACCTGAAAAGAGGGAATAGATAAAAGCTGTTCAATCTAAAAGTTTCGCCGCGGCAGTTTCCCCGGGAAAAGGGAATCCTCGCGAGTATTTCGGCGCCAGTTTGGTGATTAATTTAGCAGACTCCGCGCGAGCGGCGGAAAACTGCTCGGAACGTCGTAAGTCCTGAACTCGAGTGCTTTAACGATGATTTAGGATAGCACCGCGTGCGAAATACAGAAATTCCGCGCCCGACGATCTGGCAAAAGAAACGATCCAAGGAATCACCGGACCCGTCCGTCGATGCTAATGGGATAGAAAGTCCATTATGAAACGTCTACGGGGGTCTTTGAGGCTCGGATTATCGCGATAGATGGGGCCGCACCGAGACCAAACCCAGTAATATCCCGAGATACTCGATAACGAGGAGACAGCTCTGCAACTCGGGAAAAGTATATTCAGCGGGATTCTCGGAAAGGTGAAAAATCACCAAACAGGATCATCAAGTTTCAACGGAACAGCAGCCCTCGCCGCCGCCGGGGCGGACTCCCCCCCCCCCCCCCCCCCCCCCGGATCATCGAAAACGCCTCGGCAGTTCAAGGCGTTTAATTTCCTGAAATTCAATATTTTTCTCGCCGACAAGCAAGGCCGGGCGAGGCGAGAACCGAGAAATTTCCCAGCTCTCTCTCTCTCTCTCTCTCCTCTTTCTCGAGCCTCTGTTTCGATTACGTCGGAGGCGAAGTTCGGCTGCGGGAAAATGAACGCTCGGCGAATTTATGAGGCGCAGGTGGACCGAACGACGTCAACCCAGTGCCAGAACTCGTACTCCGATAGAGTCCCAGGCAGGCCGAGGAATAAATGACAGGGGAGACGGAGAAGCCGACCGACTAGTCGACGAAAACTGTATCGAGCCGCATTTTTGGTCGGGCCGAACCCGAAACGACGGCGAATCTCAGATTTACGCGTCCACGATCTCGGAATAAGCCGACCACGTTAAAGACGCGGCCGGCTTTTTTCGGGGATCGATCCTGTACATTAGGCTAATGAAAAAGTATGTGAAAAGTTCTCTACGGCTCGGCATATGGAAATGAACAACCGCGCCTGACAGTAACGCGTGTCTGTGATAATGGTAAAAATGATACCTCTCTGTAACCAGAACCCTAAAATCACGACTGGGCAAATATTTCTTTAAGGGGTAACTGGAAATAAATATTTTCATTCTCTCGGGTGATACAGAATTTTTCTGATAAAATATTATTTCTTCGAGATTTCAGATATCTATTTCTCTAATGAATCGTACAAATATTATTTTAAAATGAGGTATGAGATAAAAGTATTTCAAACAGTAGTAGGGGAAACTGTACAATGATTGGCACCCTAAACCAAAATCGTAGTAAAACATCTTTTTATCTTTTTTTGAAATGTTTAAACAAGCTTAACTTGCTATTATCATAAGCAGATTTTTCAGCAAAATCAAACAGTTTTAGGAGTCATAAATCTTTTATTATAAGATATATTTAGTGAATAAAAATCGTAAGACAAATAATAGTCATTGGCACAGTAAGAAGTAAACGTTAAACAGGCTATTTGTTTTATAATTAAACATGTACGCACTTATTACATCTGTAGTACAATCCGAAATTAAGTTATGAAGCGACAAACTGTACTTACTCGTAACGAAAATTTTAATAAAACACTATTTACATTGCACTGTGGTCATCCGTCGGTCTTACTAGATGTACCAGCGTTGCTAACAGTCATATGTGTAACTCTGTTACGAAAACTTACAACGTTGCTTTGAAATAAAAATGACAAACAATATAAAATGGTTTTTTATACCAGGAATTCTTAATATTTGCCGTTTAAATCAAAAGTGCTAATAACAAATGCAGTGCGAGCAATAGTACAGCTTACCCTATGTCAATTAATATGTATTTAATTTAAATAATAGTGATCCAATAGTTTGAAAATTTTACTACCTCCTGTACGCATCTTAAACTGTATACATACATTCATGGTATAAAAGGTTGTATGTTAACCTTTCAATTGGAAAGCCGCCGAGTTTGTTATCCTTCCAGAAAATTTTCATGTTTTTTTTTAAGTTGCTTTAAAGGTTTGAAGAAATTGAAAGGTGCCAGTGGTCACAACGTGGAAAATATCAGTTCCCTGGAAAACAGCAGTCAGTGGAGCTGGGAATCGGTACGCTCAACGAGATAAAATTTTCACCGCGATCCAACCGTTTAGCCAGCTATTTTCGCCTCGACCGTGCGTAGCAAGGAACCAATTCAAGCAGTTTGGTAACAATAATTCTAACCAAACGTGCCGGAGGAACACGATTAACGTCTTAATCCCTGATGTTCTTGAACTTTCGTGAGTAGGTCCTCAGGGGCTTAAAGACGGACCCGCAGTGCAGTCTTGGAAACACGACCGTATAATAACAACCACGCGGAATATCTGTCCGCGTAAAATACCAGGAAGCCCTCGGAACCAGCTGCTTCAACGAAAGAAGTTTAGTCTCGAAGATCCGGCAGCTAGTGGAATGGAATTCAGATTACACTTTAGACAAGTACGGTAAACCTTTGCGTAGCAACGTTCCCCATGGGGTTGTACTACACGAATTGCGACTGTAAGGTAAAAATATAATGCATATTTATTAGAACCTCGTATTTTAGAGGTAACTAAAAATATTTACTAAGTATAAACGTATAAATATCAATAATTATAAAAATGGTGGAATTGACTATTGTATTATTTGCATTATTCATCTTCGTGGTTCGACATTTTTCTATAATTGTATTGGTAACGAAGTTGTAACAAGAAATAATTACATGAGCCTATATTCAAAACGCAATCAATTTTTCTAGTACGCAGCCAATAATGTCTCGAGCCTCGATTATCCGATCAGAGCCAACCCGTTCATACCGTTCGTCTCTGAATTAGTCCGCCTAACCAGAGTTCTACCGGCGCGCCGCGCCTTGATATTGCGGCTATCGGGGTTCTACCGTAGAAGCGAGCATTGTCGGCATTAGAGAGCACTGCTCAGTCGGATCTCGGCGAGATTTCGGAGGGTCTGGATACCTTAACGATGATTTAATTCGAAGTTTATAAATACTGACTTGCAGGATAGTTCGAGGACTTAGAGAGAGACCTCAGTGCGGTTAACAGGATGCAAGCGGATCCTATGGTAGGTCTGTATAGGACTCGGGTCAACGTTGAAACTCCGATGAGTGTGGCTACAGGGGAATATAGAAACACCGAGACGGAGACGCGAGCGCGGAATGGTGAGATGGAGGGCAACGTGTCGTGGAGGAGGACCGGAAGAGGTCTGCGACGGTTTCATGAAGAGGGATAGAGACAGAGCAGATGAGGAGAGAGAGAGACCCACACAGAGAAGCAACGATCGAAACGGAGAAACCACGGAGGTGGGACGAAGACGGGCGGAACACTAACAGGGACACACCGGTATAAAGGACCGAAATGCAAATACGTATTCTGTGTACTTAGGAAGCTGTAGCGCCAGCGAGCCTCATGCATAGAGATTGTACGGTGTCCGTGTAAAATCGACCCTCAACCACGCCGCCGCGCCGCGCCGCGCCGTGGAGCGTCGCTCCGTGCCCGTTTCTGCCAACGGCCTCCCGTCTGTCTGTAAAGTGGTGCACAAAAGTATTGGCACTATTCAAATAATTACTCACATCAATTTATTTTCCATGTTCAGTGAGGAACAAAATTGAACCAATAAATCCATCTTTTCATAATAAAATTAGTGACAGAGTTGTTTTGTCAGGATAAATCCTAGAGTGAAATTGGAAAGGTAATGGGTAGATGGCATTCAATCGTGCAGAAAATTGTAACCAACTATACGAGTACCATTGTTAATTGTTATTATCTCAAATGGTACAAAAATGTTATCAGCGAAAAATTGCTTCTTTTTGATCATTGAACAAGTAAGGCTTTTACTGTATGTAACTGTATGTGTACAATCATCGTGCGGCCCCCGATTTTTGGCCGGGTTGGTTTGCGCACGAGACCACACGCTGCAGCACTGAATTCACCGATCCGCCATCCTTTGCCCGACCTTTGATCCAACTCAAGTTTGAACAACAGACAAGTCCGAATCATTTTTGCGTATCACCTTCTCGTAGGTTACGAACCATGACGCTTGTTTTTCCTGAAAACACCGAGGACGCGTTCGTCTGTCCGAAACGAACTCGCTCTCATGCTCCAGAACGTTTGTCGAGGGTAATTTACATTTAATTGCCGACCACCCTAGGAACTCGCAGTGTGTTTCGTGATCGATTAAGTATCCTCTCATATTTCTCATGAATAATTCAACGAGGATGTTACGCGATTCGCTGTATCGTGGCGAGATCCTGCACGTCGATATATGCTACAGCGTGCTCCGTAATTTGACCGGCGCTTTTCTCCGCAGGACCAGCGGAATCGCGAACGCAAACGAACGCTTAATGATCTCTACGGTTCTTCGTAAGCAGAAAAAAACGCCGCTCCTAATTTAAACCATAGTCCGTCCAACGAGACAAAAGAGTACACATAAACACACGCGCAGGACCAACTTGCAGAATCAGATCCCTACGACTTGTGAAATAAGCAGGTATTTTTGTGAAACAATCTTCAATTCTTTACAATCTAGGTTTGTTCATTATGAACGTAACTATATCAATATATTGTATTAAACGAAATTTCGTGATACATAGTATTTGAGAATGTCTTTTGAGATGTTAAAAATATAATATCGATTTCTGATAAAAATGAACAAGAGAAATGTAAAACTGTGAAGACATTGTATGATTTTAAAAATCGTGAGGCTTGCATTTATGAATTATTTTAATTATTTCAATTTCTTATATAAAATACGATATTAACATCTACAAGTATATCTCTGCGTTATTTTCCAAACTGCGAAACAGTCAGCGAAGCACAGTTTACAGAGAGATTGGATAGAAAATGATTGGTGTAGCACGGTCTCCTCGATTACTTGAATTTCCCGTGCATTTAATCATCTTTCCGTTCTCTTTCCAGATGTACTCGCTTGCCGGTTCGTGCCTGTACGCGTAATTCGTACAGTCAAAGAATTTAAAGCTTGCGCGAGAGCCGGCGAAGGTAATTCTAGCGAAGCGCGAGCGAGGTAAACAGGTGAGGTAATAATTTAAACAAATAACGCGAACATATTAATTAATTGAACATATTCATGATCTAAATAACTTGAATAGCAGACGGCAGTGGAAAAAGAGGCGCTCACGAAAGGCGGAGAGAGCGTGGATTTTAAAATGCGTCGGGCTTCGTTGACGTTCAATTACTCTTTAAAGTTCGCCAGGCGAAACATGGGGTTACAGAAGAAGGGAAAAAGACCGAGCGGGCAGCCGCGAGCCTGCCATAGTATCCGCAGCTTGCCTTTTGTGAGCTTCTATCTCGTTTACGCATCTGCTACCGGGGCCAGCTTCGCTGCGCCGTCGTCATAATGACGGTATTCTTGTCTATCACGAGTAGACGCGCTCCTCTAGCAAACAGAAAAGTCTATTTACTGAAACTCTATTTTTCCCGCGTACCTTCCGCCTCCGACGTTCTCCTGCGCTTTTCACGTTACACTGCAATTTAGAATGGAGAAAAATCCTCGAAAATTAGACATTAACAAATACTAATGAAGAAGCTTGCACGCGACAATAACATTTGGATGTAATAGCGGCACTTATACCTCGCGCCACATTGGCAAGAATAGAATTGTCAGTTTTAGGGATACAAGGAAATTTTCTAATTTAAAAAGGCAGAGCCACCCTTCGACTGACTAAGTTTGGTAGCTCATCGAAACATTCGAAGTCGAGTCGGCATGCAGACCCAAAGGGCCGCGGCTCTATCTTATATGTGTATACAGGGTGTTTCCTACTTTTTCGGCAAGATTGTAGGAGCATGATCTACAAGTGAAAATACGAAAAAATGTTATATCAAGTTTATTTATAAACGCGTTATTACAATATTATAGGCAAATATTGAATGTAGCAAATATGTGCGGAACAGCAGATTTAAAGCTGAATAATACGGAAGGTCGATTGTGTTTACTTTGTCTGTATTTACGAGATATTTCTTAATGTACGAGGATCGTTAAAAATTTTTAAATCATCATTTCAAAATGGCCACCTTCTGCATCGATACAAACTTAACATCGTTTTTATAAACAAACTTCATATAACATTTTTTTCGTATTTTCACTTGTAAAGCATGCTCCTACAATCTTGCCGGAAAAGTAGGAAACACCCTATATGTATAAAAGGCGAGTCACGAAAAACAGAAAACCTGAATTTCTCTGTTGGTATGAAGGATAAACGAAAGATACATATCTCAATAAGAATCACTGAAAACGGAAATAATTTTAATAAATACGGCAGTTTCCCCTAAACTTTGTTGGCAAGCATTCAGATGGTTACGGAAGAATATTGTCCGACTTAATCATGCGCTTGAACGAACCGCTAAATAAACTCAGTAGATCTCTAGAAGTAATTTTTCTCTGAGCCCCGGAATGTCTTGGGATGAACCTTCCCAGAGATCACAGAAGACACAAAGAGAAACTATCTAAGAAAACATAGGAGTAGACTCAATTGGAGAAGTTCCAACCTTGGATGAAGGGATCTCAAGGTAGGTGAATTTCACTGAACCCTAGAAACACCATTAAGCCACAGTAATCTTTACTATGCCCGGGCGACCGAAAATGGTTGTAATCACAAGACCATTTGGACTGGAGTCGTCTATGATTCGTTTAATTGTCCCATTAAGAAGTCATGTTCAATCAGAAATTACGAAAAGTTTTACACTTGCTACTTGACATTCTAACGTTGTAACCAGAGAAGTCACGAAACTTTAGAAACGATGAGTAGAGTGCCGTTGAAGTTACGGTTGACTTGACCAATTTTTATGGAAAGTTTCCCTTGTAAGTATAAATCGTAACACGAACACTTCACAAATCTCTCAAATTAGTGACTTCGAAACAATCGCTACATTTATTTGCAATATTCTCGCCAAGCAAAACGACCTACTTTACCACGTTTTTTACCACGTTTTTATTAGCTCGCTTTCTTGTTTGTTTGTTTGTCTGTTTGTCTGTTTGTTCGGTGGCAAATTTTGCAATTGATTTTAGACTAACTTCCCGATGAGCTAGAGGCTTGAAATTTTAAACATAGCTCAGAACTGGATGACAATGCATCATTCAAAAAAAATTTTTTAAAAAGTCTATCCGTTTCGGAGAAATAACAATTAAATATTTACTTGTTTACCTCCCCGCGAAACCTACGTCATCGCGTTCAGCGATCGCCACGCCGCGCGACAGCGCTCCCTACTCTACTACGCGTTCCCACTCTGACTCATCCCCACTCCACTGAACGTCGAACATTTATCTTTGACATTTTACCACGGCGCGGCGTTTGTTTTCGATAGGACGCGGTTGCAATACCCCGTCTGAAATTTACTACATGTCTCTGTTATAATCTCATCAAAATGTTTAAAATCGATTCAAAAATTTCACACACACAAGACTAAAAAGCAGAAAATAATTATTTAAATAAAATTAAATTTGTAAAAAATACTACATTTTTAAAATGGACTAAAAAGTATAAAATAATTTTTCCTTGCCCCGTACAGATTCCTAACCACGTACAGATAATCCTGAAAATTTGTGATTGTGAATTTTTAACAGTTACGCAAATACTTGTAAGATTAAAACGAAAAACTTGGGGCGCAAGATAATAGATATAATTGATGCATGAATAGTTCACCTAAATTACTAAAAATTTTATTGCTTCGCAAATGATATGAACTGTTGTGTGAGATTTCTCAACGGCTGCTACTCTCTACACTCCTTACTATTATCTTGCGCCCCACGTTTTTCGTTTTAAATCTTACAAGTATTTGCGTAGCTGTTAAAAATTCACAATCACAAATTTTCAGGATTATCTGTACGTGGTTAGGAATCTGTACGGGGCTAGGAAAAATTATTTTATACTTTTTAGTCCACTTTAAAAACGTGGTATTTTTAAAAAATTTATTTTTTTTCGTATATTGTAACTAGTGGACCCGAAAACTGTCTTCTACTGGCAATGTTGGAAAGAAAAAATGCAATTGTCTCATGTCCACGCGTAATTTTATAAAATTGCTGGTGATTCTGCACAAGATTTTTCGGGTACGTCCAGAAATCCACACAAGACATCCCCGCGCAAAGCTACAATTTAAATATATAAAATAAACGTCCCAGGATCAGGATAGGACATGAAACGTAAAAACGGGACACGGTTTCTACGATGAATTTACAATCAGAGCACGCGCGGATTAGGAGTTGGCGTTCGCGGTGAAACGATTCATGATAACGCAGTTTCCGTCGTTATTCGTCGTGCTTCTCGGCTTCTTCCGCGCAGTGTAAATAACAAAAAACTCGTGGCGAATGGAAATTCCCGGTTCGAGCACCATCGAAACGCCGTTTGAAAAGCGCGGCCGCGTTGTAGCCGTGTAAACACGCGATGCGTTTAATTTTTCAAAGTAGTTTATCTGCGCCGGTGCTTGACACAGAAATCAGTTTACCGTGTGCGCACTCGCACACCTGTCGGAACACACGGGCCCCTTGCACACCGTGCAACTCGTACAGAGTGCAGGTTGCAATGTGCAGAGAAGTGCAGCGTGCACACCGTGAGAATGCACAGGCGGGCGAGCCGGTG
Organism: Lasioglossum baleicum; assembly: GCF_051020765.1. NCBI lineage: Eukaryota > Metazoa > Arthropoda > Insecta > Hymenoptera > Halictidae > Lasioglossum > Lasioglossum baleicum. The sequence goes on along the minus strand of NC_134931.1, from coordinate 7,391,871 downwards.
GCAGGCTTCCGCGCGACGAGCGGAATGAAAACAGCAAGGAGCACAAGTGTGTGCGCACACACGGGGAAATTACGATCTCGTCTTTCGGGCTGATTCAAGAAATATAAATTCACTCGCTCGTCTCGTTCAAAACCGTCCGAACACTACACACAACCTACTCACGGATAAATTCCATTCCGTAAGGTAAGCGGCGCGGCGTCTGGTTTCTATTTAGTCGATCCACGCTTCCCTCGAATCATTTTCTTGCGAAAAAAATGGCTAGCCATAGACGACTGCTACACCCAGCGAGATTACACAGCGAACCCTACTCATGTGTAGATACTCTTTCGACACTAACCTACCACCACGGGTCAAACGAGCAGTTCCAATTTTTTTATTTTACAATTTATTGAGATTATAAAGATGCATTCATAGAAAATAACTATGATATTAAATTTCAAATATTAGCTGATTTCGTCGTTAGCTATTTTGAAATACAGGGCGAGTCTCGTAACGTGACGATCTCAAATAATTCGTAAGTTATTCGTTGTATGCAGAATTACATAATTTATCCGAATTTGTGAGCAATAAATATTAGACATTTCATTTAAAAACTGAAGGTGACACATTTTGTCGTACAAATAATTCGTATAAACATAAGTTTGGTTGTTACAAACAATGGAAACGTATTTTATTCTTGACAACATTCGCAATAATTTTCAATTGATTAATTGTGGGGGTCATGAATTAATTTTTACACCGAATATGTATAACTGTACGCTTCATATTTCTGTTGAAACATTTTGGTGAAGTATCGTTGAACATGTTACACGATATTTCAATCTTATTTTCTACTGCAGGATCTGTTTACAAAGTTTATCAAGAAACTTGTGTAACGCCTTGCATGCTATGTAATGCTTTTTCTTTTAGTTCATGTAAATAACTTCGTGAAGAAAGTTAAGGATTTTTGGTAAGAGGACGTTGAATTTCCCAGGAACATGACATTATTTACAATGAACCCCGTGAGATAAAACAAAGAAATTTCCTCCAAGCGTTTAGGTTAGGTTACCACCCGAGATGAAGTACGCTTTTCCTTTTATAGTTTTCAAGTTCACGGATTTCATGTTGCTACAAAGTTAACGAAGCGTGTTCTAAAATACAGTTTCTAAGGCGGAGTAAAGTCCAGAGAAGCAAAGTAGAGAACCATGGTCGTCCACATATTATATTGTAGATTATTTTTCATTATGTCTATAGGAAATATTTAACAATTCAGTTCATCCAGACATTATACTAAAATATTATGAAATCAGAATTATATTGTGATAAGTGTTTATTGAAATATATTTTTTCTCTACTTCTAACGTCTTTTGTTGGGCATTGTTATATTATATTTTAATGAGTATTTTTGCTTCGTACAAGCTCTGCAACCCTTATAACACAAATTTTGGTATAAATTGAATTGTTGATCAATATCATTGATCATGTAGGAGTCATTTAATATAATAGCATACTATACAGTTTCATTGTAGAATGTTCTTAAATGAGAAATAGAAAGTTCATAAATTAAAACGAAATGTGCCATGGTTCATGAGAAGGCAAGTATGTAAAAGAAAGGACCGATCCGCCACGTGAATCCATAGTACAGACTGTGTGATTGCCATGGCGAACATAAAACAAACAGCCGTTTCGTGGTTGTTTCAATCGGTTCGGAGTGCTTCGAAATAAATTGCGCGTACCGCATCCGCAACCGAAGCGACCACCGCGTGACTGATTCTTTTGCGGCCTCGAAATTCCGAACAACCGTTGACGTTGTGATCCCAGTACGTGCGGATACGTTTCACCATTTATCCTGTTGAAAATGTGAGAAGCCGGGATTTCCCGAATGATGAAGAACTGGGTCAAAGTGACTATTCGTCGCAAGGAAATCGTGGAATATAGGATTATATGACGGACAGCGGAATACCTATCCTCCACGGAATGAATTCCTTACATCTGAAATCTTGACGAAGTGTGGTTACAGCCAAGTCTTAAAATTTAGCATCGCCGATTTCTTCTAAGCACGCATAAATTCAACGTATCTTTATTGATAAGATATAGATGTAGTGTTTCGTTACGGATAGGCTATCCCCAACTATTTATTTTGTTTCCATGCCAAATACTGTCCGTGCCACGTAAGAAGATTCGCGGGATAACTCAAAGACAAAGGGGTCCTCGTTCACTCTGCCTATCCCCACCGCACCGTTGACGCTCCCGTAGTCCCAACGTTTAAACTCTGACGTCAGACCGAACGAGGGTGATCCATGTCGAAAAAGCGTGTAAAATTAGACGTGCCCCTTCCACTGTAGCCAATCAGCTCCGCATTCCTTCCACGCGGACTTCTTGTGAGTCAAGGAGAGTGTACGAGTAAGCAACAAATTTCAGTCGACGTTTAGTGTCGTGTAGTAAGATGTAGTGACATCGTAATTTGACGACACACTGAAAGGAACTTGATTGATAATGAATCGTTGAAAAAACACTTATTAATACATATTTAACAAAATGAGAAGAAATAAATGTATATATTATACAAAAAATGATACTTATTATCAAAAATTACGTTTTCGATGTTTTCTCCCCGAGTCTAGACTATCTGGTGGTTCTCGATGTATCCAGGCTCGCTCGGTCCCGATGAATCAGTATCGGATATAATTCTGTTAACTGTTCACTTTAATGTATGTCGTGTAAAGACAACTTTCTCCTTTCCGAAGCGCTCTAAATGTATTGTTATACCAGCGCAGCAAGGTACATATAGCTGAATGAAACGATGTTGACACGAGTTAACGGATCAATGACTAGAAAATCACATTAGCACGCTCGAGCAATATCGGCTAATTACTGGAAGTATTACGCATTTCATTTCTAGCGTAGTTTGGCTTTAGATGTCTGGCTAATAGCACAGATCAACGACCGAATCGTACAGAGAGCGCAGAAACGGTAGACATTCGGCGCCTCGCCCGCATAGCGATCGCAATCACCGTGCGTGGCAGCATAGTTTTCAATGATGGTTGACAAGCTAGCTCGCCGGCTCGGTGCAATGGATGACAGTGATTTGCTTTGCGGTCCGCGTCGAATGAATTTGTGGGGTCGCGGCTCGCAGGTGAGTGCGGTTTCGTATAATTACGCACGTAATTGGCCCTATTGCAAAGATCCAATAGGTACGATGACGTAACTGTCATCTCTGATTAGCCCCTTTGCCGGTGGAGGATTCATTTTCGCCGCAGCATTCACCGCTTCTCTTTGGTTGTTCTGCTCGGTCATCTACAATTATGTCTTTAACACGCGTTGTAAGATTTGTTAACCGTTCTTATTATTTAGAACGCGGAAACACTACACACAACTGGCTTATTAAAAATTTTTCGATCACTGTGATATCAACGTTAGCATAGAATATCTACTACGCCACTGTTCTAAATAACTAAATCACTAGAATACAATCATTAAACTGCGGAACTCTGTGCAAAATAAAAATTGTCGGAATTATTGCAAGCAATAGAGTCCACATAGAAAATTTAACATTTGGTTTGCGTTACTATTATATGTAGCAAAATATTTTTTGTTGGTAGATGGATGCGTAAAGGTCATGTAAAGGTCATTTTCGTTTTATGTAAATAAAATCATATATTTTTTAATGTGCTTGAATGTACGAGAAAGATTTGGATGGTTCCAGCCACGACTAGTATGTACGACTTTGTATACTATTGTATAGTAATGACTTGATCAAAGATGGCGAAACACAATCATCGTTCGCCATAGCGAACAGGATGTTAGAAGGAACGTACTGCCTGCGCCCGACGAATTACACGTTTTCATGACGTTGAGTGCCGCGAAACGAGCTCCGCAAAATTCGAAATAGGGTGGACTCTCTTCCGCGTTTAATTAAAATCTCATTGAACCGAAACGAAATCGATTACGACTCGGAGACGGCTGATGCGAATATTTGCGCGAAAGATGGAAGACACGGTCAGCATTTCAGCATTTTTAGCTAATAAAGTCACGGCACGGCAGTTAACAATAGCGTCGACGCGACGGCCTGCACTGTAGAACTATGTGCCTGATTATTAATTTTGTAATACGCGTTCCGTTCGACCATTCGAAATGCTCGGGCCGTATTTGACTGATCGTTCGATCAGAAAGAGAAAGCTTAACGTGAAAACGGCCGGGGAAATTACGTCGGATATCGCGTCGATGTTCATCATTCTGTATATCCGACACGATAAAAAAAGGAAAAAAGAGACGGTAATTACATACGTGGTGTAACTCGCGATATTAATTAATGCTCGCTCTTCATCCGGCGTTTGAGCATCGATCGCGGATAATGCGATCGGTTTGTCCGTTGCTTGAAATCGAACAGCGCAGCGTCACGTTTATCCCCCTTTCCCGGTGATTGCCTCATTTCTCACCAATGAATTGGCGATCGTTCCGAAGACGCAGCCCCGTGTCTTGTCTTCGCTCGTGTAGAACGACTCGTTTCCTGGCGGACGGTACCGGCGATTTAATCCGAATAACGTCTGTTCCGTATCCAGCCGGAAATAAGTTTTCGCAAGTTAAGCGGAACGTTGGAAATCGGCGTATCATCCGTTTCCGGTCGTCGTCTATTTCGACGACTTTCGAGTCTCGTCTCACGGTTCCTCTTTTACTCTGAAATTGCCAGACGGGTCAACATGACATAATTTAAATAAACTCATCTATTTATGTTGATAGAATAAACATCGGAATAAATCTAGACATTCGCTCTCGTTACTTTTATAAGAGATTGAAAACGCTAGTTTCGTTGAGATGTATCGAATGTTTAAATTTTACTGATCTTTTTAGATTATCAATAAAACACAGATATTTATGTTTACTCGACTTTTAATTCGCAATATTTGACGTTTCAACTTAACACGGATATATTATATTATCATGAACTATTTCACTACACAGTTAAATGAAGGCCCTCTAAAAACTAATTACTTTTTTAAAGTTGAACAAAACATCTTTAGATTTTCTTGTGTAATCTTTATATGTTCATGGGTAAACAAAATTTTGTTAAATCTCTATTGCTCCAAATTGCGAAGACAAAAGTGAAGGCCATGATTTTTAACTTTTCCATCTGTGTCTGTAATGAGAATTTAAAATAATATCTCTTTTGTGCATCTAAGTAACTTATATATGCACAAAATTTCATCGAAATCGGTCGACGTAAAAGCGTTACAATTGTGTCATTATGCCAGCCACTTGCGGAATAAACACAAGCGACAAAACATTAGGAAAGCAAGTTGCCATCAAAGCTACTGTTCTTCTTGTTGCGTTGCAGCGAATCGAGAATCGCCTCGGGCAATGGTTGAGCTGCTCAAGACACCGCAGTAAAATGTATAATTACTCATTACGCCGTTATCATGTATCGCCTTAAGCAGTCTGCAGCGAGTTGCACGCGCGTCGCGTCCACGGCAACGTTCAGTTCCCTCTGGAAGGCTGGGTAAACACAAAGAGGAATCGTGTCCCCGCGGTTTCTCAGCGGGGATGGTAAACCTCTCTTAAGCTTGATCAAACGAAATAAGTCGCGGCGCGTTGTTGATAGTTCCGGCGAAACAGCCCTGGAGTATGGCATAAAATTGCAGAGAGGGTGAACACAGGCCGAAATAGTTCCCTGAAAGTTATAGTCGATGGCGTGACGGCACGGAAACGTTTCAAAATCGATACGGAGTTCGAGAGCACGAGTCAAAGAAGCTGACCGCACGGATTAGAGAAGAGGAAGGTGGACAAGGATAATTTGCAGGGACGTCACTTAAACGGCTAGCAACAAGTCGAAACACTCGATTTTTTGCTAAGTCGCTGGTGTAATCTTTAGAAAATATTCGCCTTAAAGCATTTAATGAAGTTCTAAAAAAATCTGACGTCTTTATCCATTTTTGTTACCGACCATAAATGTGCTTGTAAAACACGGCCAATGTTATTCAAAAATTATTCACACCGTTGATTTGAATTTTTCATGTGTTAATGTTTTCTACAGGGTGTCCCAAAATTCGTGAACTTCCCGAAAGGGGGTGGTTCCTGAGACCATTTCGAGCGACATTTTCCTTTGCAAAAATGTTATCCGCGGCTTTGTTTAGGAGTTATAGATAGACAGTTGGCGCGCCGGGCCGACTGTGGCAACTCGCGTCTAGGTCGCGCTCTGATTGGTCCGTGTTTTTCTTTAATAACTCCTAAACAAAGCCGCGGATAACATTTTTGCAAAGGAAAATGTCGCTTGAAATGGTCTCAGAAACCACCCCCTTTGGGGATTTGCACGAATTTTGGGACACCCTGTATATAGCAAAACTTTTCGCAAAATATGAATTTTTCCTTTTATTTGCACCATTTCTTGAATTTTTCATTTTTTGACGTAAAAAGAGATTCATGCTGAAACCATATGTACATACATACATGTATACAGTAAAGGAATATATTCGGTTTTTGAGAACAGGATGAATACAGCAGGTGCTGCATTGCAACTCCTTGCTGCATTGCGTGAAACTCCTTCTTCAACGACGGACTTCACATAAGCTATTATAATTTCTTTACGTGTTACTGTTTTTGGCTAAAAAATTATTTTTGGTTACTTGAGTAGTGTAACAAAATAGCTCTAAAATTTTTTAACGATTCGTTCAGCGCATTCGATGCGATAAATTTTCAAAAAATTACTAAATCGTACCACCTTCCTTAAAAAATGATTGACGTCTTCCTTTTTGCTAATCATAGGTTGAGGAAGAAGTTCCTTCGTATTTTAATGCAGAAATGAGTCAAGCTTTTTCCATATTTTAAATGAAGTTTATTAAATCAAGTATGTGCCGTTTTGATCGACCACCTTTTGCCATTTTTGAGGTAAAACCATAATCCCCACACTGTAGAACTTCCGTGATTTCTGGGCGAAAAACTGCGACACGTGATTTTCACAGGCCTCTATTGAAGTCAACTCTACACCATTAAGAGAGTTCTGTAGAGACCAAAACAAATGGTAGTCCGATGGTGCAATATCAGGACTATACGGTAGATGCAATATTAATATTATTTCAAATGTACATCCAATTAAGGATCGTAGAAGAATTAATCTGTCTAGTTTTTTTTTTTAAATTGTACCACTTATTTTCGCCATAAATGCATAAAAGAGAGTAAGCTTTTACAAGTTGCTAACAAGAAGTGAAATTCTTCAGATCCTCGAAGTTTCCAAGGTGAGTTATTTAAGTGTCTAATACGTAAATATAACTCGTGCCTTCTGCAGCCTCGCTAGCAATTTCGCCAAAATTGAATCCGTCAAGCGGCAGCTTTTGGATTATTTTCTAGAGAGGTAAGGAACGATCAACTCCTCGGCTACGACACCCGGTAGAGCACCAACATCAGAGTCACGGAAGCTCGAATGCTGATTTTACGATGATAGGATCGGATAGGCAGAATGATAAATTCCACGGGAACACCTCGGAGACGAAAAGCAACAGAAGGCTTCCGGCTTCTATTCGCTGATATCCATCAACGTCTCGCTTCTATTAACTTCTCGCTCCGTGCTTGCAACTTCGCACGTCGGCCCTCCCCCGTGCAAACAATGCAAACATTCAGAATTTCGAACAACAATTATACTTGACTTAATTACCGTGGAACAACGATCGCATAGTGCCATAAACATCTGCACACAACGCACGTTCCAAACGCGAACGTTTCGAGCATTAGATCTTCGCGCGTGGCCCCCGTCGTCTCTCCATTATGCGAATTTGTTAACGTCGTTAAAAAGTTTTGTCTTTCGCAATGACGGGACCGTAAACCGACATAAGACATTGTCAAACACGATGGAACAATAAATTTAACGGGAACTAACGCAGTTTGCATAGCAATCTCTATCAAGCTCCTTCGTCGACGGACTCATTTTTTCCTCGAATCTAATTCTCGTAATCCGATTGGTCGATATTGATATTTGCATTGGGAGGCTCTGTCTCGTTAAGCTCTTATAGTACTTGAATCTACAAATTTTATAATCTTGTGTTTTTGATTTATTTGTGCTTCTTCTAAAATTTGGTTAATTTTAACGTAATTAAAATGTAAAAATGTGAATATATTTTTTGGAGGAAGTTAAGTCCTACAAACTCCTCAGTTTCGGAAAAAAATTATATTTTTGATTACACGTTATAACTGGTAGTTTCATTCCTCAAACGTTTATATCTAAATTAATTGTACAAATCGAAACAAATCCTCTTGCGCACACATTCAAAAAGTGTACTTAGAAAAATAGAAAAAGTTGATTTCGTTGGAAGTTCGAAATATTCCGTTAAGTATTGAAAAAGAATTCGGCATGGATTTGTAGGACGACCTGGCGCTACCTTCTCTGATTACCTAGCAACTGGGGTACAAGAGTCTCGGCGAATTTCCTTCGGTTCCGATTAAGTCTCATCTCAGCAAACGAATTCTTCCATCGACAGAAAAGTTCCACCATGATCGCGGAGACCTCGGGAGCGCGGCCACACAATAGCAACGGAACACCGCGATTCGATCGCGATCAAACCGTACCAGGGATTTCCTATTTCCCCCGGCACGACTTCACTACCGTTCGCTACGTCCCGTTTTCACTCGGTTCAGACCTCTTCCCTCATCTCTATCCAGACCTGGCACTTGGGAAAAATGAAAAACGGGGGCGAAGAAAAAGGACCTAGCATCGTTCGAACTGAGCGTAATTCCGATTCTCGGAGAACTCTGTTCTCTTTCCTTCTCTTCCAATCTCTCTCTCTTTCTCTCTGTCCTTTTCTCTTGCTTCTTTAGCCTCTCTTTCTAGTTTCCGTGCAGCCCTCCCCGGTTTCGCTTCGAAAAGTTCAAGTTTCTCTAGAAAAGTCTTAAAGGAACCGGCCGACAGATGGATGGAAGCTTCACTGCCGGCATACCAATTGCCCGGGTGGAGCCAGTAATTGTTTGTTCGTACCTTACACTAACAAGAGATAGAAGAAGACGCCAGCAGATTCTCTTGCGCCGCGATACCGTGCCTGGTTTCGTTGGTAGTTGTGATGGCGAGAGAGCGGCGACGAAGCGGGTGGTTAGGTCGAGGGTAGTGGAGCGGCAGTAAGGTTGATTGTAAAGAGAGACAGAGACCCAAGCAAGGTGGTGATGGTGGCGGCGGTGGTGGTAGCTACGCGCCACGGAACGGAGAAGGGTTGTCGTTCCTTCACCCCTCGACTAATGAGACCGCGCGGTTACATCAGAGGCCAGCGACAAATTGAAACGTACGAGCCTAGAGGGGCCACGGAACAGAGAGCAACTTCCTAATGCGTGACTATGGACTCCTCGCACCACCGCTACATCCGCAAGCCGTTAACACGCTTTCCATCGCCGCATTACCGCGAGGAATTGTCCATATTCGAATCTCATTCCGACTACAAGTGTCTCATTCGCGGCACCGCCTCAATTTTCCCTCTGCAGCTAACAGTGTGTTTGTAAACATTAATGTCTCAACATCCATATGCATGTGAAAGATGTGTGGATATGTGTGGTGAGAATGAGAAAAAAACATAATGAGGGAGAGGCAAAAATGTGTGGTAAGTGAATTTGGTACTGTGAAATATAAAGAAATGAGTGTGCATAAGGAGCGTCTGTTTGAACATTTGTCAGTCGTTGTTTGATCATCGTTTGCGTTGTATGTGACATGTCACGTTAAATACATGGTTCGTTGGTTCGTTTATTAACATATTATAATCACATCCACTGCTTGTACAAAAGAAACCTTGAACACGATATTTGTGAAAATTTTATCCCTACTACCACAAGGTGTGTACCCCAGAAGCTAGATCGTCGAGAAATGTAATATATGATAGGGGATTAGATATCTAATTCAAAATTAATGTTTGAAAACTGGATGTTCCTGGTTAACAATGTTTCATAGTCGTAGTTCTTCAAAATGATAGGACGATTGATATATTTTATTATTTCGTACAATTAATTAAATACAATTGATAGTATTTGATCGAAGTGATTTAATGCTACACAAAACAAAAAATGTTTAATGATTATTGAAAGAGCAAGCATCGCGACGAAGACTATAGAATCACAGCATATAACGAGTACGAAGATTAAGAAGCACTATTAGCAAACAGCCTTAAGTCTAAAGAGATTAGGCGCTAGGGCTTCTCAAGTCCACTAGCTACAAAATATTAAAAATATTTCCAAATAGTATTAATCCCTGGCTTATGTCTTTATGCTGAATATTGAAGAACACTGAATTACAAATAAAAAATCGTTAATCTCCGAACTTCCGTACCTTATTTAAAGGGGGAACTCTTTACTTTCACAATCCTGAAGTCCCTTTTTCAATGCCTCTTTTTTTATCAACCCGAAAAACGGTTGTTTTTCTTCATTTAAAAATTTAAATTGCAATATTAAAAATTGTTTAAATCCTGCAGAGTCGTTTGAGTTTGTAAAAATTTTAAGGAGAAAAAACAACTGCAGTTTCTCACTCCGTTTCATAAAAAAAAGTTACTGGAAAAACTAAGTTAAGGGCCGTGAAAGTAGAGAATTCACCCTTTAAAATAAGCGCAGCTAGAAAATGTTATGATTTTGCCACACGAAACGACAGGAGTTTATAAATCGATAATTTTCGTTTATAAAATTCAGTGTTTCTTTAATCTGTCTCTCATTCAGTGAACTATTTTAATCCTGAGGCTTAGACCTTCCAGGATTAAAAATAAATAAATCGAACCACCCTGGCAGGGTTGGTGCCGTCGGCGCGTCCCCTCGTCGTGATATATGATTCGATAAATATACTCATCGACGAGCAATAACGCGTATACTGAAAAAAGGACAGTGCCGCGAGGCTCTCGAAAGTAATAAGTTTCCAGAGTGATTTATGTGTAATCTCTTCGCGAAAAGCGTCATTATTTTCGCAAAGGCTTTCGCGTCGCTCCTGACGTTCCCTTCTTCCCCTGGCCAACGTTTCCACCACCATGGTCCTCGAGTTCTTTTTATGTCCTCGTAGAAGACGGTCACGGAAGAAACTGTAGGAGGAGAGTGCAATGAAATACGTGGCCGAGAGGATTATGGGAGTCAGGAGCACGGCCAACCCTGGGAAGGACGTATAAACGGCGGCTATAAATTAAACGTGAGCCCGCGCGTTGCGTTCGCGGGCCATCTTAATCTTCCATTCTTATCGTAACGACCCCGTGCCAATTAAAAGCTGCGTGACGTTAAAAACCATTAGCCCTGCCCGCCGTTGAATCGTCGGTCAGCCGAGTCGGAAAACTGTTACCGGTAATTGTCACCTATTTCCACGCCGGCAGCGCGGAAGGAAATTATTTTTACTCCGTCCGACATGGGTACAAGCTCGCTAAACCGGTCCTCTATACGAGCGACGTAAATACGAAGAAAAATTAATTGCTGCCAGCTTCAGAGGAACGGCAGCGCACCGATGAGGCCGGATAATTGTTCCAGGAACACCCAATTTATGGTTCAACTGATCCTTCTGGTCAAATAACTGTTCCAACGTTATTTTCTTCGAGTTCATTGCCGGAATGAGTCGAGAAACGATTCGCACAGCACAATCACGTTTTCTGGTATACTATTTGTTCTTTGAAAGGAAGAAGATACTTCTGTTCTTGAAGAAAAAGACGCTACGTTGTTACCGACGATTTAAAAAACAGCTAGCATTCTACACGTATCCCCCAAAATGTATACACACATTAACAGCTGATAACTTACTTAATCTTGTATTGGTACTACATGTCGTTTAGGGCCAGGCGATAATTTGATACATTTCTCCTTCGAATTTTGATCCTCATTGTAAAATTGATGAAACATTTCGTTCAACAACCACTTATACATTAAATTTAAAGCTTTAATAAGTATATCGTCATTTTTCAGATTTTCTTACTGCCTATAACAATAAAAATGTTCACGTTTAACCGACTAGTTAACTTTTAGGTTTAAACTGTGTATACATTTTTTGGGATACCCAGTATATATTTTGGTTTTAGGTGTACAAATTTTGTCGATACATTTCCACAATATAATAATTTCCAAATTGTATCTGTAGCAATTTCCTTCTACAATTACGTACCGATATGTTCTAAACATAGGTAGCGCGCGTTATTAATATTGAACAACTATGTACGTTCTCTACATAAAAGGCACGCTGTAGTTGTAAACCACACTGCAACTTCATTAACATCATTATTAAATGTGGATTCATTCGTTCCTCTCAAATGCTTTATTCAACGCGGTCAATACAGACGAAATCACGGTGCATTATACAGGTGTGCCGACTTAGCATCTCAGTAACGTTGACGTTTTGTGATAGATGGGTAGTAATTCTCTGGCCGCCGCCAGACGGCGCATGGGTCCTAGGTACCATACGTGTGCGAATGATTTTGTGTGTATTCGAGCGCGCTGCTGAATACACACAAAATCATTCGCACACGTACGGTACCTACGACCATGCGCCGTCTGGCGGCGGCCAGAGAATTACTACCCATCTATCACAGTTTTCTGAGGGCAGTCGGCACACCTGTATAATGCACCGTGGACGAAATACTATTATTCCAAATTATATAAAAGAAGATGCCAATTAATGAAATATTATATTTTTCTTTAATGTCGCTTTTAAATGAAACGACATCGGTTTATTAAGATAATTTAATCTCAACTGCGAAGCAGAAGACGCTACAGGTTTTATTGTTACATTAAAGTACTATAACCTTTAATGAATTTTACAATAGCAAGCCCCTGTTGATGTAATTAAGATCGCACGTAAATATTTAGTAAAGGAGAAACTTCAGTCTTCAAATTTATGATAGATTCAGCCAGAAATAAAACTTTCAAATATTCCGAGTGACGTTTGAGTCTGTAGCATTTTCAAGAAAGGAGGTGTCCTCAATCTTCCACCCGGAATATTATTTATGCTATAGATACATATATCCATAAATGAGAGTATCGTTTAACTGCCGTGATCATCGTGGAAGCAATTAAACTTCGTCGTCCCTACAAAGGTTCTCACAACGTTTGATTGACAAACCACCGACCCTACAATTTCAAAGGCAGAACTCCATAAGCCGGTCGATCGATAATCGAACAATAAAAACCGCTGGTGCTGGGGGCTGGCGGGACCGAAGAAACCTACGCTACGTCATGTTCACCTCGTGAGGATCTCGTAGTGCGCGACAGTCGGATCCCCATTGTCCTCGTGACCCATTAAACGCGTTCCACGTAAACGCGTTAAACAGCCCGAGAGCATTATTCGAAGCCAATCAAAGCGGCCTAGTCCTCTTCTCCCTGATGTAATTCATGGCCTCCGTCCCGGCCCGACTCGGCCCGGCCTAGCGCGGCGTGGCGTGGCCCGGCCAGACTCTAGGACTCTAGGCTGTCGGAACAAGTACCTCGATAACCGATTACGCGTCTGCGAGGTCGAAATTCCGGCTGGCAGAGATAGACCTATTTCTGGTGGATCAGGACGTATTCCTGACGCCGGAGTTGGGTAATTGATGAGACTTCCATCGCTCGCGGGGGTGTGGCAGCAGCGACGAGACTGCCGGAGGGTGGGTTAGCCGAAGCAACCGAGCTACCCACGCCGATATGGGGGGGGGGAGGGAGGAATAGAGTAAGATGGTACTCGGAGAAGGTAGATTACGTGGCTGCCACGTTGTGTCCGTAGTCACAGCATCGGAGCGAGCACCGTGACGGGAGAACGACAAGGACGAGCGAGCGCGGGAGTGGGTTTAGGTGGAATCGGTGGATGGATGCCTAAGGGGTGCGACGAGGAAGCGGTGGGACAGCACCGATGAGGTCGGAACATGGTGAGGTGGTGCAGGAGAGGAGAGGACAGGAATGGATGTAGCAGCCCGGCAGTCTAGCATGCAAAATGCTGCGTCGACGTTATCACGCCGCCAGAGATTAAGGGGCTGACGCGGTGGATACGGGGCGGCGGCCTTCACTCTTCCTATTTTTCGTCGTGCTCCGTCGAGTTTTACTTGGCAAACACCCCGCCGCTACCTTCGGGCTCTCCTTATTGTTCGACAACGCTCCTCTCCACGTTCTGTCTCTATTACGGCTGCCTGCCACAGAGCATCGTTTCTTCTTCCCCCAAAGTACGTGCCTTGCCGTGTGCAACCCCTCGTCTCTCCTCTGTTCTCCCCTCTCGTCTTCCTCTCTCACTATCGTCGCTATCTGCCACGCTACCCGCCTTCCTACGCGTTGTCTCTTCGAGACGATTTAGCCCCCACAGCGATTCGTATTAGCGCGCTTATGTCCGGAACTCATTTATCCACAGCCACCACTGCACCAGCACAAAGAACCCGTTGCTTTTTCGCTAAGCTTTCGCTTTCTCGCTCTCTCTCTCTCTCTCTATCCTTCTCTCGCTATCTCTCCCTCTCTATCTTTTTCATCGAGGGATGATACCCGGCCGCACGACGAACCGATTAGCCGAGAGCAGCGTATTCGATCCTCCCTGTTTGATAGTTCGCGGTGGAAAACCGATCGGCAAACTTCGCGAGCTATTTGCGTTCAAGTTAGCGTTCCGCCGGGGATTTTTATGAAACCGGTGCACGCTGTTTGCGGGAACGCAGAATTAAAAGCGCAGGAGGCTTTTAATCGGCCGAGATCGGGTCTTTGGCGAGCTGAACTATGCTGTACGAGAAACGTGATGAAAATCGAGGAACTGAGGAACACAGATCCGAATCAAGTTCTATTATTAATTCGTTCCCGACGACCATATATAAGTTATTAATTTACCCTGATTCAATAGAAAGGAAGCATGCTCAAGCTGTAGTACAGTTGGTCTTTGTACACTGGTCTTCATTCATCCCAAACGTTGTTGATCTGAAATGTGTGAAAGTTTCATGTTCTCTTGTTTAAAAATCTCTGTCCTGTTCTTCCTTTTCAAAACAGATACCCTATCTTCTAACTGTACCCAAGCCATTCAAGAAATTATAGGACCCAGCACTCGAACCACACGCTCGTTGCGTAAACCCAGACTCAATGTGTCTAGACAAATTGACGAAAGTAACTGAATTCTTCATGTGCGGTTTTATTACACTCCACACCGTTCCCACGAAACCACGTACGAGCTTGTTTATTAATACCTGTCGCTATGCTCGGCACACGTTCGAACACTGCCTAATTTCGTCCAACCCTTCCGTCCGCAACATCTTCCTCGCATGTCACACTTGGGGAAGCCGAGTAGAGGGTAGGCAGGCACGTGCAGCTGCGTGATTAGTGAGATCTCGAGATCCTGGGTGTGCTGGGTCTCTCGCGATCTGTGCTGAGCTTTCATTTGGCAAACGTTCCACATTAGTTGCGAAGTATTGTTCGGTATCGTTTGAGCGTGTTCCCAGGGTTCGGTTGTGGTTGAGCCATTTTCTCGGAGCGAATCGCGCGCATCCCTCCGTGTTCAACGTCTGGCAGGCTTTTCACAGTGATTTAGACTTGCTCGCGCCCCGACACGAATTACGCTGTCCATGACCGGAATTTATTTATCCCCGCGAATGCGCTATGCATTTCTAGCCGCGGCTCTACAGTCACTTTAAGAACCCGCGGGACGGGTTTCCGAACGAGGAGGGCAAGAGCAAAACGGTGAACGTGATTAGTGGAGGAGACCTCCCGAGGGAATCGACCACAGAATCGATAACCTTTGAATCACGGCCTTTCCTTCTCGCGTACTTCCAGTAATTCCATTCTCGACGGGAACGGATTGAAATAACTTTATTTCGGGGACTTTGCACTGCGACCGTGTGTCTATCGATCGCCACATGAGTTCATAGACTTCTTACTTGGATTCGCGGCGAGCTGACGGTAGGTATGATTTCGTGGTTTTTTCGAAACCCATGTCGCTGCGGAAAATTGGAGAACGCCAGCTTCTGGTCGCAGAGTTGTACCGTAATCGATCAGTTTGCGTGTAATGGCCGCGTCGCACAGTGGTTTGGGCAAACAATCCGGGTAAAAAATGACTTGTCTCATATCGGTAGTTAATGCATCTGCATTGCTTTCTAAATGTTTAACAATACCGAAAATGTCGATATCAATAAAATTTAATGGAATTAACAAGGAATACAATTCAAGAAAAAACAAGGAATAAATTGCTGCAATTTTAACATCTTTCAAGGACACATTAAAATTACAATTGTTGTATTTTCTTTCGTAGTTTCTTCAAAATTGCTTGGGCCGTCACGAAATGAATAGATTGACTTACCGCATGACTACGAAATATTCATTGATTTAAATAAGTATCTTTGTTAATGTAAACATACAATCAAATATACGATCAAACATACAATTTACTGACGTTTCTTTGAAAACGAAGGCCATTATTTCCTGAATTACCCTGTCCGAGCGCGAATTTCTCGGTTTCCTTCGCGGTCGGATATAAAACCGCAATAGTTTCTGACAATTGGTAGCCGACGGAAATAGACGGAAAGACATCCGCAGTGTGTTGAATTGTGCCATAGCGCTAAAATTTGCCGCGTTTTCGCAGTCAGCAGTCAGCCGGGCCCGGTTAATACCATTTCTTGGTTGTTAAAGCGAACGACGCGACGGCAGCTCTCCAAGCGTCTCAGCGCGAATTCGACGCTGAATCAGCGCCACGTCCGGCCATATTATCGGCTCGAACTACTGAAAGAACACGTGCGTCTAGTGCGGCACGAACGCGTGCCAAGGGAATGAACAATTTTATGTCTAACGATCGCGTCTCGCACGTTTCCTACGATGGAAATCGTGGACGGTGAGCTTTCATGAAATATTGCCCGACAGTCTGCGCGGAGGACATAGCTAGATATCAAATATAGGCTAAGTCGCTGAGTGCACCTAATATCACCTATTAAATTTAAAATTTTAAATCTCAAACGAAAGACACATTATCTCCGTTTAATGTACACCAGGTTCAAACAGTTGAAACGTAAAGGTTTTTAATTAACATTAAGAAAATGAAAGACAAACATTGACCTTTTGAGAAAGTGCCCCTCATATCGCCAACCTGAGAAATTTAATTAATTTATACATTTACGTGTTTTTATCAATTAATTCTGATTCGTATTGTATTTCAAAAATGGTTTTATCGAAAACATTCAAGAATTTGGTTACAATTTTATTTTTTGAACGATTTTCTGCCAATGTTTCTTGAACCAAAAAATCTGTTGTCTATATCCAAATAATAATTCGAAAGTGATAGTGCCAGATTTTCGTTTAGGCGTTTTTCTTACTGGTATTGCAACTAGTTTAGATATGATAAAAAGTGTCGATTTAGCTAGAAATCGTGAACGGTGACTATCGATGAAATATTCCTCGACATCCTCCCTCTGTCCCTCTCTCCCTCTCTCTGTCTCTGTCTCTGTCTCTCTGCAGGTAGCCTACCTAACCATATATCAAATATAATTATTTTTACTTTCTCGATTTAATTTGTTCGTATTGCGTTACGTGCCTCGGTTGCTACAAATGGAAGATCAAACAAGCCTGTTTCCGGCTGACTACCGCTCTCCTTTGAGACGAGAATAAAATGACTACGTTTATTATTACCGTGCGTATTCGTATCTCATGGAAGACTGCACTAGTTTTAATATCACATTCATAAACGTTAGCTTGGAAGCAAGATTTCAGAAATTACTGTAGAAATGGTTGACAAAGGGAGTGATCGCGACTCTTTGTTCGGGACTGACCGTGGCCGGGACGTTAACGTGTAAAGTGGTATGCGTTAAATAATAAATAGACTGTGGATCTTTATGCAAGATAAAAATTGTCTGCACCAATTACGAGGAAATGGAGTTACAAAAAAATGGATTTCTTCTCTTAATAGTTTTGATGGATTCTTAATAAATATTAAATTCATTTGATGTTGCATCTACACAAATTTTTTAGAATGCTCCCAATAAATTGAACTTATATTTTAACAGAGGAAGTATGAATTGTACGCTTCACGATAGTACGTCACATAAACATGCTCAAATAATAATATATCTTAAAGTATATGCGAAAGGTTACAACAATAAAAACCTCAATTATTTTTGTACCGATCTAAAAGCATCATATGCAGTTGCATGTCAACTCGAGAAGGAACTATTATTTCGATGGCGACGGTTCTTGTTATCCCGCATTTTCTTAATAGAAACTTTGGCATCCACAGTCTCCGTTTTTTTCCTGTGCCCCACTTCAAACATCACTTTATGTTAAAATTAGAAAGTACCTGCCAAATGACCAGTCTTAGATATTCATTTTAATCGTTTAATCGTTGAAAGTATTATATAAAGATCCATTCAATGGGAAGTGACTGAACAAATTTCTGAATAATTATAATGCGGATTTTATGCATTTATAATGGAAATATTAAAATTTTAAGTTTTCGTTTTAATCGACGAGAAGATTAAAAGAATCGTAAAACAGGAGTACATTACTCTTGACCTATTAAAATAATTAAAGAAAGAAAGAAATTTCATAATGCAAGAATTTTAATTTTCCATAAAAATCCTTAGTCTAATTGCAATAATATTATTTAATCAGACGTAGTAGAACAAACTATAGCATAACATACAACTTTATCTCACACGTACAACGTCAGAACGTCAAAGTGTCAAACTCTCATCGATTATAATAAACGAGCGAGGCGGTCATAACGACATGTATGATGCCATTATTTTTCCAACACAATTTAGTTTGAAGAAGCAACGCTCTAACAATAACACCGGCAGCTCCCAAAGTACCAAACTTGCCATCGAAGTAATTCCCAGCGAAATTAAAAGAAAGTTCCGAAACTTCATAATGCCGGCCACACAGGAAAACGCCGTATCACACGCGCAAGCCGAAATACTATCTTGCCAAAAACTAACGGAATCTTTTCTCGTTCCGCGCCTTGGCCGCCCCAATTTGTATATTCGCGCGGCGGAGCACGTTAAAAGTTTCTCGTGCAAAGGAGCTTTCAGGGAATGTTGCTCGGCGTAATACGGTCGAAAAAACGGGGCGAAGAAAAATTCGTCCTCGGAACAACGACCGTCTCGAAGGCCACGACGCTGAAAGCTAGATTCGCACCGCCCTGCACCGCGTCAGTCCTCTTGAAAAACTCTTCTTGGCCGCGTAAGGTCCGACCGCGGTGGCGCGTTTAGGCGTGTGTGCCAACTACTTGACAAACGGCAGCGGGCTCGAGAGCGAATCTCGGCAATCATTAGCGGCGCCAGTGGCGGAGAGCGAGGAAGCAACAAGCTAAAAAAGGAAATACAGAGAGAGAGAGAGAGAGAGAGAGAGAGAGGGGGGGACAGAGAAAAAGAAGAAAATCGTAGTGACGGCGTGCAACGGGCAGGAGTTGGCTTAAGACGCGGGTAGACGCGTAGCGGAACATGCCTGTAATGGCATACTACCGGCTGCCGCCGGTAATGATTGTAGCGAGAGCCCTAGACGAATTACAAAGCGTACCAGGTGCCAAACGAATTTCCCGCTGCGTTCGCCGACCGCCAATTTAACGTCGCGAGGCAGCAGTTTGCTCACGTTGGTCTCGGGGTTCGCTGTTATCGGTTCGAACGTCAGAAAGTGCTCAGAGAAGCGTGCGATCGCTTGTTGCCGCGTGAAAACGCGTCCGCCTCCGCATTCGTGCAGGTCGCATCGGCAAGATGGTGAACATTGAGCGGCGTTCTCTCCGCGTCTAGTCGAGAAAAAGGGTTTCCTTTTTCACTTTGACGTGTGCTTCTCATTTATTTCCGCGGCGGCGAGACTGCGGGGCGCGGGAACACCCGTGACGACGACTGCGAGAATGCTGCGAAACCAGCAACCCCGAGGAAAATAGAGGGGTGCGTGGGGGGTGGCGTGCGCGCGAAACGCGAAGTACAAAGAGAAAGAAGTGAAAGGAAAGCGAACCAAGGGGAGGGAGAGAAACGACTGGGCGCTAAGGAGCACCGGAGAAATCCGTGATGGGGTGGTCCAGGGGCGGTGGGGGGTGAAAGAAAAAAGGGGTGAGTTTCACCTTGGATAGGGTTCCCGGTGGTGAGTTGTAGGCCGCGCAGCTGGAGAAAAGATGGTAGGATGGGATGCTCGGTGGAAACGAGCGTGGAAACGAGCAGTGGTGAAGGCGTGGGTAGTAGGAAGAACGTTGCCGGCAAGAGGAGAGGGTGGCTGCAGCTAAGGGTGATGGGGTTGTATTGTTGTGTGACGGCGGTGACCCGTGGAGCGTTTGCAAGCTCCTCTAAGCTCGCGTTCCTTCTACCATCTCCCCACCTTCTCCTCCCATGCTCAACTCCCTTCATTCTCCTTCCTGTTCCGTTTTCTCTTCTCTCTCACGGTCGCCGGACGAATCCTCTTTCCCCTCTTTCGCCTTTCTTCTATCTATTTCATCCCGCTTCAACTCAAAGTCCCTGTCCCGCCCCTTTAACTAAATGCTGCCACTGACAGCTGCCCGGCTTCTCCTATCGTACGCGAAAGAATAAACGAGGAACTCTCTCTCTCTCTCTCTCTCTCTCTCTCTCTCTCTCTCTCTCTAGCTTTCTCTTTACTCCCCGCCCCGTCGCTCTATCTCCAATATTGTACGAACTGCGCCCACCACCGATAGACCGCGATTGCATAAAGATTGTTGGCCAGAGAAACCGACAATGCGCGTCGCTCTGGATCCCGTAATTGCTGCTACGCTGTTGATTGTCCGTTCCAACGGTTCTACAAATTCTCTTCTCCTGCGTCCAGACTACGGAGAATCCCACTCGAGACAAGCGTACATTCCACCCCAAACCTCCGGGTACTCACGATCGACGACGTCCTCACGGATTTCTTGGACGCTACCCAATTATTGCCGCGTCCGTCATCGCGTATGAACCTGCTAAGTTCGGTTCAGAGACCCAATTTACTGATGCTATCCCCGGTGCATAAGAATACTGCTGCTCTTTACTGTTCGATATTGGAATTTATTCAGATGATAAAGAGAAATACAATAATGTCTACTGGGTTTCCGCGGTAAATTGGACCAGCATTTTTCTCGTAAACAGTAAGTATTTCAAGCAGAAGTGGATGAGCTTATAGTACATTTTACGATAATCTATGTCCATTTTATATGTTTACTTTATTTTCCGAGAAACGAAGGTGACCTCCTGTGTTTTAAATGGAATGCCTATGTAACACATATTTTTACGAAAGTTGCATGGTGTGCTTCATCAGATTACATGAATAAATTTTTTGCAAGTTTAAATGGAATCCCACATTTTTTATTCACAGTATGATAATGTTTGTTGAAATGTATACACACACACAACGACTTACATATGATATAATTCTGTACACAAGAACATGCATAGATTCTGTAGCAGTAGAATGTATTTATATTTTCATAAATTAGACTCAATTTCCAACGCAAATCGGTAGCTGAATCCTGCGTGGCTTCATTGTCTAGCTGTATCGATTAATGCCCAATTAGGTTATGTACTATAAACAAAGGACAATAGATATTCTCTCTCCAATAGTTGTTCTCTATTGTGAAATGATTCCACAATTTCATTATTCCGCTTTTACATTAACGTGATAGACATCTGTACAAGCTCAACGTTTTACAAAGCCTAAAATCTCAATATGACAGAGCACATTGGATTGAAGGAAATTGTCACAACACGAAACAATACTATACTAACGATACTAAAGATACACATGAGCAGAAAAATAAGATGCTTATTCTTTACTTCTAGTGTATAGCCTAATTGGCATCATCCGATGCAGCCTAGTAGCGCACAGCTATCGATCTGCGTTGGCATAATGATATTGTATAATGAATAAAAACTGCGGAGTTTTATTGAAATAAATTGATTTGATTTCAATATCTCTCCTATTAACGAACTTGCAGAAAAATTTGTATCATCTGTTATCTCCTCACACACCATACAACTTTTGTAGAAACGTTCTGTGTTAACGTCAACCTATGATATTGACTTTCCGATTAGTTTTTAAAGGGCTATTAGGCTCAAATAAAATACAACATTATTATTCTTTGAATCTCAATCCGAATCCACAAAGTTCATTTTCAACCAGCGATCGTATCCGGGAATAATAGATGTATTAAGTAAGAGAACAATAAAATGTTTCAATGTTACTGTTATTTGCCATCAACGCGATAATTCGTTTCACATGTATTCTCGCGGTGCGATCGATAGAATGTTAATTAATTTAACAATGGACAAACACTACATCGTTTCTCTAACAATATTAGCAGAATGTGCCAAGGGAACCAGAGTCTCGTTCAAAGCCAACACAAACGAATTTCTGTTATCAAGCAGTTATCCCGCTGCACAGAAGTACTAATTCTTCTCCGGAGCCTCTTCTGCCCAGGCTTCTTTCACCCCCTTGTCTCTGAGGGTGTTTTTCTTTGCGTTCCGTTGCGTCCCTAGGTTCTAAAGACGTCGCTGGATACCTCGTCGCTTTAACTAAACGCTGTCAGAGGCATGCACTCGGTTTTACCGTTTATCTCTGGTAAAATGGACCCGGGGATCTTGGTAATATTACGTCACGCCGCGCCGAGCGTGGCGCAACCACGATTCCTGTAACGCCGTCGTACCGTGGAAATGATATTGCCGCATAGAGAGCTATTGGTTCCCGATAGTACTGAAGGCAATTACGGTAGGATCTTTGATCGGTCGCCCGAGCAAATCTGCAAATTGATTTTTTCCCCTCGGACCCATGATTATCGCGCTAACGAATACAGAGACGTATAATTGGTTAACGATCGATCGATCGTCGTCTTAGCGAACCTTGTCAGTCTGAAACATCAAACCTCGAAACGGTTTGCCGGTTTTATTTCCGCCAGTAAAATCCCCACTTCGTACCAACGCCGGTTTATACAAAAATGTTTACATGCTCTTCGACGAAAGTTTTATTTTATTGTCGTGCTATCCTACGTAGAGCTATCCATTTAAATCGATTCACTTGATCGCCTTCGAAACTGCTGATGATACTAGAAACTGTTTCAGACAAAAATTCAATGCTTTCAAGACGAGGAGAATGAAACTTTTTGTTTGTTTGGATGAAATTAATTTTTATATATTATTATATTGAACAATTTTTCTTAGTAGAATAGAAAAGTAGAATACACTTTTTAATGGCTCGTTGATTTCTAAAACATTAACCCGTAGCAGTGATCAGCGGTGATTCAGAGCCACCACTAAAAAGTGATGTACCATTCAGTGGCGCATCCAGGAGGGGGGCAGAGGGCCAAGCCTACCCCTCCAGCAAGAAAGAAATGTTTAGCTTCCAAAATTAAAATCGCAGAATAGCCCTTGACAGATATGTTGGCTTAGAAAAAAGGTCATCACGTAAAACCTAGGGCTGGGTTCAACTCGGCCCCAAGATTGCATTTTGGGTGCGCCACTGGTATCATTTTTCACATTATTGTTTACATTACTCAATATGTTGGTATCTAATCAATTACTACACATTTAAGTATTGTATGAGGAATTATATCCATTTCATATCCATTGAATGAAAAAAAATCATGTACTATACAATGGAATTATTCTAGGTCGGAAGAAATGTTTAATTTTCGAGTTAAAATAGCTCCGAC
Organism: Lasioglossum baleicum; assembly: GCF_051020765.1. Taxonomy (NCBI): domain Eukaryota; kingdom Metazoa; phylum Arthropoda; class Insecta; order Hymenoptera; family Halictidae; genus Lasioglossum; species Lasioglossum baleicum. Next base: position 7,368,380 of record NC_134931.1, on the reverse strand, counting down.
TGCAAAGGGTTAATTTTAAAATATTCTCAGTTTGATATTTCATAATTGGATAATATTCTGCTAGTATCCACATTTACCCACCATGTATCCACAACTAATGAAAATTTATGCGATAGAAAACAACGAGATGAACAGAATAGAAACAATAGATTACCATCGTCAATGTCTATTACAAGAAGCGGAGATGCTCGGTGCCGAGCAAACACATTAGCATATTGTTTTCAACAGCATGCGCCCTCAAGAAAGTTTCCATCATGATTTTCTTGAAAACGAAGTTCTTCGCCTGAAATTTTGTTTCGTATTTTTACTTCGTTTTCTCGCATGCTGAATGAGCTTTATTTATGGCCGCGCCACAAATTACACAGGCTGTATAAACTGCGCGCGAATGCATTGAATTACTCCAGAAACTATGATTTTTGCTCTTATATTCAGAATTGTGCACTTTGAACCGTGAATTCCGTGCTCCGTAGTTTGTCACCGTATTTTCGCAAATCTCCACATTTCTCTTGCTCATACTATTTATGGTGACGTATTCGCGTCCTACCTCACACGCTTTTACTTTTCTCCCAACAAACACTCAATATCACACATATAAATACGGAGATCAACCGTGCTTCTAGAATTTTAGTGATAACTATGAAATTTTTTGTTCTTCTGTTACATGCGAGCTGTGAATTTTTAAACAGAGAAATTTTTGAAGTCCGTACATGAACTCTACAGAGAACGGTAAAATACCCCTTTCTAATAGAAGTAATAAAATTATATCAATTACACTGGTATTCAAAACTCTTAATTTTAATAATTAGGAAACAATGTACTTAAGAATGCACAACTAATAAGAAATTGAAAGTTTCATTTTGTGTGTATCGTTTTATGTGAGATTATATAATCACGAGGACTTTCCACGCCGATCTATATCAAATGCAGTTTCGTTCCAATCATCGTCAATGACAGAATAGTTATTACAGCTTTCTGTTATCTTTGATACGGTTATTGTGTCTGCGCCGATATTCAAATTGAACGCGAGGTCGTTAACGGAGTATAAAGTTTCCGTGGAATTAATACGATACTTTCGATATTAAAACAGTCGATTCGAGAGAAACTCAAAAGACACGCAAAGAACGTAAAAAACGAACTGTCCGTCACTCAATACCGTAGAAGAGTCACAAAATGCAACGCTCATTCAGCCGCGAGCCAAAGGGGATTAATTACTCGATTCGAACGTCAGTACGGTACAAATTTCCGGCTGTCAGGATCGCTGCCTTTATCAGCCGAAAAAACCGATGATATGACTGGTACGAATCATTATCGCTTCGATGTCACTGAATAGACGAAAAGAAGACGATCGAATGGACGCTCGTTTGCGTTGAGCATGGTTTTCCGCGTCACGCAGTAGTATAGCCCGGCTTACGGTCAGACATCTTCTTGCTAGTGAATGTCACTGCTAATTGTATAGTCTTCTTGAACTTGTTTCGAAAGACGCATCGAATGTGAATGATGCTCTGCACAGATCCCGGTAAATTCTACGCAAGGCGGAAAATTAATTGATTGAAATTAAAGTACCAACATGGTAATTAGCAACAATAATGCTGGTAGCTGGTAGCATAACTTCATTACATCATGTCATGCATTATCAAACGATGAATATTAGCACACAATCAATTTATTAAATAATTTATTTTAATTAATGTTTCTACGCCAATATTAAATTAATTTATATTTATGGTGGATCATGAATCAGTCACCACGATATTTGAAGTTTTATAATAGTTCCATAAATTAGGTTAAAAGAGCAAATTTTTTAAAAATATTTCTTTTTCGTAGGGAACGTGAATCATATAGTTACATTAAATGGCACAATATATTTTATTTATGATATTCTTGAACTACGAAGAATTAATGATGTATAAATTATAAAGGATTATTTAATACTACAATGTTATATGTTTTTTGTGTTTAAATTGCATTCCCCTGTAAAGAATGAAACAAAAAATATGTCTGTGCTTTTCAATATGGTTTTATTATTGTGAATACAGTAACGATCGATATATAACCGATTAATAGTAATGAACTAGAAACCATATGAACCATTTATCAAGTAGTCTATATCACTCAGCTGTTCTCTATGTTCGTAGAGAATGTATACAGTATACATGGTTGAAGACTACACTTACATGTTCATCGAAGCGTACGCAAGTAAAATGTATGCGCATAAATTATGTGTGTACACATGCATGTATTTAATACGGCGAGTGAGTGCTTGGGAAATGAAAACAGTCGAGGTACTCATAAATAATTCGAATATTCTCTATCACTTTCCGAATGTATTCGTAATTAGGTTGCGAATCGTCATGAAATATAATGTTTTTATGGTCTAATTAATGAAAACTTAAACAGTAGTGTCTTCCTTCGGTTAGTAATTTCAATACGATAACAATCAAGTAAAAAGTATATTAGATTCAATTTTACTGTATTGTGCATTGTTCTTCGCATATTCTTCACTGCTGAATTTATATTTTGCATATATCAGTTAAGTTACAATTATGTAAAATCGGCGAAGGTTTTAACGGTTCATGAATATTTATACGTTCGTTTATCAAAATGAGAGATCCTGGACAAATTTCCCTTATATTTGCTTACCACAAAATAAATAAATAAAAAACATAGAATAATTAATCATTTCAAAGCTACACTCCCCAAAAGTAAAAGAGTATATTTTATGTACAAATAATTGACAAGGTTGGACGACATTTTTGGGACACCCTCTATAATAATGTACAGCTACGTGTAATGGTGTATAAAATGTAATGGTCATCTATCCTCGGGGTGAATCACATCTCTGAATCGGTGGACATTTGTAAAAGGAACTTGCCGCAAAATTGTTTATGACAAAGAAAATTGTTGTTAAAATGGTTTTTACATCAACACACACTACTCATTGAGAAGATAAAAAGTTTGATATCGTAGATTCACCCCTAAGACGGATGACCATTACATTACATTGACCATTGTATACATACTGTACAATCTAATTGATTAATTGAAACACGAAGAAACGCATAATGTTCTAGCTTTTTGACCCAGACTTCTAAAATATTAACTTTTCAGTGAAAGATCAATACATATATAGAATAAATAATGATTATTTATCCAAATAACTGAATCACAATAAACGGAAAAAATTAATGGGTAATTTCAGTATATGATGTCGAAAACACATTCCAAAAGATTTAACAAAAATCCGTTCACTGAATTCAGTTTCCAAAGGTATAAACCTCGTGGCAAAGTCCCCAGGCAGATCTGATTATTAACTCCGGAAAATCACATTTAATGAAAATTATTCAACCCATGACCGGAAGGGGAAGATACATTCGTAATTAGCGCGAGGTACGTTTGCGAGGATCGAAACGGTCGGATTTAGTAAATTTCAGTAATGTTTCGACATCAACGCGTCGCATTGCCATATTAATTAATTGTTCATCAAACGAAATGTGCACCTCCCATTAACACAACTGAACTCCGGGGAAGCTTTATGATAAATTGAAAAATCGATTCTCGACGATCGCGCCGATTATAGATCGCTAACGCAAATTATGTTTGAACGTACCTATGATACTGTAAATAGCATTTGAAACAATATGTTTGAAACCGGGACAGATGAATTAACCACTTTTTAATAAAGGTTTTAAGAGCTGGACAGTCCCACATCAAAGTAAAATATATTTAACCATTTCAGTATCATATGTGTTCATTTTACTAGTAGCTGAAGTGTTTGCCAGAGAAGTAAAATTGAGTTATTCGACAGTAATCGAAAAATGTTGTTTTCAAGGAGCAATATTTGTTATGAAAGTTGTTTAAGGCTGACAGTACCATAAATGTTCAACATACATAAAACATTCATTAGTTATTATTATTAGGCTGTGGATTTTTAAATGTGGACATTTATTTGTCTATTAATTATTTTTTGATACAGTAATAGTTTACGTATTACAGAAATAATGAATTTAAACGAGCGTTTTAAAGTCAGACCGTACAAACGCGTATTACAACTAGAGTAAAACCATTTAAAAAATTCACATCGCTTGAAATTGTAATATTCGAATTATGAAATCGTATATAAAACGTATATAAAACGAACATTAAATCGAAGTTTTAGTACACATTAAAACTTCATTTTAAAATTGCTATCTGTTTTAAAATGGCTGGGCATTGAGGCAGATATTGTAGCTGCAGTGGCAGCATCGTAGGACATTGCCTCAATTTTCGGATCGCAACGAAGATGGAGGAACTACAATAATAATGCCTATTTACTGTATAACTACAGCACAAAAATTACTAAAGTAAAAAGAATTGCGGAATGGGGGCGCGAAGACGAGATGCAGCGGAATCTCGTTATGAAGCCATCTTGTGCGCTATCAATTTTTCATAAAATAATCCCGCTCACTTTTCTTTCTTCACCCTCTCTCCCCGCGAAACTCTGCAATTGCACATCGAGCTTACATAAATTACAAACCGGCCGTCCGGTGTCATTACTTACAAATTCCGTTGTTGGTTCTAGCACAATCTCTTTCACCGGCTCGCTGTTTCATCGTTCCGAGGCCCGCACTCTTACGAATGAAAATTAATTATACCGAGCATATTCACGATCTGTTAAATTCCCAATCCTCTTCTGCAGATGAGGTTTAAGGGGCGGAAAGTGGGGAAAGAAGGGAGAGAGCAAGAGGCCAAGAAAGAGTGGGGGAGGGGAGTGGGAGAGATGGAGAGAGAGGGATAAGCCGTGGTAGCATCCGGCGCACAATGCCCGTTGCAGGTGAAAGAACTGTCTTTTGATGGCTGCTACGGAAGGAGCCGGCGGGGAGTAAAAGTCTGGCAGAGAAGAGAAAGAGAAGGAAATGCCTTGATACGGTGCCCGGGGGTTAAAGTTCTTGGTTTTCTTCGTGCCGGCTCCGCTGGCACGGGATAGCTTGTGGGCGGGTCCGGGGAAAAATAAGAGTTAATGGAACAACGAAAAAGCTGCAGCGCCGGCTGGAATGGGCCAAGATGAATGGACCTTTATAGCATGAAACGTTATATCCATTGTACCGTGTATTTTGCCGGGCTGCTGAACGGTAAACTTGATCAGCGAAGTCACGTTTCCAAATCGATGTTAATAACGCCCACACCTCCCTGTTCGGCGCTGTTCAAATAAACCTGTCCAATTTTCAGAAAACCAATATAGATAATAGAGCCACGAAAAATATTAAGTATCTTCTCAGTAACCGTTCTCTGTATGTAGGTGTTCAAAATAGTCTCTAATTCTTACTGTGGCTTCATTGACAAATGACAAAATTGTTACAGGTTTCTGCTTTCGTGGGCAATTGCGGATTTTATGCATATATGACAAAAATGAATTTCTGACCTGTTAATATTATAGTATACAAGAAGTAAAGAAACTCTCAAGTGGCTCTTGAACAGATCTTTGTTGTAACAGATGCAGAGAACTTTTATTTTGCATAAAGATCCGCAGTCTAGTAATTATAAATTAAATTTACACTTGTCGCGTTTCCAGATCGATGGTAATCCTATCATACATTTTATGTAAGTGACATGAGTAACAGAATACAAACTAACGATAAACATTTGGGTTTTATTTGATTATAGAAGATTAACACATATTATTTGAAGAGAGTTAAAAGCAGATCGTTTAAACTTTTCTGTTTTTATTTTTCACATTCGTAACGTTTGAGAGCGATATTTACTCTCTGAACGCGTATGATGACACCTAAACAAGCAGATATATCGAAACCGCCCTTGCCAAAGGTGGACGTGAAAAAGTGATCCCGGGGTCCGTATCTCGTGAAAGAGCGAGCGTAACGATTTATAGTGATCCGTGTCTTCCACAGTCCGGGTAATAAAGACTTGCACGATACGAAAGGTTCGAAGGTAATCTAATTTCGAATTCCGCGCCACTCTCTGCTACTTCTGCCGCGCGCTTCTTGGTATTCGATAAGGGGTCTCGCTGGTCTGGTTGATGTTAATCGCGTTCGACAAATTTTAAGGATGTAGTCTGTGCACGAGGGAGCCCTGTTTCTTTCGAGCGTTCGTTTGACCCGGGGCGAAACGCCTTAAATTGTATTTACAACTTACTCCGCGTGTATCGTTGCGTCCTCGCTGCGGCTAACTTCCTAGTTTGGCGTAGCCGGAGAGTTCGGGGTACGCTCGTTCTAAGACACGCTCCTCTGCAAGCGTATTTTCCAATTCCCTAACCGGGTTCGCAAAAGTTACGGGGGAGGTTCGTCGAGATCGATGCTGATAGAATTGCTTGAAGATTTCATGTCGATGGCCCGTCCACCGAGAGGCAAGCTTCTTTCCCACGGTAATGGAAATACATTTTCCCAAGGCACGAGACCACGGCTGCCGAGCGCCCGCATCTGTTTCAGATCGGAAATATGTGAAATAATATGGAAGGCGGAAGGTATTCCGCGTCCACCTCGATTTCCTCTGTTCTTTCTTACCCGGGCTAAATTGAATTTTATGCTCCATTAAAAGGATCTTAGAGCATACTTAAGCTACGCAATTGAGAGCCAATATGGCCGAAAATTGGTGCGCACGGCCGCTGTTTTACCGGGCGACGGAAAAGAATCTAGCGAGGGTTCTCGTATATCCTCGTTGATCTTTATATAACTCTGAGTAATGTGCGAGGAATAATCAGTTCACTTTATGAACGGAGGCAGGGATCGTTTTGCGCAAAGGATCGAGAAAGTTATGGAACGTGCTGCTAGTTTCTGCAGTGGACTACACCTTTATAAGAACACTATGATTTACGAAGAGATATTAGTATATTTTATGAAGTTTTAGTGGCTGTACACTTGGAACCTCACCGTATAATAGAATGTCCTTATTATTGAACAATTTGCGTCATCTCTGACCAGATAAACAGATAAAAAGGAATTAGCTGTTCTAACCCTTTGGGGACCACGTATGTATACACTACAGGGTGTCCCAATATTGTTGTACTTCAACTTTTGTACTGAAGTGCTACATTTTAAGGGTACCCTATATAGTGATCCAAAAAAAATATTTCAAAATTTGTTACAATTTCGTAAAGAATAATCACACGATTATAATACGAAAAAGACCGAAAGCACAGTTACCGTACGAGTTAAGTCATGTTTTCAAAGGAGTACTCTTACTTTCTCATTCTGTGAGGTCCAATTAAAATCAAAGGCTGGGTGACCAAAGCCTTTTTTAACATCCGATTTTTTGCGAGCTGGAAAAGTACATTTAGCACTTGATTTTACTGCAATTGAAAAAACGTTTAATTTACTAAAATTATGATCGGGCACGATTAGCGATAAAGCGTCCGGTCCGCGTCATGTTAATTTATTCAAGTTAATTTATCAAAACGAAGAAGAGTCTTGCAAATTGAGGAACGTTATTTTTGCACGATCCTCTAGACCGTAGAAAGCGAGCGCATAAATCGCGAAGTTCGCAACCGCTCGCATTTATATTCGCAACGGAATCTGCATTTTGCTCCGTGTAACACGCGCTCTAACGTAATCCCAGGAAGTTCGCGCTACAAAAGACAGCGCTTTTTACTCCTAAATTATATCAGGCGTTTGTCAGGCCGTGCGTGAGTGGACTATCCAGACAGGTTAACGTTCTGTGCCACAGGTCGGGCCCGAAGTTATGCGACACGGCCGAGAGGAACGGGGCTCGGAAACGAAAGAACACTGAACAATACCTGGCAGACCAGCGACCAAACTATTCCCAGAAGTGGCATGAATAGCATTGTTGCGGCGCGGAGTATCGCCGACGACAACGCCGCGTCTTTCCGCCGCGCGGAAAAGTCTCCGCGAGGCGCGGTGCACCGTCCGGCGACTCTCTAAAACTCGAAACAGAACAATGTGCGCTTACCGCTCATGATTCTTGTCATATTACGCGTCGGGACGGGTTACAAGTGTCACGGCGAGGAAATTTATGCACGCTCAGAGTCGTCCGCGACCGTCGAAATTGTAGTCCGACACCGCGAAAACGCGACACCCTCTTGCCACCGAAAACCGATGCTCGTAACACGACTCGTTGCTTGATCGTACGATTATTCGCGGTTAAAAGTCGTGTCTTGGTTCGTAAGAAAAATTCGGATTCCGCCGCCAGACTTAAAAAAAGAATTCAATTTCAGTTTCCGCACACGGAGTATTTGCTCCTCATTACACATAAATTATTATCATTTCGTTTCCTATTATACATGTTACGGTAAATGTGATTAATCCGGTGATTATGCATAATAACCGGTCATTATATATAATCACCACTATGTTTGCCGATCATTATACATAATCACCAATTTATTACATTTACCGTAACATATACATACACCTAATAATTTCATCTGGAAACAACACCGAGCCACTCAAGTACCAGAATTCCCAAGAGTATTATCCCCACGGTCGGTTTACTACATGTCAATCGCACTCGCGATTACTTAACGGACTCGTTAAGGTACGCGACGGGACGACAAGTTTCAGCAATCATAAACCACTCGAGACTAATCGATTCATGGTCACGGGATCTCCTTACTTGCGGAGTTAAAGCAGAGTTTGCGGCGACTGCCGTGACGTGAACCCAATCGTGGTGAAGTTGTAACGTGCGTCGATAGTCGAAGAAGGAAGAAGCCGGTGGCTAGGGCCGGTCTTTAAAGGAATTCGACATCGGAGTGAAGGGGGAGGGGGAGGGACGGAATCCTCTTATTTCAGGAACTTTTTCCATTGCTGCCGGTTCAGCGTATCCTCGCAGTTACTCGGTAATTTAATCAGAGCACAAGCCCGACATAAATCTCGGATCGCATCCGTGGGACGCGGGGTTAAGGGATAGAGGGCACGAGTTCATCCGAGAACCGAGATAGAAAATTGCCGGCGGTGAACGCACCTGTACTCCGGCTCTCTGTTTTTCTGCCCAGTGACCCTAGAGCTGTCTCGTTTAATCGTCGATCGATAATTCAATCAAACCGGAAGCCACTCGCAGCGTGGTACGCGGTTTATCAACACGTGTCACGCGCGTGACGAGCGTGCATAAACGCTTTTAACGGGACGAAGATATAATTTAAGCGTCACCGGCGTATAACAATAACACCGGCTGGACAAGGGGTAGCACGCAGTCCTCTGTTTTAGGTCCCCCGAGCGGATTCGACACGAGCCATCCTCATAATTGCCACGTGATTAGATGCCGCTCCGTTTTCGAGGCTCGATCGGTCGATTTTGGCATGCGCACGCGTCGATTTTGCGATTCGTAATCGCGCGTGTCCCCTCTAACGCCGCCAATTCTCCTCGTGTATTGACAGATATATCGCGAGAAAATCAACAGGCGGCCGGGGCCACCCCTCCCCGCACTTTTCCGATTAAAAGCCGCACGAATGGCACACGCCGCGATGCGTTCTCCATTCAACCAGTCCTCCTCCACATCACACACGCGCTCACACCCGCGACTCCACCCACGCCGCAACCACGTTTTATTTAATATCGCCAAACTGCGCGAACCTCTACCCTTTCAGCTCGTTACGCTTTCGACACCCCTGCCCGACTGTCTTTGAATTAATTTTGAATTTACTCGTTGCGTGCACAGATTAAAAGATTTGATTTAATCTATTCCGTTGGGACGCACGGATTTTTCAATATCCACTGTTCGCCCTGTTTATAGACGTTTAATACAGTCGAAAATGTACACCCTTTAACGTGTAGTGCTCTCTTGGCTTAAAGCCGTAACCGTTTCGTTACGTAGCATTTGCATGCCAATCGGTGCTCCGCCTAGCTGAAATAATTTACAATTATATTATTGTCGCAGTGAAGGTAAGAATCCGATTATTAACAGGTTATCTATCGGACATTGTTTCATGTTTCTTGGAAGTTTATAGTCCATGACGTTCGATAAATACTTCTATATCGTGTATATCAAAACAACCTTTAAATCACGGTAGAAATTTTACATCTTTACAATACGAAGATATTTGTTTATATGTATCTTTTGTACTTACATAAATATTCATTGTCATAGCGATCGCAAAGTATTAAATACAGTTATCCAATAAGTAAGAAGGCATTCGAAAAAGAGATTATAAGTTATTTATACACGTAATATTTCACAAACAAAAAGAGCACCGGTACCCGGATGACATAATGATCGCATAGAAGCGCGTGGCAAAGCGCAGCGAGCCACAATCAACCGGGACTCCTATTATTGATGGCTCAGCAGAAATTTATGCCATTATATTCCCCCGAAATAATGTATCGCCGTGTAAACTGAACGATAATGAAAATTGACGGTATAATAATTCAGTAAATTACTAACCAACAACAGCCGGGACGTTACAAGTTGTTTGCCCTATCCGATAGGATCCGCCGTCGGTGTCCGAGCGAACGTCAGAAAGCGGGTGAAACGTTGATCGAACGGATCGGATATCTATCTCGATTAAAATTCCGTCGCGGGGATGCGTCGACGTGCTAGTAGCGAGGGTACGGTGATCGAGCGGATCGGTATCTTTGTTTTCGAGCCATAAATTGTCGGATGAAGCCGACTAGACCCTGCGGAAACGAATCGGCTATTCTGTTAGGCATCGACCGGCCGATTCAAGGTAAATCACAATTGATCGCCGCCAGGCCTGCGTGCTTTGCTCGATCGTTAATGAGGCGGAATCCGGATAATCATATTTCACCGAGCTGCAACGGACTAGGGAGTTTATATTATTTTTCAAAACGAAAGACCAGCATCGTAAGCGATCCTAACACAGTGGTAATATTAAAGTAAATTATTCAGTTGTAGTATGATAAAATGACTCTGAGCAAGCGATAGAGTAATCTCGTTGGTTAAAAACTGCATTTTTATTTTCTCATTATTTTTATTCATTTTATATGGTTCACATTGAACATCATGTGTATAAATTTTTGTCTCGGAAACTATTTTATAAGTTTGAATAAATAATTGTAGTCTTACTCATAATATTGATATTGAAACAGTACTTTTCATAGAAGTCTTAATATTCCACAAAACTACTGTCGTGGCACAGCTTCCTCTTGCAGGAAACCGCAAAATTGGTTAGAAGACGCGAAATTACGTAATCGATAAAGACCGTGTTAATATCGTGAACTTTTCGTTAAAAATCATACAGCCACCGCCATTTCTCCTGGAATGAACTCGAAGCATTTCAAAAATCGCCGTTTAATAAGGAGAATGGCGGCCTGGTGCGCACTCAGACGATCCAACCCCTTTTCTCGACGAGTTTCCCAACTCGACTGCAATGGAACTGCATAAAACCGGGTGCCGGCGGTTGTGTGTGTGTGAACGAAACTTTCTCCCACCCTCCTTCCATCATGACCCCGAGTACTCTATCGGTTTTTCTTAGTTTAAACGTGCCACGGCAAATATCACAGGCACGGATCGGAGTCGCGAGTGCGGAATTCTCTTCGCTAATTCAGCCATAATGGTCAGCGTCGGCGAGCCTCCGGTTGTAATAACCCCCTACCCCTTTCTCTCTCTCTCTCTCTCTCTCTTGCTCTCCCGCCCCACGATAGCGCGATCTTTTCTGAAAGGGCGTCTCAGCCGGAATTAATTTATCGAGTTTCTGTCGATTAAAGGCTTCGGCGGGTTTCTACCGGAAGTAGGAATAAGGGAAATTTCAATCCGGAGATCGAGCGACAGTTCTCTATTATCTCGCGTGCATAATTGTTATTCGAGTAGGAGCAAGTCGAATGAGAAAACAGAGCGAAGGTGTGAGTGATTCTACGACTTATCATCGTTGTTAATAACGCAATTTTATTTCTGTTATTAATAGACTGCGGAGTTGATGCATTGTTCATAAAAATGAGTAAGCGCAAGTGAAAGCAGTGGGCAGATTAAAAGAATTTAAAAATAGTGTAGTGTATCAACCGTTGTATTAGAAAATGGTAGACGCGCTGATATGCAATAAAGTCGAAAACGCAATCAAATAGTCCACGCAATCTGCCCGCGATAAACACAGTAATCCGTAGGATAGAGTTCAATATATCCCCGGTGAGCCATAGTTGGTATAATGAAATCTGAATCAGGCCAATAAAATGAAAATCGCTGAGAAACGATAAAACACAGTAGAATCGTTTTTATTCCAGCTGCTTGACTACCTCATTCTGCCATGCAGCTGATAAAATTTTCACGACGGAGATATATATAGATAAAGGATGTGTCAGGCTAGTAGTAACCTCTTTGTTGGAACGATTACATTAACCCGGATCACAGGTTTAACAACTTCCCAACGATTTTTCGGGCATTGAAACATTATTCAAATATTCTGCTCTTGTTCCCATCCAAGAATTTTCACGAGAATCTTTTCTCAAAATCAAGTCTTCTGAGTAGCTTCGGCGCGCTGGATAGAAGACGGCAAATTGTATGGAAATTTATGAAAGACAGGCGTCAATGGAACTCATTCCCGCCATAGCTTGGATTCTAGCCTTTTCGCAATAATGTCGCCGGTAACCGTGGATTCTTGATATCTTTAAACAGAATTATACTTGGGGGCGGTGACTTTACGGCTTTTCCTTTCACGCTTTCAGAGGGTGTCGCGTCGCGCAGTTATTAGTCCGCGAATTTAAGGAAGGAACGTGTTACTTGGTGGGACTGCATTTGAAAAGCCTCTCTTTGGTCAACCACGTTCGCGTACAGGCGAAGAAAATCTGGCCGCATTTTACAACGTGCTTCCGTAATGGCTGGACTGTGCAATGGCCAGATGAATGAGCAAGCACATAGCCGAAGCGGGAGGAACGCGAAGGAAAGCATCGAGGGGTGGCTCTGATCAAGAGGTAAATGAGCACGACTCAGATTGCAGAGTCTCATTATCCGCCGCGAGTTATCATACACGTTATTTGCCCCCGTTAACAAGGCCTCGTATCCCGCGGTTCCAATCCGAGCGTAAGAGAAACCTCGTGAAATGCTGAGGTCTGAGCAACGGCGCCAGCGAAAATGAGGGGTTAATGTTCGATCGATTCGCCGGTTTGTTGTTCCAGTGTGTTCCGCGTAGCGTGAACCGTTTGCGTCGGTGAGTTATCAAGAGGCTTATCAAAATGCCTTCTCCATGTTCACGAGGAGATGTATTATTAAATTGTGTATCATTCGCTGTTTCTCAATGTGTTCATTTAGTTAAACTGTTCATCGATTTAAATGATAAATATGTATGTTCATACAATAATCCATGATTTAAATTATAGTATGTTAATACCCACAATTTTCTATGGCGTTTAGCAAGACTGTAATCGTCAGATTTCATAGTTTTAGTGCATATTCTTATGCCTCAAGATCAGTTAACACTAAACCTGCCAAGCACTAAAATTGATTTAAATGTTTTACCTTGCAAAAATGACAACACTGTATTTACTTAGATTGTGTACAATTTTTATTATAGCATGTGCTGGAATGAAGAAATTTATTGACACATTTCCCATGGGAGTAGCTGTATAATTTTAATAGCGATTAAATAAAAAATATGCAATCGGTCATTTCACCGGCAGAGGTAGGTTTAGTGTTAAAGATCATTCAGGGAATTGAAAGTAGACATTATAGCAGAGCAATTAAAAAGGATCTGTATGCCAGTGTGAATAGATAAAAATGCGTACGCCTACTCATCGCGAATCCCAGCTTTTTGTCACATTGTCATCATTGTCACATATGAAAATGACATACGCTACTTCAACAAATGCACTGCCTCTGAAATACCACAAACTGTTAAATATTACAGATGCACATGGAAGTCAATAAAAAGCGAAAGTAGACATGTTTTAACATTTACGTTACATTATAAAATTTTATATAAATTAATTAATATATCCCTAAATTATTCATTTTTAATAAAATTTTCTATATTCTAAATTTTGCAATTATCATAGTACAATATTTTTTGTTTGTTTGTTGTACAATATTGGTTTGTTTGATGCATTTGTTTGGTACTGGTTTGTTGTACAATATACATACGCTCACTGGAGGAGTCTGACTATCGCTTACAATTTTTATTTAATGAAAACGGAAATTGTTGCTTAACCAGTTAGCTGTGATTGATGAGTATATTTGTCATGGAGAAATTGCAGTATTTTGTGTCATGACGAGTATACTCGTCTCGTGTAAAATTTAGTTACCATTGGCAATTTAAATTGTAATTTTAGCGTAAAGTAATATACATTCGTATATTTGACTATGTTCTGAATACTTGGAGGTCAAGACGAATTAAAACGAACAAATAAAAAGTATAAATAATTTGAGATGGATTCATGCATCCCCGTATGCACTGGCGTCATTGCTAGATTTTCGCGACACATACAGATGCGCGCTTTGGAAAGAGGTCGCCACAGTTAACTGATTAATCAACTCTATTGGCACACAAGCAGAAATAGTGGGTTTATATACAAACATATCAATCAAGGACGTAGTCCTAGCAATATAATTGATAAGATAATCAACATTTCATTTCCGTTTCCAAGTACAAAGAATTAATAATTTAAATTCTTTCCTTCTGGAACGGTCATTAATACATTTGAGATTTTTCTGGTTAACTGATTGCGAGACAAACGTTTTGTACGTGAAGTCGATTGATTATATCCAATTGTATCACAAGGAGTTAGTATCACTCATTAAGTAAGTAAATGGGAACAAAATTATGTCATGTTTGAACTCGTTTTAATTAGAGAAATATCCTAAATACGTTGGTTCACGTTTCATAGAAAAGAAATCAGAAATAAGAACATTTTCTATTTGCAGTGCAATTGTAATCGATATGCGTTTTAGACTGTGCTAGCTGCTCCGAGCCGCAGGTCCTCTTTCGTTTTCACTCTCGGTATTCTTCTCTACGTCCGATAAACTACGAATAATGTAGTCTAACATTTGGTCATCCTCGACGCGAATACTACAGTAAGTTCTATTTATCCAAGAAAAGTTGTTTTATGAAAATTACTACATTTTACTGACAAAATCTATATAATATGTATAATAGTTTATAATTGGTAAGATACAACCGATTCTCGCCAGCGGCAACAATCGACCGATCTCCTTAGCCGTGCACACACGATCAGAATGTGATAAAACAACATTATTGTTTGTTTTTATCTGTCTATAGTTTACGTGGAGAACGATTCGATAACATTCCAATTGTTGAAGATATAGCTGCTGTCCGGCGTTAAGCGAACCACTATAACTTTTCGCCTTTCGACACTTGTTTTATCGATAGCGACAAGTTAACATTACAATGGATCTAGATTACGAAACTTATTAGCCAGGTTGAATTACGATGCATGTCAATATCCCAGAGAACAGCTCTTAACAATACGCCGGAGATTGTATAACACTATTATCAATTTACTAATTAATGCTGTTATACGACCTGGCCGTTCTAGGTATTATATCGATGAACTGACTCAATCCATTTTGATGCAATTGTTGTTTCGTAAAAGCCAGCACACAATTGCAACCCGTGTGAGCAAGTAATAAAGACATCCGTGTTCGATGATTATTGTGATCGATTTCAGGCTTATATAAACTCTGGTATATTATGTATGTACGAGTTCTCCATGTTGTACAGTCGCATGGGAGGAAAAAAAGCAGAATTAATGGAGAGCAGATTAAACTGAAAAAAATGAAGCGTTTTTTCACAAATTGGACTGATAGAGATTTACTTGAAACTGTATGTTGGCAGGCGTTATTATTGTCTAATAAAAGTGAATAACTCCCTTCCTGGAACCATTCTATACTGAATATCAATGACATACTTATGTGACTGTAGATCTACATATATACTTGTTATGAAAGTAATCAAGGATGGGACTACGGACATTTTTGCAAATCGTTAAAGTATATAGTCTCAGTAAATTAAGAATAATAATTTAAAAAACCAATGATGAGATAAATTCAGTGTCAGATAAAGTATAATTAGATGGTGGCGTGTCATATGCACAAAGTGACAATCACAGTTCCACTATTACCTTCGCACACCATTTATATGGCCTTAGAATGATTTAGATTGTGTGCCATGCTATTATAACGTCACATCGAGGGATTTTAGTATTAAGTAATATTTTACTATGCATATCTCTATGAATTATGCAAAATGAATTGAAATGACCTCGTGTCTACACCAAACATTTGAAGCAGTTCCACTTAAACAAAGAGGAATTGCAAGACAATGCTCACAAACCACTATGTCGCCTTTCCTTCCATTCTCGTAGCTGAACCACGACCACTATATGTGGTCACATAATCGCCGACGGGTCAGGTTATTATCCCGACACCGAATTATACCATTCCCACTGTCCAAAATCCCGAAACTACCGGCGAACGTAACAGAAACCGAAGCCAGCCGACATTATGGTCTCCAATCTTCCCTGTCCACCGAGCCCGAATATATGTACTTCCCACAGGTGCTTTCACAGTATATTATTCTTTCAAACAACGCAGCAGAAAATCTAGCGAGCAGCTTGAAGCCAAGCAAGCGGTGTCGAATGTTTTTCCTGACTCGAGGGAGCGAACCGTAGGGTGGAATGGTAGGAGGTTAGCTACATGTGTGTGTGTGCAAGAGTTAGAGTTACCGGAGCGGGTATCGTCCGGGAATGTCGGGAATCAGGAATACGCGGAAACGGCATCTCGAAAGGCGTGTTCTAGCCATCCATCCGTGGCGGAGGCGATAGATCGGGGCCGTGTAGGCTATGGTTTAGTGCATTCCGTGTCGTAGATCCATTGTGGCCCCTAGGATTACCGAGTAGTTCAATGGACGGCTGTTCGGTCGATCCAGTCTGCGGTAGTCTGTTCTCGGTATTAACCGGGAAAGGTAATTAAGCACCGTTCCCCGGTAATCTTTCGTCCCAATAACAAGGCGCCGCGCGTCCTCGGGTCCAGCGATAATTGCGCGGCGGTTCTTTCGACCAAGAAACTCGTTTAACGCTCGTCAATGCCGGAAGTCTGTCTACTCAGCAAACAACGCGCGCTCTCCCGCATCAGCCGCGCGGCTTAAACTTTGTTTGCTAAAGCCCCCGTGAGAAGGAATTCGGAGCAACGCGGGAAGAACGGTGCGGCTTGGCGCGGCGGAACAGGACGGGAAACCGGGGCGGCCCGGGATAGATAGAGGAAGTCTGCGGTGTATCAATTTAACACAGTTCCGTAACAGCAATACGTACAGTCGCTCGTTAAGAGGCGTTCGACTTCCGCGTCCAATTCCCCGGGTGCAGCTCATTATGGATTTTACGTCGCCCGAAGTATTCTCCTGTTGTGCAACGGGACAAAGCGTCGCGCGAGAAAGAGAGAGAGAGAGAGGGCGGAGAGACACGATGCTCTTCAAAGACACGCGAGTCCCGGATGCGGTCGCGAACCGCACGCGCTTTGAGCCTTTTAAACGGCCCGGATCGATCGTTAGAGGAGATGCTACGACGACGTGCGAATTACAACATTGTTCCGTGGGTCGTGGTTTTCTGATCGCGTTAACGTGTATGCAGAATCGTTAATGGGTGCTGCCCGAATGGATTACAAGCGCTGAACTAACGAGGAGCCATCGGAACTCCGATAACTCGGCAATGCTGATTGTCTCGAGATTGTGTTGTTTCAGGGACCCGGTGAAAAGAGATTAGCTACGTCGACCCTTCAGCGACCACGTCGCTATACATTTCAGTAACTCGAAATACATATATTATACAAGGTCAGATGATTCAGTACGATTTCTTTCGTGGCTGATGCGTCTGATCAATGACTGACCAGTTCTACTTCTTGTACATAACACAAGGGCACGCAAACAGTGATGGTTATTCAGACTTATTCAATCTATACATTTCTCTTATTTGTGACCGTGTATGATCTTGGTAGGGATTTTGTTACACATAACCGAGTTCTTCTTGACCCACGCTTTCATATGAGATTGAAAACCATTTATAACGTTGTAGGTGCTCCCATAAATGTTTTTCATAGCTGTCTTCAAATTCTAGATAGCAAGCAACAATGGATCAAGCCGTATTATATCTAATGCTCTAACTACGTGTAATCAACTTTGAAACATTCGCTGGAGTCAGTACGGTGTATGTACGCCATCCTTAAAGGTTTAATGCCATAAGAAACTGTCATTCTACGAGTCGAATGCCTGATCTCTTCAAGACAGTACGCAACCCCTATTCTGAACTTCTCGAAGGAGGAACAGGGGTCCCGGTGAGAGAACGATGCTAAAGGTTTCAATTGAATTACTTGAGATAGTGAAGACAATGGTAAATACCTTGTCGTATAAAAGAAATCCATTGCAGCGAGTCTCATCTACGTTGTTACCTTTAGCAGAAGTTGGACCGATGTAAATACCCGTGCACGTGCGAACAGGAACGAGGCCCGGCAGCGAAGCTTTTCAAAGTGCGAACCCTCGGTCTAATATGGTCCTGGGGTAGGCATCAAAGAAAAACGACGTACCCGACGGCGGGGAAGGATGCGGTCAGCCGTTCCGCTTTTCCACCGAGTTCGGTGAATGGATACGGAAAGGTCGTGGAGGCAGGGTAGCCGGTTTGGCTGAATGGATGGATCCTGAACGAGTCAGAGCGAAGCGTCGGTACTCATTATTAGCCGTGAGTTTGCGCCGTTTCCATCCTCTCCGCCGTCCCGCTTGCTGAGTAAACACTTTGATTTATGTGCCACGGTACCCCCCGATAAGGATAAACCGACCCCCGGTGCCGGCACACGGGGCAGAAGAGAGGGCAGCAGCAGGAGGAACTGCATCGGTGCACTCGACGCATACAACCCCGACAACCCACCCGCGCCTCAACCCACCCGGACGCTACTCCTGTAAATTTCCCTGTCTGCCTCTTCTCCGTCTCTCCGTTACAGCTCTCTGTGTATCTTGCCCCGTCTCTTTGTCTTCGTCTGCTCGTGTTTATCCCATTCTTTGCCTCTCCCCGCACCGAATCCGTTGCTGCACCGCGCACCAACCCCACCACGCTATGTACACCCTGTACACGCTCGCTGAATTATCTCTCTTGCTCGTCGTCCCCGTCTCGCCCCCGAACCTCAATAGTGTATCGTGGTTCGTGTACGTGGTTATTACACGGTTCCGTTCCCAACAGCACGCCCGTGCATCCAGACAACGGATATCCAACAAACGCCGACGCAGTACCGGAGGAAAACGTCCCGCAACATGTCTGGCCTCCGATCGAGGATCCAGTCGGCGATCTTTCGTTGATTACTGTAATGTCTCGATATTGTGGAAAACTATGATCCTGAAATGACACTTCCAGTGAGCGGAAAAATTTAACAAAATTTTCTTAACCTCCACTGGATGAAAAACTACAACATTTTCTTCTCTACGAATGTCTACGATCGATTTCAATTGTTGGCTGCACATCGCAGTTCTGATTTTAGAACAACAATAATGCTCGCTATGACCCAGATATACTCTACATTTCTCCATTAATGAAATTAATTTCTAAGCCCGCTGCTTTCTGAGAAGGGAATAGTGTGTGAAATATTTTAGCAACTCTGTCGCTGTAGCCAAGGAATTGTTGAAGAGATTATGAAAATTACACCAGGTTAAACCAATTCTTTTCAGCGAATAAAAAGTCCGCCACGATAAACGCGCGCGTTCCCCATTCACCGGACGAGATACGCGTTTGGGATTACGCACACGAATTAAGACATTTATTCGCGTGGTTTAAACAGTTTTCTTCAATCCATCTGAACGAAGCGTGACGGAGAGAAATGTGGAAAAGATAGAGCGGAATTGAATGGAGCGTTCTGTTATCAACCTAATAGCAGACTAAACCTGCGTTGAAGATCTTATCCTAGGCGAGGTTAACAAACGCGAGACAATCGCTCGCTTTATTTGTTTAATGTCTTTAACCCTTAACCCTTTGCTTCGTGATTTATTTTATTATTATAGTCATTAGAACTTTATCGTTCGTGATTTTATGTAGGGGAAAGGAAAATTGAAAAGTTTCTGTAGGGTGATAGCTCGAATGACGAATTAACTCGTCATCCCCAGTTATAAAGTTAACCCTACCACAGCAGAGCATGGGTCTATTTTGTCGCAGGGTATCAAAAGTGTCATTCAATTACTCAGTTTTTGGTAAATTAATTAAATGTATACCTGCTGCATTACCAACGATAATAAGATTGACGTGTCTACACGAAGTGCCTTTAAAAACGTGTTTAAAAAAATTTATAAATAATGCAGTCCGGTGACTTAAACATCATCAATGATCTCATTATAAAAATGATCCGCTGTCCGAGGGTTAATACACAGAAAGTTCCAGTGTAGTGACTGACCCTCGCTACTTTAAACCGTGTTATTTCGGACAGTCGCATATGCAACCCTCATTTGAGATTTCCACTCATTTCATCCGGGATAACTGACTTACTCGTTTTTCCAACGAAGGATCTCGAGCAACTTTGAAAAGTAACACATAAGCGACAAGCTGAGAACCCGCGGTAGCTATGTGCGATAAAGTCTTGGTTTTCCTGGAGAAAACATGGTTCTTGAAGCGAACGTTACAGTGTTTGCAGATAGCCGGTCTCGGTCCGCGTAGCGCAACACAGTTTCATTCAATTCCTTGATATATCGTATCTCATAAACACGATTACCTTGCGGTTTCGCCGAGTCGGAATGGTACACACACGGCCAACGAGCATCTAACCCTTGCGCCGGAAAACAGAAGTCCATAAATGGCACAGGCTGGCGCTGTTTAACGACTTTCCCGGAGCCAACAGCTGAAAAGCGACTTGCCGTTGGCCGTCAGAAATTCTCCCGCTCTCGCTTGATCACAGGCACACACACAGACGTATCACAACATCCTGACCCTCCAGCCTCACAGACGCGGAATCCTTCGAGCCTAAAATAACACTTTGTAAATATATTCCGTCTAACGCTCTCAGCGGTGACTTTCCCCCGGCTTCACGCTCTTTCGTCGGCTTAAAATTGCGAAGGAAACGCAAAATTAAGAACAGCAAAACGAATTTTCAATTTCAACATCGTTGCCTCTCTCCACCGCCGGAGAATTTCTCCTCGGCCACTTTATTTTTCGCTCCCGATGCTGCTCGGCTAGTTTCCCCTTTTTATTCGCTTAATCCTCTTGAACAATTCCTGTTCGCTCTTCCGGTGTCCACCGATATTGAATTTTTATCATCCCGCATTAGCCTTCTATCCTAGTTCCTCTTTTTTTCCACCATCTTTTTGCTAGCCGCTATATTGATTAATGTATCCGTCTGTTTCTTCGTGCTTTCATTTCCGTTTTATTATTCGCCTCCTACCGGAACGACGCCTTCTATCTGCCGCGTTTTTATCCGTTCCCTTCTCCACCCTCTCCCTTTGTATTTTTCCATTCCGCCTAGCCGGCGACCGCTGGATACGCCGCGCCGCCGATAATGAATATTCAAATTTTCGACGGGACACGAGCACGCGCCCGTCCACGTAAATACAAAAATTTAAGGCCGGCGGATCTCTATGGTACGTGACGCCGTGGAATCCGCTGTACGATCGATCCCTCCGGTCTCCGTAACCTCGTAGTCGATTTTCAATCCCCCTTTCGTTTATTTTATCCGGCAACCACTGCCTCGAATACTTCCCCCTTCATATCGGACGCGCAATATTGCACGGGCTCGGACCTTTCGTTGCCTGTAGATACCAGATTCATTTAAGATTTTTATTAGGCCAATGCGGTCCGGAGTTAACCGCTGAAAAAATTTTTTTTAATGCATATTATTCTGCTACCTTCAAAATCCATACCTCAAATTTAGAATTACAGTTCGTCATTTATTAAATAAATATTAATAGACTAACGAAAGTTGTCGATGTTATTTCCCTTCGACATGGAACATCTGTTGAGTTCCAAATAGTTCCGGTTAGATTAATCGTCTGTAAAGTCAGTTAAAAATTACCAATTGTCAAGGAATTGTTACTTTTTAGTTGTAGAACAATTGATGAGTTCAACGTATCCTTCTTACCCTTCCCTTTAACGTTAATCACGTATAATACTAGCCGTTTAACTCCCGGGGCAAAGTAGCTGAAGCCGTTATTAGTCTGACGGGTGTCTGACTCGAGGCGACCTTATCTGCCGCTCGACTGGATGCCTGACATAAGTAGAGCTTATCTACTTCCTGCGTGCAGCAACTTTCCCGGGAGATCATTTTCCCGTGATTGATCGAATTTTTATTAAATCTGCCAGGTTCGCCTTGCGTAATCATCGAACTTGAATTAATTAGACTGGTTAATTTTAATATTACTAGTTTGTCTATTGTAGTCAAACATGTATGATATTACTATTACATTCATAAACCCATTTATCCACTTTTAACTAACAGAAACAAATACAGTCTGTTATTTCTATATTACAAACGATTCGATATCACCATTTTTAAGTAACGTACACTAATATATCGACTCGTATTAATTCAGGCAGAGGATTAAAGCATTGGTGGCACTCTCAAGCAAATAAAAGATAACACTGTACAACAAATTCGAACCTTTTTTACGATCTCCAATATCGAGATATTGCAGACAGTGGATACGGTAGACCAAATTTGTGTTGGACAGTGTTATCGGTGATATTATTTATTACCAATAAAATTCGTATTTTGCGTTCAATTTAACGCTGCTTTTTAATCGGCGACTCTAATTTTCATATAAACTCTTCTTTTTAAATGTCGGGAAAAATTTATACTTCCACGATTTCCGCAATTTAATGAAAAATAACTTCGACAACTTCCATATCTATTGTAATATTTATTATACATGTACATTTTTCCGTTTATTGCAAATGTTCAGAAAGAAATACAACACTAAGGAATAATATATATTCGAACAATACATCCACTGTTCTTATCTATGAATTATAAATTTGTTAAAAATAAATAAATTATGAATCCATGTAGAATAGATAGCTATGAATGGAGTATATTTGTATGTTTATTCTATTTATACTATGTAATTTATTTATATACAATTATCCAATTTCCAAAAATACCAAAATATACTTTTCGTCTTGTTGCTATTTCGAAATAGCGAATTGTGGTGGAGAGCAATTTGAATGATCTGAAAATGGCGTAGACTTGATTAACAAGAAAGAACGAATAATATTCTTCGAAATCGTGACCTCGGCGACAGAACGAGCGATTCAAAATTCGCAGAAAGGAGGAAGCCCTTGCTGTCCGCCACTGTCAAGTACACGCATCGCATATGTGCATACATCGTGTCAGTCGGCCAGAGTGAATTATGTCTGCTGAGAAGTGTAATGAATAAAATAGCTATTTAATTTGCTTGTTCGTTGCGTCTGGAATTCAATAAAAAAATTAGCCCGCGGGGCAGCTGAATTTTTGTTTCAACGTGCCGAGGTTTTAGGAAGCACCGATTGCCAGCCGGTGGTCGCATAAATTCCATCAAACCGCAACACGATCGATTAACACGTTGATGAAACAACTGTAGCACGAGATCCCGAAAAACTCGAGCAAAAATGTCGCATTTTACCGGTTGAGAATTTAGTCCGTGAGCGTGGCATATAGCGGTTACGTTATGTCCCCTCGTGACAGTAAATTTCATATTATAGCGAATTTTACGGTTATGGCATAAGAGGGCATGACTAAATTGCGAATGTTAGGTAAATTTATATTTTCATCGTTAATTATCGTGGAACTGAGCTAAAATAGAATATCACTCCTCGTACTACTACTTTATTTTATAAGCAACGTACAAAAGGGTAAGATTTTGCCAGAATATTCATTTTATTCTACTTTGAAAATTCATAAATATTCATGACCTAGTTGTGACTTTTAATGTCGGTCGAAAATGTACCTTCAGTGTGCACATTACACAGGCAATTTGAAAACTTTAGTCTACAGTTTTACTTTATACGGGGTTTAATTAAGATGCCACTATTATGCTGTAACATTTAACACATTCATTGTTCAAAGACAATAATAATCCTGTAACTTTAACCCCTTTTTATTTAACTGTATAAGCGTAAAATCGAAAAATACAATACATTTAGTTATAATAAGCAGATATATGAGCGGAAAGAGAATAGAAATACAAAAAGACTCGTTTCCTCGTGTATTCGTTCTTTTAAAACTTATTCTATAAATTGCAACTATTCAATGTAAAATGAAAATGGTAACTCTATGCGGAATAATAAGATTCACAATTTGTTGTTATTTATCTGTGATGTAATCTATTCTTGTTTTGCCAGCTTAGGGTGTTGTGACGTCAGAAGTGGATCAAAGACTTGAAATATACACACAAGAGCATTGCGTATTCCCATCTCATTTGCAGCAGTTGTAATACGAACAATCTTAGTGATAAAGAAGTACGCGTGTTAGGTGTACAAATTAATTCATAGCTTTCGCGGTTGATTAGTCGTAATTTTATTTTATAATCAAATCTTTTGTTCACTGTGTTGGTCTTTGCAGGTGGCGAAAAATTTGGCTTTAAACAATATGTACAAAATGGTGCCAAAGGTTTCAGAGTAAAAATTTTGGATTTTCCGATCAAGAAAGATCAAAAACCATTTTACGTAACTAAATAATAATTTTACGAAAAAAAGGTCCCCGAATTAATATATACATTCAATACTGTTATCAGATTGATATAATGAATTAATTTATACAGCCAATGCCGTCATTAGAAAGATCATTATGGCAAGCACCAGGAAAACGAACGTAGTGCAGATTCACGCAGATCGTGATTTCGCAATTCGAACGCTAACGGGCAAGCGCGAGTATTCGTGCCAGTCCATTCGGCGCGGAACGTCATTGTTTTTCTATTATAATTAAATTAATTGCTTTCCCATCGAAGCAATACAGGACTGGGAAAAAAAGTCGGACCAATACTAACGATTGTATAAACAGCAACCAAGTGTATCGACTACAATTGCGTCATTTCGACATTGTTTGCACGGCAACACGCCGTTCGTATAACGATCACCGTTTCCCTAGCCATGCAGCGGACAAACATTTCTCTTTCGTTCCATCAAATCATCTCGATGCGTAAACACAGTAAAAAAAAAGAGTGTGGTACACCCAATCCTGGGCAAATAACTGCGGCTGCAAAATACGCCTCGGATAGAATTTTCGCTGCTGCTGTTGCTCGGGAACAATGTTTTCGACTTTCAGTCTCTAACGTTTCGTGATTTTTCCTGAACTTTAGCAATACTCCAACGCCATTTAACCAGATAGCTTTGCTCTTGCACCGTAGTTCAGCTACCCATTTTCAGATCATAAATTTTAATGTTTTTCTTCTCCAACCTATAAAGGTTAGACAATCTTATTCTGCTTCCCCTATACGAAATACGCCATTGTTTAAATAATTAATTAATCAACTAAAAATACACACCACCGCCATTGTACATGTCCTGGCTATGTCGATGCAGTGCGATTTTTTTTATTCGAACGATAAATCTCTAAATATTTACGAAAATCTGTCAGTGGCGGCCATCTTGTGATATCATGCTTGCTTCAGATGCCTCGTGACAGGCGATATCTGCCGAATATTACAAATTATTCCTCGATAACGTAAAAATATGCTTTTTGGGCACCGGGCAGACATAGATTTGACTTTTAGAAATCATAATTGACCGCTTCTGAACTTCTCATTGCAATGTTGAAGCGTCATTTTGTGTTCTCGTAAACCTTGTAATTTCGTATACGTATATGCAGATCTAGCGATGTGTGCGTGTGCCACCACACTCTTGCACGGGCGCGCCGGTACCCTTAATAACATATGTGCAAGATTCGATAGAAAAATGCATCTGGCTTCGTCAGTCATTTATTTCGCGAGGAAACACTTCGATCCCAGCCTTTGCGATATTGTGGGACACATTAATCATAAAAGTTCTCTAGTTAGCCTGGAAAATATGGATCGATGTGCAACAGGACACTCCGGGTGTACCTAACAAATAAATTTCTGCAAACTAGCAACAAAGCCATTCATAAAAAATTTCTGACGTCGACGAGCCGGCCTCGATGGAGTTCAGTAAATCGTTAGGTTGCACGCCGGTGGCTGAACCCTGTCCAGTTTGCGTGGTTGTGGAACGCATTCAGAGCTCGTCACGCAGGAAATTAAAGTTCACGACTGACGGCCGCGCGAACGACTTCCGCGAGATCAACGATCCCCGTTGTAGCACCGCTGTGTTTCATCAATTAGCCCCCGTCGTTGGCGATAACGTGGCCCTACGAATGATCGTAATCCCTTGCAATGTATTTCACGGAACGAGTCGCTCGTTATGGCTGCTTGTTTCTCCCTTTTCAGAGGGAAGTATACCTAATCAGTTGATAACGAGGATCCTACCCCCAATAAGCGGAAGAATACGGCCAGGATGTGCGGAAACATCCCGATAAAATAACGTTATTGCGCAAGAGCATATCAGGAAGGAATATCATAGCAACCAGCATCATAGCAAACGTTTCATCTTCTCCTATTGTCCGCGACTGTAAGGTAGAACGTCACGAGTTGTAAAGAGTCGAACTTGTGGTCAACTGGATTGCAGAATATGTATAAGGTTTATCAAAAGCGTCATTGTTGT
This sequence comes from Lasioglossum baleicum, assembly GCF_051020765.1. Classification (NCBI taxonomy): domain Eukaryota; kingdom Metazoa; phylum Arthropoda; class Insecta; order Hymenoptera; family Halictidae; genus Lasioglossum; species Lasioglossum baleicum. The sequence goes on along the minus strand of NC_134931.1, from coordinate 7,341,876 downwards.
GTCTTGTCAGTGCTCAACTGCGATTAGCGAGCCGCTGGGATACACGTCTCATGAAGAGGTAATAAAAAAAAATAAGGGAATTGTTGAATTTTCGGATAACAATAACTTTAATAAAACGAGTGAACAACGGTATATACAAAGGTAGAGAGCTGTGTTAAAGTTGACTTGATTAACTGAGACTCTAAGTTGCGACTGACCTTCCTTCGAAGATCCATGAATAAGGAAACCTTGTGGGGTTGGAAATTCCCTCCACGAAATATCGAAAAGTAGGGCCGTAGTCAATAGCAACGTACGAGATTTCTTAATGAGGACGACGCCCATAGAAGAAATTACAGAAACGCGAGATATAAACATTTTAGTTCCTCGCACTCTTTGGAACCCATACATTAGCCTTAGGGACACAGGCCCACGGCGCTAGTTGGGGCCCACACTGCTTCAAGTACCATTGAGAACGGTACGGCCAGGGCGATTTCCCCAAAGACCCAAATTGACACTCGCGTTAGTCACACACCAAGCACGTCACAACAGTCATTTTATCCAAAATGTCCTTAAAGTACTGTTATCCGGTTCGTTATTATTCAAGTTAATTACACGAACAAAGGATATTCCACAAAATAAAGGAAACATGCATTTGCATCATAAAAGGAAAACGAGGAAGCATTGCCAGTAATGCTTACACGCTTCAAACGATAATGTTACGGAATTAAAAGAGTGTAACATGCAGCGTTTTCTTTTACAACCACGTATATTAACCAGCTAATTGAATTTGCCAATTGTATTCCTCCAGTGTCTTCTGATTTCCGTATTATTTCTATTGAAAACGGTAAGCATTTCGTATTGGGAACGTCTGACTAGCATATAAACAAGTGAAATCGAACTTTATTAATTGCTGCACAGAACAATGAGTATTTAACTTGTAGGCAACTCCTCACCGATTATCACTGATATTATTAATGCTTCCCATCAGTAATACTGCCTTATTTTCTTAATTTATTTCTCGAAATAATTCATTTCTACCAGAAGACAATGTAAAGCAGAAGCTGAGTATATATAAAGTAAAAAACCGGTAGGTTTAAACAAAAGGTAAATCTTCACAGGTCGACATTGTTTTCCATAGTACCCATATTTCTCCTTGTACTACAATAATATGAAATTATAGTCGAGAGACTTAGCTGTTAGCAAGCTGATATTGCGAAGACAATAATTTTAGCTTAACGCCCAGAGAATGAAAATGAAAACTTGATCCCGAGACATTTCATAATTATTCTGGAACGTACTAATTCCCTAAGATTCTCTTAAGAAACGTTAAAGAATCAAAAAACGCAGTGAAAAAAACTAACTGGAAAATTCGCCTTGGTAAGCGCGACAAGACCGGCCGGGTTCCTGTGGGGAAAGGACGTTTCTAATTTTCATCATAAAGTTTAGCCTTCTGGGATTCTCGGTAACCACTTTGTAACGTCTGCCGGTTAGTATTACTCACGGTTAAGTCCGTGCACACATAGAACATCCAGCGTTTCAAGAATTCCGTTTCATAAACATCCACATAAAGACCCTGCGCGAACTGCGTAGCTTAATTACCACATACCGTACGAAGGAAATTAATCCTTTGCGGTGCACGATATTTTTGCAATTTCATTCTACACAGAGTACGTGTATATGGGCGTACGATGGTAAGAAAAATATGCCTTCCTCAACACAGAGTATGAAAGGATTAAAAAAACATGATTTACTTCAAAATATTGTAGAATATTTCTTTCAAAACGAGTAACTGTTGCTCGCTATAGTGACAGCGTATGAACTTCTATTCGCGACCTCTGTTATTTTAAGCAGTCGCGTCCTATAGAAGCTTTTACATTAAAATATCGCTCCGTTGCAGAAATTTTCTTTTACTTCTGACTCAATAAATCACGGAAGGGAAGACTCAGCGAACTTTTATTCGTTATTCGAAAAAGCTTTCAACGAGACAAAAGTTTCGTCCATCTCCGCGATAGATTAAAGGAGTCGCGATTTATCGGCCGACGGAATATACCGAGCTGTCGAGTCTGAAAGGCACCCGATGACTTTATAATTCCTCGTACATCCAGGGGCTAATACTTTAATCCAATAACGGTGAAAGCGACGTTCGGTGTTCGAACGCACTTGAATTGAAATCAGAAAAGGCGCCTCGGAATCCTTCGGAGCCGAGAGCTATAAGAAGCCGTTCAAAGCAGCATCAGTTGTTTCGTTTCTGTAGTCGACGAAAAGAATATAAATGCTAAGTGTCCACTCGCTTCCTGTTCGAATACCTCTTGTGTCTGATATACACGCCGTTCCTGGCAGGGAGCATCCGCGAAACCGATACGTCTAACAGGCTAATTCACCTAGACAATTATTCCTTTACTGACAACGTGGCTGCACTCTCTCCATTAGTGACATTAGGCAGCCTGGCAGCGGATGCACTCGAGAAACGCCCCTTCACACGGCACCTAACTTTCTTCTCTAATCGTCTTTGAAGGCAAATCGGTCTTACTATGTCACGGTCATGAACGCTACGCTTTGCGAAAATAGTATACATATACAATGTAAAAGAAAAATCGTTCGCTGTTATGTATCCATGTATGTCCGTTACGCAAGGAAAAAATATCGTTCCTCGAACAATATTATGAAGTGCGGTCGTCGTCCCATATCGACGTCACAGGACAAACAGCTTGCCAACAAGATAACCTTTCAAATTAAACCGTTTTGAAGAGCAGTCAGTGTTCGCACTCGACAGAGAATAGTAATAAAGCATATCTTCATCTCACGCTTCTCGATCTCTTCTGGGGAAACCTTTCTAATCTTCAAAAGGGTATTACACTTTAGCTCGTTATAAAAAATATTTCAATTAAAACTTACTATGCGGAGAGGCAGACATCTTATCGCGGTCAAAAATCTTCTCTACAGTTAAGAGCAAAACTGATCGCACACACACTTTAAATCAGAATAACTTCTTCATGAATGGACCAAACGACTTCAATTTTTCTGTAAGGCTAGAACAATTAGTTTAGTAAATGACGTCTAAAAGATATGTTGAAAAAAACCATTTGGTCGGAATTGTGAAAAACAATAGTAAAAATTGATTTTTACGACTTTTATGTATATACGTTCCGAAAATTTCATTGAACTTGGTTAATTAGTTTACTAGTTATAAACGAATAAAAGTGGTAAAAATTACAATTTTTCAAGATCTTCGGCTTTTTTACCACGTTTGATCGTTTATAACTCGTAAACCTATTAACCAATTTCAATGAAATTTTCGGAGCGTATATAATTTCTATGAGTTGACCAAATACATCTTTGAAATTTTCGTTATTGGCCCAACTAAAAGAGTCGTAAAATTCAATTTTTAGTATTGTTTTTCACAATTCCCACCAGATGCATTTTTTCATCATATGAAATATATGACCTCTGTTTTCGTTTATACATAACTGTATGTTTTTATTTAGGTAAACGTGTATCCTATCCCAAGACGAATTCACTGACCTACAACACTTTCTTAGTCCAAGGCCATTCAAGATCATTTATATAGTGTCGTTCAAAATTTAGCCCAGCTAACTTAACACGTCTACCTAGAGAGAACTTGTGACCACAATAAGATATCTCCCCGAAACAGGGTAAGTTTTATTTGATATGTAGCCTCATTAGTTTATCTACTATTTTAAGCCAAAATTCAAATAAATGTAAGTTATGAAACAGATTCTAGAAGGAAATATTACACCTGTATGTAGTAGAGTACGGTAAGCATGAATATGGTCTTCGTACTTGAAGTTATGATTTTTTAAAGAATATATGTAGGTATTCAGTACAACTAACAATAAATACCTCCATAAATATGTTGAGACAGATTGCTATGAATGGTCCTATGCATTATAAATTATAGTGTTCTGAAAGATGATCTGCTGCAGATTTCAATAACGTGAATCGAGCAACCGGTTATCAACAGATACATGGCCACGAATAGGGGCATTCACTTCGCGTACCTTGAAACCATCTAGCTTTCAATGGGCTATGTAGCTGTACACAAACGTCAGTAAGAGATGCGTCAAAAGTCAAGCACACCAGCTGGACAGTTAAATGCCACCTTTCGTGACGATCATCACCGGTTTAGCAAATTGAAAATAGTAAGGTTTCCTTGATCATAGCGCGACGCGCCGTGGATATCATAGAAACTGCAATGGTAGCGTCATACCCGCTCTATGAGCATAGTCCTTTATCCGGCATTCACCGTCTCTGCGTGGCGCGTTCCTCAATTTTCGGCCGGCCAATTAGCGACCCCGGTTTCCGAATTTCCCAACAAGGCCCGAACTCGCGATAATAGACGGTCAAGTTGCCAGGCGGCGTTATTAACGAGGTCCTTCTATTTCATTTTAATGGGAAATTTGACCCATCACCGGCCACCGTTCCCTGTTTTCGGCGCGTTAACTTCCCGCGGAAGTGGATTACCCGACACCGGCGCATCGCAAATCGTGCTCTCCTAAACGGGAACCGACGAGACGATACTTTAACCCTTTCGCTACAATGGACGACATATCTCGTCACCATAATGTCGCTTGTACGATGCAATGGACGTGATATCTTCTCGTCACCATGATTTCGTCGTACCATGCTATGGACGATGAGATATCTCATGTATCTTTATTATTGATACGAAGTGTTTTATTTAAAAATTTGACATACGTAATCGATTTTTAAGACATGTCATCGTTGGTGAAAGGTGCTTACAAATGATGAATATAAAATAGGATACCAAACAAATTTTTGTTTTTATGTAATTTTTTTGGTATCGTATGAGCCCCATTTTACCATTCAACTTTGTCCTTCAGACATTTGACATATCTTTAAAAACAACAAAGATATTGAAGGTGGTCAAGTTAGGTGAAATACCAGGTAGAATGCAGAGGGATAATTGCAATCGATGTAGAAGATCTGATATAAAAAAATACAACCCACAGAGAAAGATGTCGTCCACCAATAGAATGTCTAGTCCACAACAAAAAAAATGGCCAACGGAAGGGAACCAGATATTTCTGCAAAAATCATTCCGCCACATTTAGCATACTTTGAAACATTCGATTACTTGTGTCAAATTTACAAGGAAAACACTTCATATCGATAATAAAGATATACCTCGTCCATAGCATTGTACGACGAAGCAAAAGGATTAATAATCGTTGTCGAAAATGTTCCCCGCGGAATGCGTGATATTAGAGTCGGGATATCCGAACGTATTTCTGCGACGTATCCGTTCGGAGAGATTTAACTCGGTTCGGGAACGACGGCGTGAACGAAGTGAGAGAAATATTGCTCGAGACGGGGACAAGACATCGCTTTCAAACCGAAGGGATTTCTGCAATATGATTTCTGAAAAATGCTGCGTCGAACGGAAACAGGAAAAATTCTTTACTGGATGTATGTTTATATATAGGTATATATATATAATATCATATATTACAGGATATATCTGGTATAATACGTGGAAATCTTTACAGTTCCTCGGGTAAATAAGACAAGCAAGTATCCAGCATTGTGATATACTCGTACAGTTCGGTGGATCAGCCGAAGGAAAGAATGTTATGAACGCAAACCTTCTGCTTGTTGCGAGAGAAACATGAAACACCGTTAAATGGTAATTTGGACGTGCTAGAGTAGAGAAACCTAAATTCAACAGGTATTGATAAAATATAAAAACAGGTACATTTACCTAAATTTGCAAATGTCACACGTATTTCCCTTATTCTGGTTATATTATAGAATAATCTATAGAGATAGAAGTTTGTATAAGGATTTACAATCTAGAGATAATTCCTTCAAAAGAAATTTACTTGTTTTATATGAAAATTACCAACATGAAAAGCGACCTGTCCTATATTCAGAAAATTTAGGAAAATATTACCTGTGGAGATTCAAATGAGCCCAGCTGTTGGCTATTAGAATGTGTCTAGAGAGACAATTGGCTTTTAAGAATTAAAAAGAAAATTGCGAGTTTTCTCACAGGCTGCAGGAATTTTCCAGTTAGTCGCAGCTAAAATGAATTATGAAGCTACGTAGAATAATATTTAACCCGCGCAGCGTTTATTCCTTGCGCAGGCAATTAAAATATAGAAATGAGTTTAAAGCTTTTATTATGAGTTTAAAGCTTCAATGATTAAAGCTTTTCATACGTTAGTTGACATACGAAAATACAACGGGATTCTGACAGAAACAGAAAAAAATTAATAACGAAATTATAGAAATGGATACCCAGATGTCCGGTTAGCCACATTGCTTATTAAAATTGCATATAACCCTGTTAACGGAGCGCAGAATAATTAAATGAGACATATTACACATTACATCACTGTATAATCCCGGATTAATTCCATAGAATCTACGAGTACTTGTGCAGTTTGCCGTATCTTAAATCGACGTCAAACATTGTCGCTATATTGTAGAATAACATCTCGTGTTTAGCCTACCATCCCCTATCCCCTGTCAGTAAACAAACATTCCTCGAAATCCATCGATCGAGAAAAATCTGTCGGTACACGGATCGGTTCCGGCGTTCGCAAACGTTCCGCTGACCGGATTCGTTAATGTAAATAACAAGATAAATTAGAGGGACAGGGCTGGTCGGTTCCCACGTTAAAACGTAAACCCGGTCGACCTGGCTCTCAGCCTGGAAAAAGAGAACATCCCGATGGGTATTAAACTCTAGGACACCTGAAATGTGGGTGCGTCGATCTGTTCAGGAAATTCTACCTAAGAAATATCATCCGATTACAGTCATACAGGGTGTCTCACATATCGTGGACAATCGGTTCTGAAGTAATTCTACACTCCTCAAAAGAATTAAGGGATCACCTCTGCGAACCCGAAAAATTGCTACTAGTTTACATGATCATAAATCTGGCCAAAATTGCTTTATCGCTATCGTTAAACAATGGTTTGGAAGCGTGAAACCTCTAGTTTCGAATACTCTGTTTTAAATTGTTGGTATGTTGGTTTTTTACAAAGTTATATCGATATAAAGACAACATTGACGGTTAACAAAAATTTTGTGCAACTTTGTGACATCACACCGGGAGAAACAAATTTTTTTGATAAATCGCGTTAATATTATTTGGAAGGGCTGTCTTTCCTGTGTAAAATGTGTGGTTATTGATTATTGTGCGATTTTTTTTATTCGAGTTATTCAACATTGAAGTAAATATTGGCTTTTCAACTTTAACTGCTTCCAGAAAGCGAAAAAATTATCGTAGAATCTTGTGCAAAAAAATATTAGAAAGAGCGTTTCTTTCTCTTCGAGGTACTTCTTTTGTTTTTTCAATTTCATTAACATTTCGATATACCAGCTGTTTCTGAAAATATGCACAATTTCCATTTTCCCTTTAACTGGCTATATCTCGGCAAGAAATGATCGCAATACCATGATCCGAAAGTCAAATTAAAGCAGAGATTCTGCCGATTCGATTGAGTGAATGAACTCGCTGCGACAATTTTTTACCTATGGCAGCTGTATTTGAAGTTAGTGATTCGCAGAAAATACCCAAGACATACCGCGTGGAGGTTGCCCGGCCGTATTTGCGCCTCTTTCGTGTATGTGTGTGTGACACTGACTACTTAATTAACAATTTTAATAAAATTGTGTGTTATTCATAAACGAGGTGGTAACACACGTTATGTCAGTGTGTGTGTGACACTGACTACTTACTTAACAATTTTGATACAATTGTGTGTTATTGTGTGTTGTCACGCTTTCAAACCATTGTTTAACGATATTGATACAGCAATTTTGGCCAGAGTTGTGATCGTGTAAACTAGTAGCAATTTTTCGGGTTCGCAGAGGTGATCCCTTAATTCTTTTGAGGAGTGTACATCCAAACGTGAGTCGAAAAGAAAGAATAACATTTTTAATTTTTCCAAATTTCCGTTCCACGTCATATAGTAAACTAATTCTTCTAACTTCTCAAAAAAATGTTACATGGTCCAATATCAGTGGTAATTGTATGGTTCTGTATACAAAAAAACTACTAAAATATGAAGAAAAATTTGCATTACTTACAGAATAACCCAATAATTCATACAAAATGGAAGAGTATATCTCCAGATTCTTATTACTAGACTGCGGAACTTTATGCAAAATAAAAATCTCTTACTTGAATTGCAACGTATTAGAGTGAACTAGAAATGTTCTTCTTTATTATGTTTAGCAGATTGAGAATAATATAATAGTATGTGTAAATTGTTCTGATATTTTTGCCATTTTAAATTACAGCTATCCATTTTTGTCGTACATGCATAAAATCCGCAGTCTAATTATTACTAAATTGTATCTAAGATTATGGAAAAAACGAAGCTAGACCGACGCTGCTTCACTCTCCTTATATTCTCGTGAAGGGAGGATCCGAGGTTTTCCGATTGTTGAAGAGAAAAATAAATAATTGTCCGGAGGCCTTCGAACGCAAGAAAACTGGCTCTTATTCAATGTTTTCTGACTTGCGGGTTCAGCGAACCCTCCCGGAGGAGTGCTAGGGTTAACTCGTCCCGTTCCTCTGCTTCTCGTCTTCCCGCCCCACCGACGTTCGCGGTCGCCGTCTGACAGAGTCGTGACCCGATTCTTACTATTCGAAAGTTCAGGCCGGAAGTTAACTTTACACTCGAGGGTCCCGCTTCTCCTCCGACTGCGGACTAATTTCGCGACGGTTGCGAAATACGCGTGCGGATTCCGTGGCTCGCGTGCAGCGAACTCTAAGGTGGCTCCCGTATGTGGGAACGTTGACAGAATTCATCCCGACAATTTCGGATGTTCAAGAGTCTCGCAAACCGTCCACGCCCATTTTATCACGCGATTACGGGGCCAACGAACGTTATCGGTCTCACCCTGTCGAACGTGTTTCACGTGACGCTACGTTCGATGCACCACCCGATGCACCCGATCTCCACAAGACTATACAAACCCTGCCAGCTAATCCGACGGTGGTCCGAGATTCTGGTGTACGTCTAAATGAATTTGCAACAACCGGAGGTGCCGCAGGCTTGTCCATTACAACCAGATTGCCCTGAACCCTTCCACCGAACTGATTAAAAATTTGATACTTGTTCGGTTGTATTCAATGTACAATATGTCTATTGCACACGCCCATATGTATCAATTATGACTAGGTTGCAGATTTTATAGAAATATGAGAAAAACGAGTAGATGAAACACACGTAATGGAATATATAATTATTAAACACAATTCACTGATATTAATGTCAGAAAGTTTCTTACTTTTCTCAAACCTATCCGTTTGTGGTTGTAAATATGCTTTACGTAAAGATAACAAATCCACGTGAATGTTACTACAGGTCACACCCTACGGTTAATGATAACTAGACAGCGCGGATTTTATGCATTTTATGACAGAAATGAGTAGGTCTACTTTAAAACAGTAAGCACATTAGAAGAATTTCAAAACACTGTTACGTTATTTTCAACCTTTCGACCATATTAAGAAAGAAAATAAATTTCTATTTCACTCCAGTTTGTTGCAATTTGGGTGGAAAATTTTTATTTTGCATAAAGATCCGCTGTCTAATGATAACGATACAAATTCACTGATATTGATCAATTTCCTAACGACACAACACATCATCTAACACATATTTCCTTATCAGGCTCAATTACCTAAAAATCAGGTAAGCAACACGTAGTCTATTGTGCAACTAAGACACAGAACATCGTTTATATCTACTCTCCTATTTCACGACGATACGCAGCATAAACTTTTTTATCATTATTGCTTTTATTCCGCGACAGGCTACATATCGAGCCATTCGAAGGGTCACAAAACGAAATCCAGCTTCTTAAACCAATCCCTCGCGTACTAACTTTTACAACGCGTGTCCAGTGCTCGCCATCAACACCGACAGGGAATCCCGTTCCTTTATAAACAATTTTTCCCCCGGTTGGACCGGAGGCTCGCGACGAATTTATCGCAGCTGGTGGACACGGGGTAGTCGCTTTACAAGCCAGCGGGAACGACATAAACACGGCCCGTGAAAACGAAAACCGTCGCAACGAAAGGAGCAGAGCGGATCAGCGGTGGCTGGAACGGCCTGCGATCGAGCCGGAAGGATTTTCATTAGTGATCGGCCGTTAAATCGGCGCGAAGGACGCGTTTTCTGTTCTTTCCCCGTGGTCCATGTGTCCCCCTGTCCTCCGGAGTCCTCCGGGCGCAGCCTGCTACGTAGAAGTTGCACACCGTGCCATAAATCCGGCAGCGATTCAGTGCGGACGGAGGCAGTTTAAATTTTAGAGGAGAACGCGATAAACCACGTCAGCGGTATCGTGCGTTCCAACGCGCGTAACACGCCGAAAGGAAATATAGCCGGGCCCTGGTTTATCGCCGATATTTTTCAACGTGGTTCGCGGCCACCCGCGCTAACCTATTGTTCCCAATAATTATTTTTTTAATGGGCAACCGGTGGTTTGGTTGATGTCGCGCCGAACAACAGACCGTTTCGATGCTAACGATCCCTGTTTACAATGTTCCGTTACAGCGATGGGGCAATTAAACAATTTTACTCGACTAATTGATATCGGAAACATCTCCTCCACTTATTCATAAACGTGGGGTAGTTATTTCCGAAAAAATTTGTGGTATCTGTATTAGAAATAGTCACAATTCTAATTTGAATCACAAGTATCAAGTATCGTTCTATCGTTGTCTGCAAAATTTCGTTTCACGGTTCTCCTTCTCCGAAAGCACTGGCGCTGTGCTCTTGATGCTCTTTTTCGTGTGAGGTAGCGTGTAACGGGATTACTTCGGCAAGTTGTATTAGAAGTTCAAAATCGGGGCACATTTGCTACACGCAAGGATACAGTGTTCAATTTCCCGACGAATTTGTCAGAGGTCGTTACACAGATTCGCCTGTAATTTCTGGGAAAAAATAATGTCTTCTTCGATTGGAGTATTTAAATGTCGGAATAAAGCGCCTGAATACTGTGCATTTCTGATGTACAGAAATTCTGTATTCCCTTTCAAACAACGCAACGTATCCCTTCAAATATTTATTTTTCAAGGACGGTCATGTTTCTACATTTTGCTTCAACAGGGAGATTTTAAAGAGACCACGGAAAAAGCTTTCTACCGAGATGATACGATTATTCACTTATTTTCCGAGCGTTTTAAAAAATTTCCGGAATAACGTTCGATCGATCTTTGTTTCGTTTGGCGAAACTAAGAGATACGCTGCATTTCTGGATGTAATCCCGTTCCGTTTGCACAGAAGACTGTGTAACGAGCCGCAAAAATAGCAACGCTACCGGGAACGCACGTCCAACTCCCTTCAACGGGTCCCATGAAGTTACTAGAAGCAATTCGGATCCGAGTCACGGACTTCCTGGTCGAGTTCGTCAGCTTTTTGCGTCGTTTTACCCCATCAGCAGCAAAGGCGGATTCGTTTGCCAGTTACAAAGTCCCGCGGAAAGTTTGCACCCTTCGCCTTCTGTTTAATCCAACGATTTGATAAAACGGTCCGGACGCTCGAAATACGGTCCAAAGAACAGACCTTACGGAACACGTACAGGATTAGCATACTATGTATAATACGCTGCCTTTCAGTTCGAAGCATGGGAATTCGATAGAGGCAAAAGTTCCGGGGTAGTTTAACTTTGTTTTGGCTACGGCCTTTAATTGGACGGAACGGTTGAAATAACAAGGAAAGAGGAAAAACACGTTATTCGATTCAGTTTTAAATAGACTGCAAATGTCTATGCAACCACAATCGACTCTGTTATTGTGATGTACACCGACGATATGCGTTAGGAGCTACACGGGCAGCACAATTGTAAGTGTGTGTACGCAGAGTTCTTTCTCTTTGCCTGTATTTGTATTGCAGGCTCTCCCGAAGTATCGTATAAAGGCACCCGCTAGAGACCAAGGGTCTTCACTCCGAGACTAGCTACAGTTACGTTATTCACGATTTGTATTAAAGGGTACATGAAATATTATAAAGTATATACAGGATGTCCCGTAACTGGTGGTACAACCGAGTAGGGGGTGATTCTGCGTGAAAAATTGAATCGAAAATGTAGAATAAAATTTTTTCATATGACGCTTTATTTTCGAAAAAAATAAGTTTGAATTTGTCGAGTACGCATGCACTTGGACCAGCTTCAGCTCGACGGATTTTACTATCTTACTGTTCCCAGTAGGAGAGTACTTCCGTGCTTCTTGCAATGTTTACAAACATTGTTAACATGATGATATCGACAAATTTTCAAACTTATTTTTTTCGAAAATGAAAAAATATGAAATATTTTATCATATGAAAAAATTTTATTCTACATTTTCTACTATTGTACTACCAGTTACGGGATACCCTGTATATCTTAAGATATCTATATTTCACTTCCCAATAACCAACAGTTGTAATACGGATACGCCTATTCATAACACATTTTCCATATAGCTTCACTAACCTTAATCAACTAATAATAATCTTATCTACTAGTAATTAACTAAATGTTATAGGCAGCCTTTTACACCGCTGACGAAAATGATTAAATTAGACCTAAATATAGATCGTCAATCATTTCACGAATTTAACATTGCACTCTAATTGAAAGGTGTGCTGGATAGAAAATAGAAATGGATGAATATTTAAAGCGGTCTCATAGATCGACTATCGTAAAGGATAGTTAGTTAAATGTTATTAGTAGACAGCGGATTGTATGCATTTATGGAAAAAATGAAGTTTATATTGTTCAAGCACGTGTAAATGCTTTGCACTCATTAATTCATTATTCTTGGTAGTATAGCCTTTACACCGAAAAATATATTTAATTCAGTTATAAGGATATACGCAAACTTTTCTCCAACATAAAGATTAGTAAAAAAGTGAAGAACGGAGAATCTGATCGGTTTGATAAAGCCACTGTAGCAGAATTAAAGATAATAGTTTCGACCGAGTAACGTTTCGAATCGCAGCGAAAAGGGACAAAGGAATCTGGATCTTCATTTCGAGTGCAGTGGAATTCTCTCACGAGGTAGCTAAATCTCAAAGGAATTAGAAAAAGGAGAACTACCTTCGTCTACAATAAAAGCGATTAGATTCCGTGACCGGGTGCTGTAAAGCAGTAGCAGCATCCTCGTTACAGCAGCGAAACTTGGAAAAGCACAATCAGCGGAAGAAGGATCTCTGCGAAGCCAGGTTCGCAATTGTGCTAATTCAAGAAGTACGCCAGGACACGAGTGGCATCAGCGAATCGAAGCGAAGGTATCTTCGAAGACGTTTCACCTGATCGCTCTTACTCGTCACGCGTCTACTCTTGCAGCAAGACCCTCCACCCCGTCTCTCTGGGGTGCAGAGACGCGAGTAGCCTCGATAAATAGTCAGCCTCGAATCGCGTAGAATGACTCGAGAAATTCTGGGAAAAATTGCTCCTTCAAGGTACCGACTTAGGAACCTCCAAGTCGGGAAGTATCATTTTCTTTTTGCTGCCGAAGGAAAGGAAGCGACGAGAAAATAAATCCTTGGCTCACCGTGTACGATGATCAGCGCGGCTACAGCAGCGACGGTCCAGAGGGGCACGAATCCTGGTGTCACGTGGCGGATCCGCACGCACCATCCACTGTCCAGGCGTTCTCCGCTCATGGTGTCGCGCCTGGATGAGTCGTCCAGGTTTGCGGAACACCAGTCACCGTCCGAGCCCCTCGCAGGGCCAGCCTGATCCGAGCTACCTCTGCACGCGAATCCGTGTGCCTTGTGCGTTTCCTCGACGAACAATCACACACCTGGCCAACAACGAGTTCGACCAAGTCTCTCGGGCACACACCGCGTCGGGCGCCAGTGAGAGACTGTTCAACTTCGGTGGCGCGCGACAGGTTTCCGCGACGGGTTCGCGGCTCGTGCGCAACCGGCCGCCCTCGACCAGCCTCGGCTATCCCCGGCTTGTACCCGCTCAGACATCCTGCGCTGCCTCACGATCCCCGTGGGGTAGCCCACGGACACCAGCTACACGACGTGCACCTACACGCGAGGTTGGTAGGTGCCCCTCTAAATACGGGTATCCGCGGGGTTGCGAAGAACCTCTCCGACCGCAGCTCAGGCCGAGGCCACCAGGGAACCGACATCCTCCCACCCCCCTCTCTCTCTCTTTCTCTCTCTCTGGCCACCACCACCCCTGCAGACCCCCTACCCGCCCGTTAGCCAGGTACAACTCCTCCCTCTTCGCGTCCTCGGCCACCCCACCGGTCACCCGCCTCAGCCTCGGCCGACGGTCCATGTTCCGTTGCAATATCCACCGCGTACACCGTCGGAATCACCCGACCCCCCACCCATCGTCGTCCGCCGAACCGGGCAACCATCAACCGACGACCTCAAAGAGCAAGAGAACCCGGTGTAACCTTACGCCACCGTCACGGGAACGCAAATTAAATAGCACGCCGGGGTTACGGCGTCGATTAGCCACCCTTCCGCGGACCACCTTTACCAACCGCCGTATTCAAATTATTACTTGCCCCGCTTTTCCTACCTTTTTTATATTTTCTAGCTTTCTCTCTTTTTTGTTCTGGTTCTTCTGTTTGGTCGGTTCTGTTTCTCGTGTTTTGGGTCTTGCCTCCGCCTTTCAGCAGTAGATTAGCCGTTCGGTTGGAAACAAAATCCCTTTAATATTCCGTTGCGTGTATTTTCGACTAATTCGTGGGTCGCTGGATTGGGAGGAACTGGAGGAACGAGGAACAGTCTCTAGGTTGGAGTTCAATGTGTTTTTAGCGGACCCTGTGTCCGATCGGAGTTTTGGAGCTGTTGCCTTTGCTGGCTTGCTAATGTTTAATTAAAGCGTTTGTGCTCGATTTCTAACTGGATGTAATGGTTCGATGGTGGTATAGTTTTAACGCGTTACTTACCGGGAGACTATTGATGCTGCGAGGTTGGCTGACCCAAGTAATTCAGTGGGGTACATTTAACTGATAGTCTTGAAGTAGATATTACTATATTTGACTAATTGTGCTAGTATTACTAATTCTACTTGTTATGTAACTTTATCATGAATGTTATTCATTTCTGTCGGGAAGAAAACATTTTTTCGTCGTGGAAGGTCCTTAAAAAAGTTACGTAATGTTTCAATAATAGATGAAACTACCGACGAAAATATAATACCACTGTCTTAAGTATAAAACGTACTTACTTGCCAATTAAAGAAGTGACTTTAAGTCATTATAGTGGCATTAAATGAGTGACATTAAAGAGCGAACACTTTACAATAATTAGTATTGTATTTTTATATTACATTGGCAGTATTTGGCAGCAATTTTAGTTTAGAAATGATATTATCTCGCCTAGAAATCAGAAAAAGTGAGTAACGATGCATGAAATAATTTTTCTTGTATTCAAAGTTTAACCTTTTTAATGTTCACAACAAACTGGAGCTAAACGTGCAACAATATGCTAGTAATCTTAAAGAGGTTAACGATTCAGAGCTGATATTCATGCTATCTAGGTCAGCGCTGTCCGAAATTTACACCCGAGTAAATCGATCGTCCTCTAATCCATTTTCGTTGTCAAGAGAAACAAGATGTTAAGCATAATATAATACAAAGCTGTTATGTATTAGCAATTTCCAAGAAATTTTCCTATCACGCAATAACCATATTTCTTTTTATTCTACCAACAGATTTGATCCCATGACTGGGATTTCACATACTCTTCATATGACAAAATGGTAGAAGCGGAATCATGTATGTATTATACAGTACATTGTGTACACAAATCACCGATTTTTTCGCAGATTTCATTATCATTACATTTCAGTTACCATAGAATTGTGGAATTTTTCTTGAACATTATATCGATTTAATTAAAGCTTCATTCCGTTCAATCTCCAATTATGAGTAATATAATTATTGTTTATAAAATTATCTTCCAATATTACATATTCCTGTACTGAAATATAAATATGTAACATTTATACGATAATATTCGTTTATTTCATATACAGGGTGGTCCACGCAACTTGCACACCTATAATAACTTCCAAAGTATGCGTTGCACGAAAAAGTTTTGTATACAGAAGTTGCATGGTCTGATAGGGTACATTATTTAGTGTATTTATTCTCTATTATTGACATACATAGGTTAGTCCTTTTTTATAACGAATGTCCAGCTGCATCGATTGATGTATTAAAAAATACCTCATTCCATTTTAAAAAATGAAGTTGACCTTCATATGTCCTTTACGCGTCCACCTGTAAAAAAAATAAATACACTATACAATGTATCCCATCAGACCATGCAACTTCTGTATACAAAACTTTTTCGTGCAACGCATACTTTGGAAGTTATTATAGGTGTGCAAGTTGCGTGGACCACCCTGTATTTTATGGAATATCGCCGTTGTACTCGGAATAAATAGAAGCTTTTATCCATCGGGAGGTATTTATCTGAAAGAAACGAGTGAGGACTTTATTTCTATTAAAACAAACTATTTTTCTGAAAACATTTTCTCCATTGTTGAGAAGATGCTGTACGTGACATACTTGTCGCTATTATCTGTGCTGCACATTAGAACCCGAGTCTCTTATTTCTTTTATCATCTCTACTTTTTGTTATCAATTACAAAGAAGAAGAGAATAAAAGGATGTAAAGGGCACAGATAGTACGAACTTAAATGGTCCACAAGATTCTTTAAAAACGATACCAAAGTTCTATCTAGATCTTCTGTCTGTATGCCTTCGTACGCTGATGCAACGTGTAAAAAGTGTTCAAATAAATCGCACGCGGTAAATACAAGCGGCCTGTACATCACGAAACGGAGATAGTACTTACAGCCACGTTTTAGCAGACGATTACTATTAAAATACAGGGGGCAAGGCCATTCGAAACACCGCGCCGCTTGCTGGTATCTACCACGGGCGTCGAAAAGCTCGTTCTACTTGATATAATCGCTGGTGGAGAACTAGTTTTGTTTTGATCGTTCTATAACCGCATACGGGACAAATGGAGGCAGGCCGGAGCACACTGCTGAGGCAGATTAAAACGAGAGATTCGAGTAATACTTGATCGTGTGCTGGTGTTGCGCTGGAAAGCAGAGGGGAATGAGAGAAACGGCGATGTCCGCCCTGAGTGGATCGCTGAAAAATTATTCACATTTTCCCGGGGTTTTCATCGGGCCGATCTTTTAATGAAGAGGAAACCGGTCGCGGACCCGGTATATACGATGCGGCCGTAAAATTGGATCGAATAACAAATTCGCTTTCCCATACCCTTCGCCCTTTAATTAAAATACATACATTGCATTCCCGCATTGTATAAACACTTCTTATTAATTCCAGCACGTTATAATCGGGAAATATTATAACCGTATTGATAATCGTCGGTTAGTGAAAGCGCAGCATTGCGTTTCAGCGCTTCGCCACCTGCCGTTCCGATTGATGGAGAGAGAAAGAGATGGGGGTGAGGGCTGGTAGAGAGAGAGAGAGAGAGGGACATGGGAAACAGAGATACGTTAAATCGAGATGGAAATTCGATTGTACGCGAGGGAATTATTTTCCAGGATTTCAGCCCGGGGGTTTTCAAACGTCAGAGGCGAAGCTGAGGCCGATAATCGACAACAAGTGACCCTGTCCGCCATCAAAGTGCGCCCTGATGCCCGTTGCAACGCGCTGATGGCGCGGCCGTAGGCGCAAAATTAAATAGCGATAGAGCAGCTCACCATCGACTAGCATTGGTCATCTACACGGCCGATTCCTTCCTGCCTCTCAATTACTTCGAGGAACAAAATTAATCCAATGAAACCATTTTTTCCAGAAAATCAGATGTCTATTAAAACGAAGTCATAAAACATCAAGGAACACGTGATTTTATGTTCAACTGAACTTAACAAACGATCAATATTTTCATTTTGTTAATTTGAATCCTTTGCCTTTCCAATTCCCTGCACTCCATGGTCCATTTTGATCTAAAATGTGTTTCATAATATCGCTAGTGAGAAGCTGAAGACACAATCTTTCTCGAAAATGTTATAAATCGAAACATCTCTAAATATATTGCAGAATTTTACTTTGTCTATAATCTGTCATCAATTTTAAGATAGAAGCTACCCCTTCATAACAACCCTCTAGAACTTGATGTACGATTTTTTGGTTTCGGCTGTTTTTTGTAAAATCCTCATGGTGTCCGAGTACACTGCACACTATACTGCTATTATGAAGTTGGTTCAATAAAACCACCAAAAATAGGGTCATATATCGAGCTTTAAAAAGACGCCGTGAATATTGAAATTTTTAGTTTTTCAAACTATTGTATACTCATTGACGAACAAAATTTCCCAATGTTTTTAGGGACATTTCAATTTCGTATAATTTTCGGGGAAAACGTATCTCCGGTTTCCCATCCTCTGTATCACGCAGAACATTTCAGTTGAAAATGGCCGATGGATTATGAAACTATGAGGCTTGAAGCTTCGAAACAAGACCAATTTTAATATTGTTCAATTTTATTTTACGAATTTATAATAATTATTATATCACAATTTTTTTTTAAATCGGAAATGTAGTGTTGAAATACTTTTATTTTCATTTTTATTCATTGTGTGGTCTTATAATAAAGCTTCGGTTTCGCCACGTTAGAAAAGTAAATTAATACATTCACGTTCGATGCTAATTTGATGAGGTAAGAGTCAAACAGCCAATCGTGTGGTTCATTAAATGACGTAATAGTAATTGAAAGGGAAATCAAGAATTAGAGTTTCAATAAAGAATAATTTAAAATTTCTGTGACATATATATATATATTAAACATGAATTTTGAAACCCGTCAAATTAATGATAATTAATTTCATAATTCTATGTTTAAGGTATACATTACTACACATATACGTGTATAAGTACGAATTTGGAAATCTGTGAAATTAAAGTTAATTAATTCCAACATTCTATTTTACGCATTACTATTGAAATACATTGGAACTTACTTTGTTCGATATTAAACAAATATCTCACATAATTATAGCTCACCATACACATCGTATGCAGATCCATCCCAGTATTATTATTACTGTTGTATATCTTTATTGTGCAACGCACGATAATTATTATAATCAATAAATAATAGTACATATTTGGAACAGACACATAACAAGCCGGTTTCTGCGAGAGGTAAATTATATATCAAATCAAATTAGTTGATGCCTTCCTGTTTTCTGCAGTGAAATATAGTAAAATATGTCTTGCAACTATATTTATTTATACATGTGTTTCCGCTGCATCCATATTCTTTTATTCACTGTCATGGTTACACTCTTTTACTAGCTACTGTCTCCTTAGTTGTACGTGCATAATAAACTCAATTTTTATGCGAAATAAAAATGTTCAGTTGCTCAGTTGTAAGAAATTGTATAATTCAAACAAGTTAACCCTTTGCAGTCGGAGCTATTTTAACTCACAAATTAAACATTTCTTCCGACCTAGAATAATTCCACTATATATGATTTTTTCCTTTTCATGGATATGAAATTGATATAATACCTCATACAATACTTCAATGTTTAGTAATTGGTTAGATTCCGACATATTTGAAATGTACTTTTCTTATCTAATTTAATTCTTGATTTGATTATCATTGATTTAAATAAGTATTTTTGTTAATGTAAAACGAATTTCGTGTGCCTTCCAATTAAATAAACTGCGAGTTCCGAACAAACATACAATTTACTGTTACATAGACAAATGTGAGAAGGAAAATGCGCGTAATACAAAAAACCGGTAAATGTTTCAAGATTTTTGGGTTACCTCTAAATGGCTAGGCAGATTGTTTGGAAAGGAGAAGAAAGTTACGCGTGAACTTTTCGTGTATCGTGCGTTTATCTAAAGCAGCGTAGACAATACAGGAACTTCGAAGTTGTCATCCTTTAATGCACGTGACAGCGAGGTCACGAAATCCCGGAGATGGTCTTTAATAGAAGGTAGCGAAGGCATATGTGCACAAGGAGTGACGGAACTTGACACGGCGAGACGATTAAATAGCCATAGAACATGCGGCAGATTAACTCCTCTTTTCGGCGTTCCGGTTCCGCAAATCCTTTGACGTGCGGCAGCACAAGCGACATCCCTCGCTACACGATTAACTTACCGGCGTTTGACTTTTGACGTTCGCCCGCAAACTAGCGACGCTATCGGGCTAAGGCAATCCAGTTACACCATGGGAAACGAATGATGAAGTTTGGAAAGCCGGAAAATTGCCCTTATTGCGAACAGGAATCATCCACTGCGCACCGGCTGCCGACAGAAAAACTGCGTACACTCCGTCGCAAAAGGATAGACTGTACCAATTAAATAATATATTTTTGATATTGTACATTATTTTAGTATTTTATTATTTACTCCAGTTTCTCTGCTGCAAATTCTAGTATTTCCAGTATTTTTAATAACAGTAGGATTTGTTGCAATTCTGAAAATTTATGTCATTAGCAATTGGTTGTCATTCTTGGAAGATTTCTTTTCTCCATATTTTATTACATTTCTTAAGAAATTGTAATACTACTGTGTGAGACTAGGATTCGCCTAGTATTAAACATTTTCTCATGTAATATTAATATTTTTAGCTCTGGCTTGAGGAAGTATACAAAAAGAGATGTCAAAACAAGACCAATCCATTGTTTAGTACACACTGATGTATAAAACAAACACTATTGTTGTACAACTATAGTTGTGAAAATTAAAATGTGCAAAACAACACAGTGTGCTTCTCGAGAACAAAGATTACGAAGCTAATGGCGAACATTGTTGGTCATTATAACGAATGGAAAATATAAGTACTATATATTTATTAAATGTGAAGTAAACTCGGCAAACCGTGTCTCGTTTTTAATTTACGAAACAAAAGGCAGGAGAGATTATATTAAAGCGTGGTATTAAAGGGCTATTATATTTTAATACACAAAAGAACGCACACATAACGAGCAGCATTTATTTAACTACTTCGTACTCTGTTTTTTAGTGATGTTCTGCGGTTTTGAACTGCATAATATACCGTTAACGTTTACAGAATAATAAACGAAGCTTTGAATAAAAGATCAGAGAAATAGCGAACCGTAAAGAATTACTTTGTACCTCAAGTCTTCTAACAACAATTAATACGCTGATTGTTATGCAAATTCTACCTCTTCTCATAAATACCATCTATGTTCTCCTTATCAAATATAATTAGTAATTGTTATTTCTTTAATAATACACAATTTACGTGCTATATAGTCTGTGATATTAATAGCTAACTAATTCTAATCATTTCAGATAGTTTAAACAATCATGGTAATCTATAACAGAATAACTATTTTCCATCAGCCAATAATTCGCAAAAATTTGATTTATGTTTCAAGCAAAAATTGTAGCGGAACAATGCTGAAATTCAAAACTAAACTCAATTGAAAATAAAAAAGAAACTTAAATTTGTTCATTTGATGAATGAATTTATTAGAGGACCTTCAACAAAGAGTAACATATCGAAAGAAAAACGCTTCAGATCGATAACACACACCATGCGCATAGTTATTAATATTTGAACATAATCAGTCATTGTATAAGTTTTTTTACGAATGTAACATTTCATTGATGATTCTGTTATACTTATTGTGTAATATCCGGTGCTCTTTCTGGTATCATTACAGTCGATAAAGGTTTGTGATTATTAAAAAATAATTTTTTCTCACATTTCAGTGGAAGTGCTCCATTATCACGGTTTTCCAGAGTTCCCAATAATATGAGGAAAAAATGTTTGAAACAAAAAATCTAACAGTATTTAAACATCTACAAACTTCTATTGTATAATATTGGGTTTGGGAAAAAGTTCGTGGCGTTTTTCCCGATAGATGACGTCAATTGCAGATAACTCAGGAAACACAGATCGCAGAGATACCACTAAACGCTCGTTGGAAAGGTGGCACTTCGAGCGTTACTTTGAGTGTATAAACATTGAAATTGGTGCAGTGCTTGGAAAGTTGTTTGAGTTTGAAAATGGAGAAAAGTAATGAAAAATTGCGCTATATTTTGCAATATTATTACGACAAAGGGAAGAACGCTGCGCAGACTTGTGAAAAAATTTGTGCTGTGTACGGTAAAGGTACTTTATCAAAATCTACGCGCGGAAATGGTTCGCTCGCTTTCGTTTTGGTAATTTTGATGTGAAAAATGAGTCACGCTCTGGTCGTCCAATCACCGAAAAAAGCTGATGAAATTCTTGAAAAAGTCCAGCAAGATAAGCATATCAGCAGTGTCGATATTGGTATGGAGCAAGGCATTGACCACAAAACTGTTTTGAACCATTTACAACACAAATCTGGCTACAAAAAGAAGCTCGATGTATGGGTGCCTCGTGAGTTAACATTGAAAATTTTAATGGATCGACATCTTTGGCGACCCGTCAAAAATTGCGAGAACTTGGTTGGGAAGTTTTGTTGCATCCACCGTATAGTCCAAACATAGCACCCTCTGACTATCACTTGTTTCGATTTCTGCAGAACTCTCTCAATGGAATTAAGCTGCTTTCAAAAGAACCTTGTGAAAACCATTGGATTCAGTTTATCAACCAGAAACCATAGAAGTTCTTCACCCATCTACCCATCGGGTAGATGGCATCATGGCTCTACCCGAAAGATGGCGAAACATTGCCGATAATAATGGAGCATATTTGGTTTAAATAAATTCATTTTCACACTATAAGAAAACCAGTTGAATTTTATTAAAAAAACGCCACGAACTTTTTCCCAGACCCAATATTTCGTAAAAAATTTTTTTCAACAAAAAATAAAAATAATCTTGATCTTTTAAATGTTAAAATGCACTTTTGGTTTCAGAATATTGCGAATTCAACAACCTACTATACTATAACCTTGAGCCCATAAATAATGCTAAAATAGTTTCTCCGATTTTTTTTTCGGCCCAAATACCGACTGCGCGAGTCATGAGCTTCCATCTTCAAAGAACTAGGCAGTGTGTACTTTTCCTATGAATGAAACTCTCTAATGATCTGAACATTTACGCTCGAAAGTAAAGTCCCTCCTGTTCAGTGTTCGGTGCTACAATTTACTTTACCCGGAATAACTTTAAAAAAGATCGTTTCCGTGTCGGCGCCAAAAAGCAGCCATCAATCGGCAGTATAATAGCTCGATTCTGTATTCAGATAAATTCGAAGGGTTGGTTTTATTGGAAACTGATACGTCCGGCCAGGTTTTTGCCGAGCGAAATCCATTGTCGCAGCTCGAGACACAGCCAGCCATGCAAATTGTTCGGAGCTACGGCCCGCAACAAGAACACACATATCCAGGGATCATTTGCGGCTGGCCTCACACCACGATTGCCTTGTTTCTGCGATTATTTGTTGGCGACCGGATCGCAAGGAGGGTGCGCGTGCCTGCTCCACTCTCTGGACTCGAACCTCGTGGACCAACGTTTTGCGGTAAATTAATGTCAAGGAACTGTAGTGATTAATCGACCCGCCACAGCACTGTATAGTTATAGAGTTCCTCGTCTTGGGAACGATTACTTGAAACCGTAATTGCAGAAATGGAACGGCTCGGGTTCATATTTTTTGGATCGTTAATCATATTTTTACATATTTCTTCTATTATTAATCTACTCGACTCTGTCCAAATGACCTTCTGATGAGGTTGTGCATAAAGTAAAAGCGAACAAAAGATTTGTCATTATTTCTTGGTTTAACCGGTGTTCGGACGAGTTAAACAACCGACTGAGGCCGATACTGCTCGACCCACGCATACACACGCCGCGCCTTTCCGCATGCAGTCCCAAACGGTCCGCCACCTTTCCGACGATCGCCGGAGAAACCCGAACGGATCGACAGCACTCCGATCGCGCGCCGAGACGGCGCTCTGATTGGTCCGTGTTTTTCCTTAATAACTCTTTGACAAAACCGAGATGGACATTGTTGCAAATGAAAATGTCGCTTCAAATGACCTCAGGAACCGTTTCTTTCGAGGAACTCGAACATTTTTGAGATATCTTGTATATATTTCTTAATGAAATGGTGTGATACATTCTACCTGTATAAAATTTTATTTTGTATTTTTCTTTCGATTGTCATGACATTCGCTGCATATTTATATGTCGTATATAATTTAAATAAAGTTGAATTTTTTATGTCACACTAAATAGCGTATATTCGATCAGAACGTATTTTTTTGTTTCATGCATTCAATAAATGTTTCGTAACTTTTTGAAACATCATTCAGTTCATGCAAATTTTGTATATTTATCATAATGTTACTTTCCGGACTGAAAGCTACCGTACATGTATTTACAGTGTAAATTTCGCGAGCAATTATACGTAGTTACCATTCACATGAATTTACCGATAGACAATTTTATGCATACATTATCAAGCGGCAATTCAATTAAAATTAATGCGCGGATTATGCATATACTAATAACGATATTCATTTCAATGAACAATGCCACAAATCCTTCCAATGTAATGCTTTTTTCTGAAACGTTAATATAGCTCAACAATTAAGACACTTTGCAGTTGATGCAGAGAAAAAGTTTAAACGTTTAAACTCGAGCAAACATGTTTCATCTGTTATACACACACATGAATCTTTTATATATATTCTTTTACTTCTTAAATTCTACTATATTTTTCTTGTAAACAACGATATCAATCCTGGCGACGCGACGCGACAGACTCGAGAACTGTAATTGAAAAATCGTTTAAACTTTGTGAATAAACAGAATTAAAAGCATGGTCTTCGTCAGTTTTTATTAAAGAAACTTACGAGTTCCAACGTCTCGTCACATTATCGTTTATTTATTTATTTATTCATTCCGATGCACCTCGGAGGAATCTCGAACGAACTTTGTAATTACACTTCCGCACGGAAGTTTTCGATCGTTTAATCAACCGGACCTGAATAAATAAAAGTTTAATGTGATGTAAACAAATACATTGTGCAAGATTGAGCTTACGTTTCGTTCAAGTAAAAATTTGTATACGCTGTAGCCCGCTAGCAGACTTATTGTTTCTGTTCATTCATATATCGTTTTACGAATATTAAATATAAAAATTTTTATGAAACATTGAAGACCCTTTTCAGCTGTTCATTGATACCACAACAAATTTTTAACGATTTCCATTCAACCAAGTGCAGTAGTTAAAAGCTCGAGTGATTATTATTTTCATTGAATTTTACATTCCCTCTTACAAATTTCGTTAACACGTAGTCAATGGTATAAATGTTTCTGGTGCTAAAAATCACATCGGTTTAGGTGCAAAACTTATAACAGCACTGCATGCAATTTGTACGTCAATGCGTTTTATATATTCAAGCCAGCTGTGCATGCGTAAAATCTAAAGTCTGATTGATATGGGGATGAAATGCAGAGATTCAATTAAGACAGTGTTTTGGTCAGATAAATTGTGGTCGATTTTACTGAAAATACGGTTACGCTAGCAGTAATCACGGTAAATAACGCCAGATTCGCAAACCGAGTAATTTAAAAAATAAACACGCATTGCAAGTTACACGGTTGAAAAATAAAAACGAAACAATCGCGAGTTTAGTCAGAACCTGGAATAACACAATTTAAAGTTGCGACGAAAAATACGAGCGTTACACGGAAGTTTTAGCGAGGAAAGACTGCTGAATATCATTGCGTTTTGTATAATTGCGACTCGGACGCGACGTTAATTTTCTTTTTAATTGCAGTAGAGGGGTATGGAACACCTGAGCCCTGAAAACTTACATCGTTGACTAAGCTTCTCGTAGCAACAAGGATCCTACATAAATATCTTTTGTATAACAGAAAAATAGAATACACGTGGTCAATAGAATTCAACATCATTTTTGAAAACTTCACCGTTCTTTACTGGGACTAAAATAATCGTCGGTAATTATATAGAAGTAGGTCCTCCTCTCTGATTTTGATGACCTTGAAATATGTTGTCAGGATCATCATTCTGAACAACTTTTCCCTATTCATGTTACCGCCGCTCGATTTTAGACAGGCGATTTTTGTAACTGTATAATTGACGACGCTTAGGACCATTCACACAGCTCTAATTAATCATTTTAAATGATTTAGCCTTCGGAGGTTAACAATTTTTTATACGATTTATAGGTTTTTCATAATATCATGATTTTGCAAGCTCAAAAGAGTTTCATGTTTCAACTGTGGATATCTCGAAGACCGATTTTACTAATTTATGTCTAATAACTCCTCAACGTGTGTTTCTCGAAAAATGTTATTCGTTTACACGTTTACTCGATGCTTATTCTGAAATTCTAGCGAGGCGCATCGGTTTCATATGGTATACATATCCGCACCGCCACGGACAGTTCTCATTTAAATTTAAAAAATATTTGATTCGGACAACTCTACCGGAAAGCGGCAACTACTGCGGCCTGGTGCTACACAAACGCGCAAATGAATTGGTCCAACGTTTCGAATTCGAATCGAATTGGTATATCGCGGTGTCATCGATTCGTAAGGAAAGCAATTTGTCGATTGGATACGATCGCACGTATGTCTTCAATAGCGAGGAGGCCGAGCTGGTGTCTTGTGTTTCTCAGTGAAAGACGCGTGCATGTATGCAGGATCACACGTGCATGTGTTTTCCGACAGCAATCAACGTGCTAATCAAGCTTTTGAATCAATTCAAAGGATTGAGTTTCCGGTCGGGCGGAAGTTAAGACGAACTTCCGCCACCATCGAGAAGGTTATTATAGCAACGAATATTGCGTGCGGTTACGAACATTTTCAGTGGGGTGTGTGCACGGGACGATCCTGTCATATACGATGATTTTCGTCGAGTTTGCTACTCTCCTCTAGGAAATGTATCACCTGTGACCCACTATAGAGTTGTATCCATCCGAATAAAATTGTTTATTTGCACTATCTACGATCGACATAAAGGAAAATTCAAAATTACTATAGTTCGTATTTCAATTATATTGTACGAATAACCAATAGCTCTGTAAAACACATATTTGGATTAGCGGCTTCGAGTAAATGCTGCCAATAGGTTTTAGTAAATCAGTTTGCATCATGTTCAGATGTGAGGCTGTACATTCTTTTTTAAATCTCATGTCTAGTTTTCAAGAAAATAAATTTTAACAAACTTGCAACTTGTGTTGAAACATGTTATTTACATTACAAACGTAAATAATTACTTCAAGCGAGAGAGAGAGAGAGATAGGACGTACCCTTGGCTTATGGATGGCGTTTATAAAAGTTACAAATCATGTTTCGTTTTCAGAATGCAAATCGTTGCAGACGTGATGCACTTTACAAAATTATTTTTCGCACGCACTTTATCAAGCTTTTTTCAAGAATTCGCGCAGCTCTCAACATTAAGTATGTATTTGCCATCCATCAGAAGAAAGCGATATAAGAAACGTTGAATTTTTTAGTCGGTAAAACAATTGTTTGAGAAAGTCAACAAGAAACTTCAAAGCAAAAAAGGGTTTTATAAGAGTAAACTGATCATAGGCGCAGACTTAAGATCAGTACAGACATTGTATCTCATGGCCATGTTACCGATAGTTAACGGATTTAGGCGTATTAGCAAGAAATTATTACTCTATATTGTCTAAGATTCCATTTTGTTCCGCGTTGTTAACCCCGCAACGGGACAGGGGCAAGAGGAGTCCATCATTAGGTCCGCCTGTCCGTACCTTTAACGCTCCTGTAGTCCCAATGTTATGTTTGACGTCACACGCTACATAGTATGTGTGACCGCTCTAGCCAATATTTCCCTTACTTAGAGACGAAAATGCGTGTGGAGCGAGACATCCCCATATCACTCTGATTCAACCGGCTGCTCACTCGTACCTACGTCACTGCATTCCTGCTGGGGACCTTCTCATCTGAACACGATACACGTTTAATATCGTAATTCCTTTGGTAAAAAATAAAGAATATTAGTTACAACAGTTAATGTGTTCTTTTTACCCACCCTGTATATGAATATTCGATGGTAGAAATAGGATAACATCTCCGAAAATTTTGGACAGAAAAAGATTTTTCTAATCACACAAAAATTTTGCATTAGGAGAATATCATAGGAAAAGAGGTGTCAGGAAAATTTGGCGCCACCTCTTTCTCTATCATGAAAGCCGTAGAAAATTGAATAGTATATTAAGCGAAAGAGGTGGCACGAAAATTCAATGGCACCTCCTTTACTGTCATGTGTTCCTATTAGAAACACGAAAATTTCCAAGACTCTCCTAAATTGAATTCTGTACTAGGTAAATATGATCGCGAAGGACGTGGCACGAAATTTTAGTAGTAAAGCTCAATGCCAAGCCAGGCGCCCGAAAAATTTGTAAAATTAAGTAGTGTGACTCAACGACAAGCCACACGGCCGAAAATTTCGTAAACCTCGAAAATAGAGTTTTGTATTAGGAGACTGACAGCAAAGGAGGTGGCACGAAAATTCAGTAGTACAACGCAACGACAAGCCGGACATCCGAAAATTTTTGTTTATCGAAGTTTTTTGCAATTCCAAATCAGTACAGTAACTCAATGACAAGTTAGGCGGGCGTACGTTATTGCCCAAATCAGTAGTATAACTCTACGACAAGTTGGACGTTCGGGAAAAATTGGTGGTTCAATAAATGCATAAATACGAATAATTCGCGAAAATACGGGCGAATATGCAGACGACAAATATAGTAAATACACAGGCGACCTGCCCTGTATAACGGCATTCGCCACATTCGTGCGACCGTGCTGCCCTCTTAAACGAAGGCAGAATTCAGGACCGATCTGCCTTTGTTCTGCCCTCAGCTTGTACCGGCCAGATGCCGGCTCTTTCTGCCAGCATAAAGCGATACTTCTGCGGACGCAGATGCCAGTCCAAAATCGAGCAGATTGATTCTACTGGTTAGAAACAATAAATTTATTAATGAAACTTGTTCGAAGTGAAAAATCCTCGTTACAGTCATGCTTTAAGAGTTACTCAGTACCCCGTGGTATACTAATTACTTTGTTTGGAAAGTTAGATGATAATGAATCCGAAAGAATGTTTGATGACATTGTTTCTAAAAGGAATTGGAATAACAATTAAACACCTAGAAGTAATCGATTTATGGTAGGGATAGAGATCCGATAAAATTAGTTTAGGCAGGAGACCTCCCGTTCTCCAGGTGCTGCACATGTTGCGCTTCGTTTTATATATAAACTATAAACGCGCCGAGCACAGTCAGAGAGTCATTCTGAACGGAGTCTCGAACAGGAGTAGGTAGCCTCCAGAACCAGAAGATCCATCTTGGACTGCCATGAGGATGGCCGAGGGTCCTTCAGAGCTATTTTGCCCAACCTGAGGGTAGACCAGGTGTCCTCCAAAGCTACGTTAGTCTATATTCATCCACATGAGAGTGGACCAGCAATCTTCAAGAGTCATTGGTCTACCCTGGGCTGGCTTAAGTTGGATCAAGAGTCTACTAGAGGTACCTTGGTCCATTTTGAGCTAGGATGAAGTGTACCAGGTGTCATCCCAAGCTATCTTCGCCAACCCTGGACTGGCTTTGGATGAAACAGGCATCACTCAAAACTGTTTGCAGCTGCCTTTGGCTAGATCTACATCTACATTTTAAAACATTTTCCTTTCAGTACTTAATATTCACCAAGTTTCCTAGATAGGCGAATGTGATCATTGGTAACATTTTTTAATTACTACGATGCTGTTTCTTTACCAGCTGTTAATCTAAAATCATAGTTTTTATATCAGACTAGGGGGGAGTTGTTGCTCGCTCGCTTCGCAAGTAGGGTTGTTGTAGCTCGCTCGCTTTACGAGCTCGCGAGAGGGTTAGTGTGGTACGCATTTTTCGAAATTAACTAACTGGCGAATGTTTATAATGTCGATAATGCAAACAGACGTCGATAATGTAAATTTCTATTGAAATATTGATTAAAAGCTGCGACGTTCTATTGAAATATTGATTAAAAGCTACGACGTTCGTTTTTTTGTTGTATTGAAATATGATTCTAAAAGCACTGTTAGTTTTTCCCGAAGTTTCATGTTTCCGGGCAAATTTTTCAATTTTTTTAAATCTAAAAACCTGATTCGGACTACAACGAACATTTAAAAAAAAATTAGCCAAATCGGTCCAGCCGTTCTCCCGTGATGTCGTGACCAACGAACAGCATTTGATTTTTATTTATATAGATTGTATAGGTTTTAAGGTCCCATTCATGTACAGTGTTTAGAATCATTCTCGTGAATCGGTGTTAGGTTTGCACGCGCGGGGGAAGTTTAACATCGCTATGATGAGCAGATGTTAGGCTGCGAGATATTATTTCTTGTGTCCATTTGTGATATTCAGTTTTCATTTCTGAGTTTCCATTTCACAGGGATATTAATTTTAAATTTGTAGACATATAAAACCGTAGTAGAAACGAAGTATACAGAATACTCGATTCATACTAACCTAACCTAAATTCCCGAGTTATCGGTAATATCGTACGTGACACGATGTATACTATGGCAATGGAGCTCTCATGAAAACGAAAAAACATTTAATGTTACGTCTGTTTATAAATCTCATTTGCGATTGTATGCAACATCTGTAACGACCTTGAATCCGTCACTTAATTTTATAATAGTTTTTTATAAAAGTTGCTTTACGATTTATATTGTCCATACATATATTGCTACCCTTTATTCATGATCGATACTGCTATAAAGTTTACTCAACAAACTTCTAACAAACTAATTTACCAGCTACCGACGACAATCAAGAAAGGAAATGTGGTATATAACTTCACTAATTACAATACATACCAATTTAATGAAAATCAAGATGAAACGCAAGCTTTTCTCGCGGGTTACCCTAGCTCAAGAACAGTTTAAACTGCTTCTGAATGACAAGGACTTAAAAACCACTATGGCACCTACCTTTGGATCCAAACTGTCGTGATGACAGTAACGATGATGAAAAATAAAAAAGGATATGAAAAAGTGAATAACTCTTCTACTTGTAACGCAATAGACCCGTATATGATCGGTCAATGAAAACTCACTGTGGTTTTTCGATAGTAAGAAGTGTATATTACTACAACATACTTGTGGGATATTGATTGCAACAATAATCGCATTGGTAAAATGGGAGGGTGAGGGTTTGGTAGATGGATTTTGGGTTTGGTGGCAGGAACGTGAAGGTGAATGGATGGGGAACAGAGGTTTAGCTACTTTTCTACACGGCGGATACGTATATAACAAAGAAAGAACACACACATATTTAGCTGTGACAATAATTTGTTCGCATATCAATACGTGTCGTGTAGTCGCATTATCAGGATAGAATTACAAAGATTCGTTTCGAAAAAGAAGAACGGAAACTATATTCCAGCGAATCGCGGTGTCGTCGAACGGCGCCCCGTTTTCACATGTACAAAATTATCGTAAGACAGCGTATGTCGTATAGGAATCAAATCAAACAACCGTTTCGTTGATCGTCTAACAATGAGAAACAAGGGAATGGAATGTCTTCGAACTTTTTTTCGGTTTGCTTCTTTATGTTTCCTTTTTCTTTCTGCATTGAATCGTTCTTTGAATTGTTATCGTAGCATCTTCTATCAGTTAGTTGTTTTGATTTTTCCTATTTCTCTCGTTTTCTGTATTTCGCCTTTTGTTTCGTGTTCCATCTGAAATGAAAGATTTCGCGTGAACGATTGGCAGACGGTCATTGGCAGTGTTTCCCTTGCGCAATTGGAAGAAAGTAAAACCGTGAAGATCATGAGCGAGGACAAATCGTCAAGAAGTCTGAACGTACATCAGACCGACACTTAACATTGAGTATTACGCAGGTAACTGGTTAACATTTATCTCAGTGTGTATACATCCATGCTAGCTTAGTATTTAATTGGTCAAGATACTGTAACGGTAAAGGACATACGTATTTTGTGTGCTTTCTTGGTTTACTTCGGGACCCCTCGTGACGCCACACAGTCGAACGATCATTTCGAACGATCCGTCGCGATTCAGTCCGAAACGAACGAACGAACGAACCAACGAAAATCTTGAAACTCTCTGCTCGATGTTCTGGCTGTTCTCTGTTTCTTTACGTTCTTCCAACGACCCGTTGAATATTCTTTTTGTACTTGTCTCGAATTTCAAGATTACACGTTAAATGTGATGCAACTGCCATGGCAATTTTCTTTCACTGCTTCGCCCGCGAGCTTCTTCAAACATATCGAACTGGCCATTGAATTCCATCCAAGTCTTGGGGGTCTTACTTTGAAATTAGAAAAAACGTTACTGATCTCTCAGGACTGCTACTCGAAACATTAGCCACTCCGGAGTACATCAACTTGTAAAAAGGGAGCCAGCGACAAAATCGAAATCGCTCGATGTTCGCCAACGCATCAAATTGTAGTAACATTACGAATACGTTTTATTAGGCATACTTTTACATTCGATAGGAAACGTACAGTGAACTCCTCAGATTGCATATTCGAACAGTCACAACAGCTAACATCACTGCATTCAATTAATAATCCCTTGCCTTATAACATCATGTCAGAAAATTTAGAATCGAAACTGCTACATGTCATCAATTCCTTTTAAATCGAAATGAAATTTAATTATAATTTTCAGTTTATCACTTGAAGTAAATGTTGGCATGCAATAAATATGAATGCTCTTTTCCTTGTATAAAATTAGTAGCGACGGATAAGTTCAGGAAGATAGTGCAAGGGATTAAATTCACTGATTATCGAAACTCGACAAAATATTTTGCTAGACTCAATACTCTCCTGCATTGTCAAATCGAATTGATGAATTCACTGTGTCCCTTTCAACAACACTGTCAGAACGAAACTAATTGACGGTCTAGATCACAATTCCCATTGCTGACTCCACCACACCCTCCTGCATCTCTGTATCAAACGGGGCAATCTTGTGAAGTGTCTTCGAGATATCATTTGATTTCATTCCGACCATATCGATGTACATAAATCTTTTTGAACATACTAAGTTCAACAGCCAACGGAAGACTTCTCATTTCGTTTCTCAGTACCGCACCGCACGGATAACTGTCACTCTCTACCCCCGCCACTTCTTAGGGCAGGTAGGCTTGTACCAAACAGACGTTTCCTAAACTGCTTTCCAAATCGTTCGGACGCCAGGGTTATTCTATCTCAAAAGTATTTTAGATACCTGTCACTATAAGAGCTCTTAGGCATTGTCGACCAGTCGCTGACGACCTGGTCGATGAGGGAATCAAAAAGTTGACTACCGAACTCGACGACTTTTGGTACAGTAGGTTTTCACTCATTGCACTTCCGATCAACGAATCTTGTTCGTTGCAAAATAGGAAATGTAGCTTACTGGAAATGGTAATTTCTTTTATATTGTTATACGTACACATTGGTCGCGGCTATGATTTAATAATGGGCGAGTTACAGGTGCGAAATCTTATGCGACTGATGTTTGCTGAAATTCCAGTCCTATTTTCGTGCAACAAGCGAGTACCTACTGTAATTGTGAAACTACTTTCCAGAAGAATATATTCCTTACTTTAAAGTAACGTATTGCGTCTACTCTGCGAGAAAGTTGCACGTGTGTTGCTCATGTTTTCAAGTGCGACCAAGTGCACAGCATCTCATATGATCCTTTAAACCTAGTGATGGCTAATGACCTAGTCGGCAGTGTCTAAGGGCTCTAAACGTATCTCACCGAGACAGTTATCCATGCAGTGTCGCATCATCGTCTGTGTTCCCGTGCAACGCGATGCAGTTTCATTACTATGTCGCCAGTGGAAGTATCGTTGAAAGTTGTGACGGTTTGATGGGACATATGTAGGTTCAGAGACGCCGCGGGGTCCGTCGATTAGGCCAATTGCAGGGACGAAACGCGTCAAGGAGAGTTCTTCCGCCGATCGGAGAGGGGGCGTTGAAGCTTATTTCCGGTTGTATCTCATCGAGATACGCCGTCCTCTAGAACGCTACACGGTCGGCTGAATTCAATTAGCTCAAAATGACAATTAACACGTTAATTAGTCATACACACATGAAACATCATGGATACTTATATAAACACTTCTCTTATCGTAGGCCTGTGCGAATACTTGCATTTGAATGTTGCGCCCGGTTCGGCTCGACGCAAAACACGGAATAAAACCGATCACACCTCGAAAAGGAAACTCGAACACGACCACGTGAACGAAATATATTCATAATATGTACGTGTATATATTTATATTTTCTATATATTTATATATATTTATAATATATATATATAAATATTTATTATTAATATATATATATATATTTATTTATTTATTTATTTATTTATTTATGATCGTAAAAAACATCGTTTCGTCGTGTTCATCTTTCTATTTACTCGTGAATCGTAATTTCTCCTTTGTAATCATTTAATTCTGTTTACTGTTCGTTTGCTTCCTTTTGTCCTCTTTTTGGAGTCTAAAGCTGGGATTTCCTAAACGCGGCGTGACGTGTTCAGGAAATCTCAACTTCAGGGTGGCGACTTTTAGGTACGACAAATTCCCCGCATACGGTTCAACGATTACTACAATCACCGTTCGACCCCGAAATGTATGTTATTTGCGCTACACGCTCTAGCCGAATTTTCCCAATGATATTTTTCGTCCCGCTAATTTCTCTAATGACATCTTTTCGGTCGGCTGTACGAACATGCGTTCGATGGTTACGTTTCTATTCCTGCTCTCTTTTTCTTTGTGATCTTTGTCACTTCCTTCTCGCCGACCCGAATTGAAAGACTTCGCTAATCGATCGGTCACAAGCCCGCGTATTCGATAATCCCGATGACACACCACTTCTTCGTTTAGATCTTTGATACACGGTCGGTTACATCATCGAGCATTTTATTCGCCAGCGAAAGTCAGGATGGCCGCGTCTGCAGTCCGTTCATCGTATCGCCCACTATACTTCAATTGCAACTCCCTTCATCCGCGGTCACTATTCTATTCGAAAGATCAAGTTAATAGGGTCAATTGCAACGCAACTCGAATCCTCGAAATCAGTTTGAAAGACGAAATGAGGAACGGAAATCACACTCCTCGTGCGGGAATAAATAAAAAGTTTAATCTCGTCGTAAAAAGAGTCTTAACATAAACGAAGCGGTTAGGTTATTCGTATCATACAATCGTACAAAAGTCTTTTTTTTTAGTGAGAAGCAATTGGAATGTTAGCACGGTTAAAACACTCCTGTGTTCTGAAATTTATGACAAATAATCGACATAAATTCAGGAAAAACAATAGAGTTTGTAAATAAAAAATACAGAAGCATCCAATTTCTTGTCGCTATCGCACGAGGAATCGCTCTGTCTCTTTCTCTGTGACGTAGTGTTACCAGTTGTCACCATTGATTTTATTTAGCAACCGCTTCAACGAAAGATATTCGGAATACACTTTCATCTCCGTGCAGACGACAAACAACCGTAGACGCAGCCATGCGTCCATTCGTATCAGCGTGTGCAAAAACTAGAGGTGTGCGAGATCGCGAAATTTCGATCATGGTTGAATTAGCATCTCGAAGGTGCCTGACGACTCAAATCTATCAGGAGCCTGAAGTTATACACTCGAAATGTCAAAGTCCTCGATGTCTTTTCTAATAGTTCTAATAGTCTAATCGAGATCAATACAATGACTAGACTACAGATTGTCATAAAAAAATAAAAATTTCTTAAGATCGTAAGGAATACATAGAAGCTAGACGAGAATGTATTTCTCCTCTCAATAATTTTAGTGAATCGAAAATAATGTAACAATATTCTAAACACTGTGTATTAACAATGTGTCGTCCATAATCTCTCAGTTTACTTCAAGACAGTCAAATCAATTTCATACACTTCGTTGTTTAAAATCATATTCCTCAGCGTAATAAAAGGATTAACATTGAGAACATCTTAATTCTGTCTGTAGAATTGTGCATGTATCGAACTCTGTAACCCTGAGAAAAATTGTTTGCTTACTGCAATACTTGGCCTTTGGAACTGAATCCTATTCCCCCTGATATTTTCTATATCGTTAGAAACAACAGAGATGTATAACATGTTCGAGTTAGACAGCCTGCATAGAAAAATCAGTGGAAGAATGACAGCTAACAATTTCCAACGCGCACAACGACATATTTGAAACGAAGTCTACATTTACAGTTCAAGCAGAACAATACAACAAAGTCGAATTTTGATCGTACAACATATTAGTCTTTTCGTTATAGTTTAACTTTCACAATCCCGAGCAACGCGAGGAACACGAGAATCTTGCCGGATGTAACGAATCGCCAGGTATATACTTTCAAGACCCCGATTCGATCGCAATGAAAATTCTCGAAATTTTCGGATTCTGACACACCTCCAGGAAAACCCGAACGCCTCGAGTACAGGGAAACAACGAGATGACGAACAGTTTCGACGGGGTACGCGGTCGTTGACCCCGTCCGCGAGCGTAACGAAAAAGAAAAGGCAAAGTAAACGTACTTACATGGAGAACGAAACGAGAAACGTGTGCGTCCTCGGTTACGATTGTGTTATGTTGACTAGACTCTAAATTATCATTCTATACACACCTATCGTTATCCTCTCGTGTTTAATTATGTATAATATTTATATTGTATATATATATGTATATATACATTATATATTTGTATATATATGTGTATATATATGTATATATATAAACGATGGGCCGATCGATTCCCGGGTGAAGAGTCGAGCCGCGGGAATCGCTCGGTGTTTGGGTGCGCCCTCTCGTCGTACGCCCCTCTCATAATGAATAGGTATTTTTTTCGCTTTTCCATTTTTAAATCCGTATAGGTACATTCAGAGTTTACGGTGTTTCTCTCTTATTTGTAAAATACAGTACAGATTCGCGTTCGTCGCACAACGAGCCGTTGCGTCGGTAACCCGGGGGAGGAGCGTCGCAAATCCTCTCCCCGGGTTCTAATTGCGCGTCTCGCTTTGTCAAATCAGCGAGTCCTCGAACGACGCGATTAGGAGGGACTGGAATGACAGTGATCGCCCGAAGGACCACCGTCAAACTATCACACGATGTCTATCCACGGGAAACCGCTCACTGTCCGATGAGCGGTTTGCAAACTCATGCCGGTCACGAAAAACGCGATTAACACATCTCTACCTCTTCTCGCGGTTTCAACATCGCCTCGACCGTCTCAGATTATAAATATCTGAATATAATATATGTATATCTGTATTTTCATTCAATTTTTTTCTTTATATTCATTCATATATGTATATATATATATATACTTTTATATATATATATCTTTATATTTATATAATCTTTGCTGCTCTTTATGTATACGATGCATTCTCTCGCGTGATCGTTTCTCCTTTTGCCACGTGATCGCCTTAAGCATTAACAATAGTCAGTTCGTTCGCCGATCAAACTGCATTTCTATCAGAATCTACACGCTCAATTTTTTATATCTGTGGGTCTATGTATGTGTGCATGTGGGATATGTGAGCGGATTTGTATATGTGGATGTATGCTGGTGTTCACGTTACTTATGTACATCTGTATCCTGGCGTATGTGTTATTTACGTGTCTATTTATGCCGGGCTTGTGTTACTTCTGAATGTCTGTATGCCGTTGTTTAAGTTATTTATGTATGATGTATGACTTTATGTATGTGTATGCATGTGGGTATGTAGGTGTTTGTAATTGTGTGTAGCGAACGTGTGCTGGCGCGAGACGACCGTTGCGAACGGCCGGATTTCTCTGGTCGCCGACTCGCGTCTAATTACTCCTAATTACATCAAACCGACAATACACGCACAATATTATCGTACGTATTACAGAACACCATTATCGACTCTGTCATGCCTTGCAGGGAGGGATTCACTGGATTAAATCGGTCCAGAGGAATTATCTACTTTCGCGATGACTGGTCCTCTAGCGAGGACATACAGCATCGTCTCGTTTCTGTCCGGCACGAGTTCTCGTAGTGTCATCGGCAACTAGTTAAAGTTAAGGCATCCGCGATCGAGAAGGTGATCGTTGTGTCAGCTGTTACCACCGTCCTTGTTTTATTTTTGTCACGACGACGTTCGTAAAGTGAGGGCGAATAATGAGTAGAACGACGAAATGATCGGCAAGGACGGCTCGATCGCGTGCACCGATTCCGATGGACGCTTCGCCCGGCGCCGGACGTCGGCTCGGTTTCTCTGATTCGCTGGGAGCCTTTGCAAGCGGCTCCAAGCGGTTCGCTTTGTTAATGGATTCATTCGAAACGTCTCGGATAAATCGACTGTATACAAAGAAACTAGAAGGTTTGGTCGAATGTGCGAATCAGCCGGGTTCGATCGATCGAAGCTTTAATCATAGCTATGGTCTCCGTTTCATCGAGACACACAACGTTCAGACTATTTTTATTCTCATATCTCCGAAAGCACTCCTAACTTAATTTTGTTGAAACAGTCTATTAACGTGCCTTGCGGTTTGATCCTAGCGAACGCGGAAACTATATCGGAGCTTTCGATCTTTCTAAATTCTCATTCTCTTTCCACCAATGCAGCCTTCTATGACCTCTTTCTCCTTTCTTCGCCCGTCGTTATGTTTCTTAGCTTCGCCGACGGGTCTGAAAGGTAACAAGCAATACGGTCGACGATCTCGCCGAAGTATTCGCCTCCTATCTTTCAGACACGCGGACTATACCTATGTCTTAAGCGTTAGGCGAGTCCTCCTCGGGTGGTTTCGCTGGGCTCTTGCGAAAGTAGACCGACGTTTCGGTGTCCGTTACAGAAGCATGGTGTCGAGAGATCGATTATCATTACCTTGTCCCTTCGAACCTCGCGTCGATCAAACCAGAAGAGGACGCGCGATCACGTTAACGTTAATTGAATACTGAGTTAAAACTGACAACGAGTTAAAAATCGCCGATCGTTACACACGTCTTATTAACACGGACACATACATGCACACACATATTATTTTTCACTTTTTTTGTCAATTTTCTGAGATTTTCCTGGTTCCTGTCAACGATAATTGGCAATAGAGTTTGCGTGACACACCGCCGCGCCGTCTCCACGGTCGAGTTCGATTTGCTTTGTCGAAATACTTAGTAAAAAACGGGAGTGTCGGTAAAAGGGTATCGTAATCGCAGGCAGTTTTCGTTTCCGTTATCACGTGGTTCGTTAACTTATCGTACGTGTATATCGTAAGAATCCTAGATCGATAACAGTCTTCGGTTAATGTCGATAGAAAATGATTGCGCGGCAAAAGAACTCGTGGCTAGAAGGATCCGCGTTATCACAATGAGCACACGAGCGGGTCGCGTGATCGGGGAAAAAATCGTTACCGGCACCCGAGCATCACCGGACACGACTATACTGACACGGTCGGAGAATCATTAATTATCAAACGCTTAAGATTGTCGTCGCTGTAGGTTTCCTCCGCGTTAATCGCGCGTCTCGATGATCGAATCGGTCGCGGAGAAATCTAGAAGTTACGTCCGACCGGTGTTCAGTGCATTTCATTAGTTGCTCTTCGTAAGAATTAGACGGTTACTAATTCTTTAAATGGAGGGAGATCAGTCACTCGCACTTTCACCTCGCATTCTCGCCCTCGCACTCTCTCTCTCTCTCTCTCTCTCTCTCTCTCTGTCTCTCTCTCTCTCTCTGTCTCTTGGATGCAAAGGACAACCATACACGGATTATTACGTATACGTTACACCTAGATCGATTATTTAGATTTCTTCACAGAGTTTTTTTAAGTCATAGCGATCGAGCTTTGCGATTCGTTTAGATAGCGATTTATCCGATTACGTTTGACTCGTTAAGCATTTGCGTTCGTGCACGACTTTGATTGCGGCCGATCCCTCGCAATCGATTTAGCGATGTTCATTTTATCGGTAGGCTGGATCGGTTGGTCCAAAGTCGTGCGAGCAGAGCTGGCCGCTCAATTCGGCCATTTGGATCCTCAATTCCTTGTGACATCGCATGTTTCGAAGCGGTGGAAATCGAGAAAGAGACACAAAAAGACGCTGGACTAGCTGACTACTTTTTTCCATACGATAGTCTCCTCGAATCAACGCAACAAGGACGTATTCGGTGTCTTCGATGCCTGAGTACATGGATCGTAGATTTCGGAAATATGTTGCGATCGATCGATCCTCGACTAGTAGAGAAAACCACGGAGAAAGACTTAAAACGAAACGAGAGCGAATA
The DNA here is from genome assembly GCF_051020765.1 of Lasioglossum baleicum. NCBI lineage: Eukaryota > Metazoa > Arthropoda > Insecta > Hymenoptera > Halictidae > Lasioglossum > Lasioglossum baleicum. Next base: position 7,301,711 of record NC_134931.1, on the reverse strand, counting down.
CAAGCGATTCTTTGGTAAAATGGTCGAATAATCCAACTTATATAAACGTACACATCTATACGCATTTATGGCCGTGCGCGTGTGTATATTTGTATGTGTATGGCCGCGTGTGTATATACAGATACGAGCAGTGTGTACAGTTACACGATGAAACAACGATCGACGGCGGCGCGGCGGGGGGCGACCGGCGGGCACGTTCTCGACGAAAAGTGGTTTCTTTTTTCTTTTTTGGCACCCAGCGCGCTACCGGAAAATACTCCCCCCATTGCCGCCGTTATTTTTACGGTATTTTTATTCTATGGTGCGTGCACGCGCAGCCCCTTCATTCTTCATGTGTTCCCGCGAGTGTACGCGTGCACCTACTGACGCGACTGATTAGGATATTTACATGGGACGTGCTCGAACACTTTCCAGGAAAATGCTAAAATCGAGTCGCCGTCCTTCTATTTTGTGCGAAGACGTGTCCAACCTGGAACTCCATCCGATGGGCCCTGTGTTAAAAAATAAGAACATACGTATATGAATACTTTGTCTGGTTATGCTCACGATGCGATGGTGATGATGATGGTGGTGATGATATCTTAACCCCTATATTGAGTGAGCCGACATCAATTTTATTCAAAGGAACATTAGTAATTATACAGGAAAGGGTACACCTCACCAATTTTGATGACCTTGAAATATGTTGTCACGGTCATAATTCTGTGAACAACCTTTTCCTATATATGTTGCCGCCGCTCGGTTTTAGGCTCTGAGATATTCTCAAAAAACGGTTGCTGTTACTAGAATGGTTTGGGTTAGGTCTGGGTTAGGTTATTGGCATGGATCACTTTGCGATCAATTAGGAAAGCGATTAGTTCGTTGTAACTATTGCGTACTTTTAAAAATTCGTATAATTTCATTGTGTGATATACATGTGTATACTGTTTTTGCTAAATGGACAGAACACAGAGGTTTGTCACTTACTGAAGTATGTATTCGGTCTGGAATAGCTAAGGTGATTGTAAGTTCTATATTTTCTGCCTCTCCGTGTTTACAAATTGGAAGGTGAGACATCTAAAGGCATGATACGTCGAAAATAAACCCAAACCTAACGTACAGGAAAAGGTAGCTTAGAATTATGAATTCTACAACATATTATATTAGAGTTTGATCTAAATCGGTGAGGTGTACCCTTTTCTGTATTATTACCGGAACTTTTATGTTTGAAGTTGAATGAATGTTGAAATTTGTCAAATTACTGATGTGGCAACGAAAAAGGTCGATCAATGCATAAGCGCATTCTTTTCATCCGCACAAAAGCAAACAGCAGGGTTGAAGTGCGAACATAAATTAAAAAATTGCGAGTGCAAACGTGCTTTCTTAAATATAGAAGCAAATCGGCAAGTTTGAATTAATTTGAGACAAGTAATGTTTTCATAAATGATTTAATGCCATGATTTTGAAATTGACTCCGATAAAAGAAAACGATATTGTAGACGTCGCTATACTTGAGTTCTTAATAATGGTTGAAAGATATATTTAGCATTTTGGGTAAACTGTCTAGTTCCCCTACATTGAACAAGCTTTCGGTTCTTTGATCACTTCGGACGAGTAGCCGCTAGCCCTCTCGACATCGAGTGTTTGTGTTTCGTGTTGGTAGCCACAAGTGCTGGCTCGAGTGTCGTAAATACAGATTTCCAAAGTGTACCAGGTTCGAGTATTTACTTAAAACAGTTTAGGTTGCAACGGTAGGTGAAATTGTATACGGAAAAGATGTTCGGTCAAGAATGCTCAGTAGGAGCATTTAGGGAACGATTTACCTTGACTTTGTTAGTTCTAAGACAAGGAGCAAATATTGATGTAAAAAGAATTTTTCGGAACATTTGAATTTTGTGACATTACATGATCCGCCAAATGCTTCAATTAACAAATTAATTTATTCTATTTCTTTGGAAGATGAAGTATTTTTGTTAATAAATAAAAACTGTTCCTATTTATCATTATTCCCACACACTGTAGTTTAGTTCAGTAGAGTTGAGTCGATCAAAGATTTTTTCAAATCGAATCGCAGCTTGTCATTCTCCATGCATTATAGGGAAAAAATCGTAGTAAAGTCAATCGACACTGAACATGTCGATTGAGCTTGAACGAGAACCGAGGTTCAAAAGATTTCCCCGATTCGAAAGCCTCTGATCAATTTGCTTTACTCTGATGATGAGAGATGCGGAAACGATTAGGACGACGACGACGAGTACTCACAGAATCAGGATTATACTTCGGACAGTGTGGAGCTCGATCGGCTACAGCGGCTCGGACCGGGTCGAGGAGACACTGCAACCGAAGATCGGCAGGCATCATTGAGGCAACGTCTTGCAGCTCGTCTCCATACCTTCTGGCGGCACACGCATGCTACCGTTGGTGACGTACCCATTAGCGTCAACGATCACAGAGATGCTTCCCGGATGATTGTGATAACTGACGTTCCGGTGGGTCATCACGATGCTTTTCTCGGGCTCGTTGCCGGCATGCGTCGACAGACAGCTCTCGCTGCTTCTGCTACTACATGGCTCCATCGAGTGTTCCACTCGGATCGGTACCGTATAATCGGTCATAGTGTTTACTTCGACTGTTGCGTACTCGCGGATCATCGTCGGTTTCGGTGAGTAATCTATTTGCATGTGCTGCATAGACAGGGTCGGCACGTCAGCCGGATCCGCCATGGTGGATACGTGGCCGTTCGCCATGCTGTACAGATCCGGCTCATCGTGGCCCTTCGATGACAATGTGTGCTCTAGGCATTGGTACAGCAGCATATAATCCTCCTGTTAAGACATCAAAACGCGTTAGATTGATGGAAAAAGAGGATTTGCGGAAGAAAGTCCGCTGTCGGTGGAATAGTTGGCAATTTATTTGATTATGTTCGACTCGTTAAGAATTTTCATTCGTGCACGACTTTGATCGCGGCCGATCTCTGGTAATCGATTTAGCGATGTTCGTATTATTATCAGGGGACTGGGTCGGCTGGGTCAAAGTCGTGCGAACCGAAGAAGAGGATTTTCAGAAGAAAGTCCGCTGTCGGTGGGATAGTTAGGTCTGGTGGTTGCTTGTCCTACCAACTCTGTGAAAGATAGTCTCAAGATAGTCCTAGAATGATCCCCTCACGAGCACCGGTCCATAGTCGTACGAATTATTTTATTTTCTATACGTTTATTTTCTTGGACATCAGTGAAAATTTTATTTCGTAACTCTGCACGTTTACTGTTTGTAGTTTAATATCGTTCACTGAAGAAACCACCGTATCTTAAGCAGTATTCCAACAGTTGAACCTGAATCATACCTTTGATCGGAAGACACCAGGTCTCTTCATGTACAGCAACTTTGCAAACATATAGATATCAGCACTCTTCTCGAACTCCAGCTGCTTGTTCAAAGTTATAAGGAGGATGAAGACAGCAGCCTCGACACCGCCATACCTGCAGCAAGAGAAAATAAACGTTATCCCTGATTTGAAGAGACGCAACAGCTTTGGGCAATTGATAACCTTACCTATCCATCACAACGATAGGACCGTTTTGATAGTCCCGGTGCAAGTCGTGGATCAAAGTGACGAGAGGTTGTGGATTCGTATTGTGCGGCCAGAAGCAGGGATTAGATCGCGGTCCTTGAACGATTTTGGCACTCAGTTCGTAATCATCTTGTAGAGATCGGACTGCGACCTCGCGGAGGATCATTCCGCCCGCGGTTTCTTTAATACCGCAGAATCGGACGCGGAAGGTCTCAGACTCCAGATCATTCCCTTCGGTTGGCCAGAATTCCGGGTATTCCTGAAAGTGATACGGTCACGCTTAGAATCCTCTATTTCCCTCTTAACATTCTCCTGTTCAGTGACAAAACATTTTGGTTTTGAATTATTTCTTCATGAAACTTTTGCCAACATATTTGTCACATTTTTCTGATTAAAACGCGACCAAGCATGACATAATTCGGAGCATGCTTCATATCTCATTAATCTAAACGGATCCATATACATAAACAATAAATAATCCTATTTATTGTAAATGATGATAACATTGAAGATAGTTCTATGCCAGAAAATCTAACAAGGACAGGTCACAGTGGTGAGTTCGTCGATTTGAATGAAACTTTTTCTGATGAATCTAGAGCAAAAATAATATTTTAAAAAATAATATTTTTGACAATACTCATTATTTATAAAGATAGTTAACATATAATTTTATTATATCCAGAAACTATCTTGTATATTAATTTTGCTCTAGATTTGCCAAACAAAGTTTCATTCAAATCGACGACTCCACGTGGTGTCCTCTCTTTGTAAGTAACATCATATCATTCACCTCGTTACATTCGGTTAACATGACAACAGTTTGCGCGTTGTAGTCCCACATGATCTGCCAAAACTCCATAATAGTGTTCTCCATAGGATGTTGAGTGATAATGAATTCTCGATTGCGGTGGAAACCTGAAAAAAACGATCGAACTTAATGCCTGTCATCATCGAAGACATCCACAGGCCAAATCAGATGAACGCGAAGATTTACCAGCGATCCACGTTGCGTTGATGTAATCGCTACCGTCGACTCCTGGTTTCGGTGTTAAGTGAACTCGAGCCGTTTCGATAGAGACGATTTCCTGATTGCGATTCTTGTGGAAATTGTATGGTTTGAGAGCTGACTCTAGATTTTCCTCCTTTGGTTTCCAAGAAGTAACCAACTGGAAACAATGAGTCACTGTTTAGCCAGCGAGTTCTTAGAGGATCGTTCAGCCTTGAAAGAAGCAGGATATAATAGTACTTTGTATTGCGCCTCCATGTTATTCCATGCTTCGGTGTTGGTGTTGTTCGGGTTCAACATGTCCTGAACGTATTGCATCAGATTGTTCGTATCGATGTTGGTCTCGCCACTCTCCATTGCCTCCTGTAGAGCATGATGGATGAACACGTACTGCTGCTCGGTCTGGACCAGGAATTTTCGCTGGGTGCGGATGTGCTTCAAGAATCCAAATACGTTCACTTCGTTCTTGCACTTTGCCTGCTTCAGCATGGCGTCTATAACGATGTAGGTACCAGTGCGTCCAACTCCGGCACTGAGGGATACAGAATGAGATTCTTTAGTCAATGTGCACGTTACACTTACCAAATATACTTCGTGCATTTCACAAACTGTACCTGCAGTGGACGACGATCGGTCCAGCTTCAGGAGGATTGGCGTTGGAAGATTTCCGAATAAAGCTCAGTACCGGAAGGGGATGCTCTGGTACACCATGGTCTGGCCAACCAGTGTAATGGTACTGCCAGATGATACGCTCACCCATGTTCACACCGTTCTTCTTCTTCTTCACCTGTGGCATAGGCTACTTGGAAAATTGAATAAAAATTTTCTCGCCTACAACTCATGCGCTATTACGTGGAAACCAACCTTTAGGTGACGGACTTGGAGAGTACGGATGGTGTAGGTAGCCATCACGTCCTCCCGCAGCAAAGTCACTTGAATGTAACCGTACGTCTCGGATCCCTTCTTAGGCCAGTACATATCACATTTTTTCTGCGGATCACAAAAAGATTTGCATTGTGAAAAGTAGCACAACGTAGTAAATAAGTATGTGTTATATAATTCCCGATTAATGTTTCCAATTTTGTTAAACGACCACTCTTTTTCCATTTGACGGGATATGGACGATTTACTGTCATTCGTTCAATCATTGCAATTATCGATAGTGAATTGTTCTTTGCTTAGATAAACTACTAATAATTTTGTAGTATTCAGTTAAGTTCTTGGTGAACAATTTTAGGTCACGTATAGATACTCACACGTCCACGTTCGACGAGATTGGTAATCATCACAATAATTGACACCCTCTGCTCCCACACCATACGCCAGAATCCATCGAATGTTGACGGTAATGGACCCTGTGTACCGATATAAGCGTGTGCACGTTGCCAGCCATCGATGTAATTCGCATTCACATAATCGTGACCTTTCTTGGGTGGACCTCCGTCGCATGATAGCAATTGCACTCTAGTGTGATCGTCTGCAAAGCAACATTGCATTATATTGGATATATACAAAAATTTTAGTCTAGTTCATTCTTTCATGTATCTGATAATTTATAATGGTAATTTACATATAACTAGACAGCGGATTTGATGCATTTATGACAAAAATGAGTAGGTACATTTTGATACAGTAAAAATATTAGAAGAATTTCGAAATACTGTTATATTATTTTCAACTTATTAAACATATTACGAAAGAAAATAAATTTCCATTTCACTCCAGGTTGTTGAAATCCAGGCGGAAAATTTTTATTTTGCATAAAGATCCACTGTCTAAACATTTGCCATGTTCTCTTCCTTTCTAACCGATAAAAGGCCACTTAATTTTCACGTGTAACTCTAACTTATCCTATGAATTCTTCTACTTCCTTATTAGATACGAATATAATTAAAACCGAGGGAAAAAGAACAAACAATAATTCTACAGCAGAATGTGCGAAGTTATCTTTCTATATATCTTACGTTATAACAATAGGTTCAAACTTAAACGAAGGTAGTTACTTCAGGAATATGACTGGTGAAATTCTCAATTCTCATCATATTGAAATTAATACAATCACGTATGGTTACTTAAGTTTGTTGACTTAACAAGTAGCTGTATCTCTACGTCCATCAATTCACAGAGTGATTCAATGCTCACATATTGCACTGGTGCGTCGGCTCCATTAACACAACAAGAGCGCTACTCGTTGCCTCATAATCGCCAAGAGTGCCAGATCGTCTAAAGAACGCGGTTCCGAGGTGAAGGGGTTAATTAAATTCAGAAAGTCCGGTATTCGTCGTCGCAGATTTTGATCGATTAAGCGATCACGCATCTGCCACTTCGTCTCCAACTGCTCTTCTGGCTGATAGGCATAGTACCGTGGAGCATCTGCGACCTCATTGTCGAGTGCTGCCGGTCACTCGCATTAGAAGCGAACAGAGAGCTGTTCGTTAATCCGATAACAGTGCAAAGGAGCGAGGCACGTTGCACCGCGAATTTCGAGTTGCCTTGGAGCCCGTCCACGGCTTGTACAGAGCCTCGGTCTAAAGCTCTTCTTATCGGGACAGATCGCGGTATCTTATCGTTGGGAAATAGCGAAGGAACTTCTTGTCGCGTTTCTCTTACTAAAAAATGAGCGTCCCGAACCTGGGCACACCGATTTTAATGCTAAACGTACCGAGTACCAAACGCAACTCGTACAAGTTGCTTTATAAATATAAATGAACATAGAATTTATTTGGATGAATGTATTTTTATAGTTTCTATACTTGTTGAGGAAAAAAACCGATCATTTGACCATACTTTTATTATTCACAAGATCTTCCTAAGAACCAATAATTGTGGTATGCTAATCTCATTGATTTTAGAAAATTTCAAGCAGTATGTTCGTACATAGCAAGCGTCGTCTGATTTTACTTTTCGTGAAACAATTAGACAGAAAACTTCCAGTCATGTAATACGTTAACACCCTGTACACCGGATACTATAGTGCTTCGACACCATCAATGTGAGTGGATAGATGTGTACTTCGACGTTCTGGTGCTTCAGAACATAAGAACTCCTTTGTATGTTTTAATCGATTCATTGGTCAATCGAACACGAACACGAAACACTTTAACGCGATTCACGCAACAATTGAAGCGAACTAAAATGGTTCCAACGAGATTCATCGAATTCAGGAATTGTCAGATCCGGATTCTTAAAAATTGATACACATTGAAATTCCATTTTCTTATGTGCAGTATACCATCGCGATGCACTGTGTTCCGTGATGAAAATTAATATTTGTATTAATATTTACTTCTAAAAGAGTTTCGTGATCAACACATTTAGTATTAAGAAAATAAATTATATTCTTTCAACATAATTTATATGCAAAAACAATTTTTTCCAGCTTTTCGGTGGAACCACTCCATTATTACGATTTTTCAAGGGTTCTCGATAATCTGAGGAAAAAATGTTACGGACAAAACGTGAACAGTACTTACACATCTACACAAATTTCGAAAAAAATATCTAGAGACGCGGTAGCGTCTCGACGCCAAGTACATGAATTTTTTCTACAGGAAATAACGATCATTTTGATGTTTTAAATAGTAAATTGCATTTTTGATTTCGTATTATAGCTGACGTTAAGACAAATTCTAAATAATAACTATAATAATAATAACTAAATAATAATAACTAAATAAATAATTCTATGTAACAGTTTTTTCCGACTCTTCGGGTCCAAAGTGCCTCGTTGTGGGCGAAGTTTCCGTTTAATTCCAACCTCAGAATTGGATGAAATTTTGGGAATAGGTCCTTTTTTTACTAAAATGATGATTGTCAGAAGGATTTTTGGCGACTCGAAAAAAAAAATTTTTACCATTTCAATGTCACTACCTTACCGAGTCGCCAAAAATCTTTCTGACAATCATCATTCTAGTAAAAAAAGAACCTATTTGTAAAATATCATCCAATTCTGACGATGGACGTAAACGGAAACACAGCCCCGCTGTGCACTGGTTTTCCATAATTAATCCATTATCGCTCTGACAATTTACAAAGATTTCTTGCGAGCCAAGCAAGTTTCGCGGATCGGACGAAAGGCGGCTCTCTGCGGAGTTAGAAAACGAGATGGGAAACAATTTCAGCTCCATTGGAGGTCGTTTCCACGCGAGGTCGGCCAACGCTGTAACGATTGCAGACTTCCGATACGCACGATTGCAATTGTCGCATTGTGACAGGGTATCGGTCTCCGTGTTCCGATGAAGGTGAAACGCGCGTCACGTCGCGTCGCGTCGAGCCAATCCGCATGGACGGCAAGCCGAAGGAAAGGCAAAACGCGCGACGGTCTAGTTGATGCGAAACGAAATGGAAAAAAGACCCGTTAATCATTCCACCGTGTTAATCGATTTGAAGACAGATTCGCTCGAGGATACAGAGAAGAGATAATCGTGCGGGGCATCCGCAACAGCTCGTAACAGCCGGAGTAAAATTAAACGGGCCGATGTATCGCGAGGCTGGTAGAAAAACTCGTGCCGTTCTAAAGTAGAATACACCGACGCGACCGCGGGAAACGGCAGAAAAAAAACAACGGAAGCGGTAACGAGAACCTGTCAAAACCGTGTGTGTAAAAGATCGAAATAAATATTTCCAGGAAATCCGTGTTCCACAATCTCTACGGTGCGGCTCTCTCTGTCGCTCGCAGATTTTGACACGTCAATATTGTTGAATTTCCAGCATGTTTCACAGTGCTGAATTTAAACGATTCGCACCTTTGTTTTATCAGTTGTTAGCACTTTATTCTTTTTTTTCATAAAAGGCACATATAAAAATCCTCTTAAAATCTGTGTGCGTTAAACCGTCGTTGAATTTTTTAATACGATGTAGACTGAACTGTAAGTTTAGTTTATTTCTTAATATGTTTAATAAGGTAAAACTAAAAGAACAGCATTTTAAAATTCTTTCAATATTCTTACTGATTGAAATTACACCTACTCATATTGACGTATAAATTTTCTTCCTTATAACCGTTCGAGTTTAGGAGCAGACATCTTTGTAATGATATTTGGAACCGTTCGAACCTTTCGAGTGTCTACTGTACCTAGTGCATAGATGAAAAGATTCGTAACCAATGGAGAATGAGACTCACAGGCAAAGATGTTCACGTATCGGTTCTTCGGTTGGTTTTCGACGTACTGGGAGTTCTTCGCCGGGAACTCGTCGGTCTCCGATTCAATGAACTCGAACTCCTTGCTGAACCCGATGTCGCTGTCCGCGTGGAGTTTGGCAACATGCTGCACGAACTTCTGTATAACAACCGCGGTCCGTTCGCCGTCCTGTTCGGTGTTCTCCCATTCCTGAAGCATGGGCACGCTCCGGGGCGGATAGCCGAGGAAGTAGTAAGCGGTGTGGAAACATTTCCTGAAAATTGGCCTCAGGCAAGGCCTGATGAGTTTCACCGTAAGCATGCATTCGAACGAAAAAAAAGAGACATAAGGAGAACGTGAAAAAAGAGAGGCAGGGAGATCGAGAGGCAACGGGGGGGGGAGAGCAGTTTATCGCGTGGTGGAACGATATGGCGTTATCAGTGTCGCGCCGCGTCTCTTCATCGGTCGCGAAACAAGTTCAGCGTTATAAACAAATTTTAAGGTGCACCAACTAGCCTGCTCGAGGTGCGTCTTACGAAGGAACTCATTCACGATTTCCCAGATGGTAAGCAACAACAAACTTCCCGGACTTTCTTCAACTCACAACTCAAGGTATTTCTTCATGATCGTCGTCGCGCGACTTCCGCTCTCCATCTTAAATGTGTTTCAACGTCCGCAACCGAGGAACGAAACGGGAAATGTTAGCACGAACGGACTACCAGTGACTCAGAAGTTTGCGAGACGGAGTGGCTCCCAATCGTGGCCCACATTTCTGTTTTCAACATCTTCGATGACTCGATCAATGGGAAAATCCGATATCGCGTCTGACAATACGCGCTCCGCACTCCCGAACTATGTACGATGCATGCAGCTCGAGATCTGCTTGGCAAAATACTGTCGCTCTCTCGGGCAAGAAACCGTACTTCGACGCTGGCGCTGGTTGTTATCGCAACTGATAAGCGGTTAACCGATGAATCAGAAAGAGAAAGATCGATGGGCAGAAATGTGTCCACAGAGGAAAGAAGATCGACCAAGGAACTCTGAAAACCTACATGTATTTGCCGTCCGCGTTTGAACTATTCGCGTAGGGATTATAAAATGCTTGAAACTGAATTAACCATTATTAAAACCTGTTTTTTGACACCCTATAATTGGTAGGTTGAAAACAAAGTGCAATGAATTGTTTAGAAAAATTGTTCTTGTTTCGAAGAACATACAGTGAACTCTAATTAACAGTCGAAAATTATCTATAAGCTTCCCATAGAAAGCTACGAGAGGCAGATCTAGCTAGCGTTGAAGCTACCAAGAATTTATTGACGAAAAATAGATTGCTAGAAAATTACCTTATCGATGAAAGCACATTCCTAGCCTTATTAACCGCCTTATCCATCGTCCTACCCGATGCATCATCGAGTATGACAAAACGATCACTGACGCAAGCATTAAGCTACAGCTCCGAGTGGCAAGGGTCAGATAAACGAATGAAAAACTGCGATACGAGTCGCGATAACTCTCCAATCGCGATAATAAAATGCCAATGGCAACGTGCAATCTTTCGGCGCCGATTGTTATCAAGTACCTTGTAGTAGTTGCATCGATATGGGTAAGCGGGATTTCGATCGGAACATTAGTGTGGAACACACGTGGATAGATTAGGGTGGTCCTTGTCTTTCAACTTTCGATATTTTCTTGCCTTACTCCTCTAAATTGTGACACTTGCTGAGGGAATGATGTATGCCAGAAAGTAATAGGACAACGGAAACTGTGAATTATATTTTTAACGCAAATGCGACACGATCTGCCGTTGTCCAATTAGAGTAAAGTCTTGACTATAAGCCCGATCCTCGGTTCCGTCTCGAACGTAGATCGCGTGTGGCTACTATTCTTTTGTGACTGCGTATTGCGACAAACGTAGGAAAGGATAGCGCATGTAAACACGAACCGAACGGACTTTACTGTACTCTACTGTGGGACGAGAAAAATCGTCAAAACAGTCGTTGAACTGCACAGCCAAGGACCACTCTAGGGGACATGCAGGGACTAAACACTGGAAGACAAAGAGAAAGAGAGAAAGTTGATCCTCACTTCCACAAGACGAAGGATGTAATCATCAGCATCACCGCGAGACAGGCGCAAATCATTCCGGCAATCACTCCGCTGCTGAACCTTCTGGTGCTATAAGGCAACAATGGTGGACCTTTGTCGCAATCGCGTGTCGCGAGCACCTTCTGTGGGGTAGAACCTTCTCCGTGTATGATTAGCCGATTGTTGATGGCGCTTCGCGTGCCTCCGCGTACCACGATCTCGTAAACCGTGTTCATCGTCAGGTTCGGTATGATCGTCTGCGAACAAACAACATTTCTCAACGTAAGTATTGGTTCTCATCCTAGCTTTCATCTAGCACATCCTCATTCTCATCTAACAACAAAATTCCTGCCGCGCAATTAACACTGGAACGAGTTTTAACTAGAATTTATTGAACAATTCCAGACCTCTTTCGATCCCTGTTTTCAACGTGTTTCGAGATTACGGACAAAATAATTTCCAATTCCAAACGCTTCTGGTTACGCTTAGAGCCGGCTCTTGCAATTAGTCATCGGCAGATAGTGTAACGTCACCGACGACTCCGTCACAATCATTTTCCACAATAATAACAGTCGGTATCTCGATACATGATTGGAGAGTGGGAATCTACGCCTACGGTCGAGGATGTTCGATCGAGTTCCGGTCCAGTAAACCTTGTTGCCGATTCTTTTCACGAACGCAGAAATCTTCTTAAATGAAAGTGCCGATTTTTTTAACAATTTTTTCGTCCAATTACAACATATTAGGAAAACAATAAATATTCTTAATTAAAAACTGGCAGGAATCAATGGAACCCCATAATATTATACAGGGTGTCCCAGACCACCCGTACCACCCATTTATAATCTATAAAATAGGTTATTTTCGAAAATTCAAAGTGTTTCTCTTATAAATCATACGCGCTCTATCAAATTGTGATATTTTTAACTTCCGGTTTCGGCCGGAAATAGGTGATTGAGACCGGAAGTTACATTTTTCAAAATGGAACATGGTATTTTTTATTACGGATTTGGATTCTATGCGAAAAAACAAGAAACTTTTGTCTGAAACATTTTTTCAAAAAATGTCATTTTATATCCTTTAAGTAACCTTCAAAATGAGTCCTTGCGAAATAATGTTTTCACTATCTGTGTAATATAGCCCAATTTTTTTATTCAAGCAATCAACTTTAATCAATAAAATATTTTCCACTTTGTTCGATGATCTTTTGCCATCTTTCTGGCATCTTTATGGGTTATGCCAAGAGCAGATAGTGAAAACATTATTTCGCAAGGATTCATTTTGAAGGTTACTTAAAGGACATAAAATGACATTTTTTGAAAAAATGTTTCAGACAAAAGTTTCTTGTTTTTTCGCATAGAATCAGAATCCGTGATAAAAATACCATGTTCCATTTGAAAAATGTAACTTCCGGTCTCAATCACCTATTTTCGGCCGAAACCGGAAGTTAAAAATATCACCATTTGATAGAACGCATCTAATTTATAAAAGAAACACTGAATTTTTGAAAATGACCTATTTTATAGATTATAAATGGGTGGTACGTGTGGTCTGGGACACCCGGTAGATTCAAGGGAGAGTTCTCCGGGGAAAAAGTGGGAAAGCGAGCGATGGTAACGTACAGCGGTCTCAATTTGGTCCTTCTCGGTGAAGACTTCGATCTCCTCGTAACGGTTGTCATTCTCGATTCGGTATTTGATGAAATAGTAATCGATCGGGCCCCAAAAAATGTTTGGTCTGGCCCATTGGATGTAGATAGAGTCGTGGGTGTGGCAGGTCAAGTTCAAAATCATCGGTGCTCCTGGTCCAGCGACGTCTGTCTGCCGAATGATGTGATCCGAAGGCTCGCCCTCGTTTTTCCATGTGTACGCCTTTACCCATATTTTGTACTCGGTGTTGGGCTCTGGAAGGAAGACGTTCTTTAATTATAATGGGAATATCTACTTGTGTCTTAGCGGCTCGTCTGTTTGGTCGGAGACCCCCCCCCCCAAGAAGAGCTCGAATGTTTTGGCTCTGGAACAATGACGGTAAGGGCTCATAAAATTAGTCCAGAAGTGTATTATTGCGCTATAGCCTGTTATTCACAAAAAAGAGGCCTCACGCAGTACTGTACAGGAGAGAAAGACTGTTATCTGGCGTAAGAGACGGTATAGGGTGATCTGTGAACGAACACTTAATACTAAACTTAATTTACACTGAGAAAAAAATCCTGTCGAAACAAAAAAAATATATGTTGATTTAATAAGATGTACTATTGAATAGTGCCAATATCATATGAACTTATTTTAATATTTAATACTATTGAATTTCAATAGCAAAACTCATTTCCGCCAATCATATAAGCGAATAGCTTGACCATCAATGTTTTCAAAAAAATAAGATATGGCCTCAAACCAATTCCAGTATAAATCAATACATTTCTCAAATTTTTTTAACAACATATCTGATTGAAGGAAAGAAAGGAATATTACGAATAATAATGTACGGTATTGAATCGAATAATATTTTCAATCATTTCATGATAGACAATTCAAATACTTCACGATTTGCTTCTAAATTTCATACTATTGAAAAGAATACATTGATATTCATCGAAGTAAAAAAATTACAATAACACGCGTGTTATTGAAGTAACTACTTTTTTTTCTCAGTGTACAATTGGAAAAATAATAAAACTGATTTCATAAGAAACGATTGTATAGATATCTTTAGTAATGCACGTATTACAATAGGAGTCGCATAAAGTATAAATAACAGTTACTAGTAGCAGTTACTTTTATGGCTCGGTAGGTTTAGTGTTAAACTGCATGTCTGTTGAAATTAGTACAGTATTCGCACGATTGATGTGACTTTCGGGCATGCGGATGATGTGACTTTTTTATCCCCACTACTAGGGGGTTCCCCCTTTATTAAGGTATTACGGTGTTTAAATTCAGGTTTTATGATACTCGATGTATCATTCTCAGGTATGGCATAGCATTAGTACAATACAACAATTTCCCGCTTAGCACCGTTGTTTACCCAGGATCGTCGTTTACACTTGGAAAAGTTATCCAAGAAATCTATATTCGGCACACACACGTAAAAAAACGTAGTACCATTTCGTTTCCTGAGACTCGATACCCCCGAGGTTCTCACAGCAATCGCGGGAACACTGTACTCGCAAATCGTTATTTAATTTCCTGGGAACTATTGTCATTCTTAAGTGGTTATCCTGGTTTTCAAGGCCGTTTTTGCACGAAATTTTAGGAGAAACGGAGATGAAAGATGGAATTATTAGTTGTTCAAAAATGAACTTTTAACCTAATATATTCAGTGTACCGATTAGGTCTGTAGAATGCAAGTAAGGGTACTCAATTCAGACATCTTAATTACTCAATTTTTATTTAATCAAATTAATCTGATTTTATGGAACCATGGAGGTTGTTGAGTTGGCAGTGGAAGTATTAAACGGTTCTAGATTGGACAAATCTGAATGCGAAAGCAGCACGCGTCCAGAAATGAGGATCGAGTGAGTTAGCCGAATTCCCGGTTTCGACACGTTATCTAGCGATGCATTAATCTGCAGCCATCCAGCTCAAATATGCCGATAAGAGCTTATCGATGCCCCAGGTGTGCAGACGTCCCGCGTTCCATTACCTGAACGATAATTCTCTGTCCGCTGGTGACTTGTTCTTGGTTTAGAGTTCTGTGCTTCTCAAATAAGACAATACCACACGCTAGAGAGTTCTCAGGGTGTAAAAAAAAAAGGAAAAAAACATGAAAGAATTTCCCAAAATGTTTCCAAAATGTCCATGTTTCATGTTTTGACGAATGAGGATGGGGTGCAGAAGCGAAAGAATTTTTTCCAATGGACACTTACTCAGTTTTTTCAAGACGAATTCGATAATCGACCCATCGTAGTTGTCGGTTTTGTACATCTGAACATCGGTGTAGTTGGCATGCATGTAATAGATGCGATAACCGGATATGATCCCATTGGCGCTCTCAGGCTCGGACCATGACAATTCGATGGTGGTGGAGTTGATGCCATGAGACGAAAGTTTCAGTGGTTTTGTTGGCGCTGCAAGCAGAATTCACAGGACGAATTATTAAGTGTACAAATGAATTCTCGGTCCTAACATTAAATTAGCTGTTGTACAGATTTAAACGTGATTAAGTGTGAGACTGTTCCTTAGAATCTACTTATTTTTTTACATTCAACGACAAAAATATTATTCAGAGCAGTTTTTATTGTAGAGTAAAGATTATTTAGATTTTTTGGTTCATGATCTTTTACACTTTCCTTTGCCATAACACGCAAGTTTTTGATAGGGTTTAGTTGTCGTAGCCTAACAACTTGTTCCCTTCCATTTGATTGGAAATTCCAAGGTTTGCCGTGCTTTCAATTTGTCGCGAGTTCCGAGACCTCGAACGAGATATCCTGGAGAGGATTGCATGGGAGGACAATTTTCCGTAAACTATTTTTCGGTCGATGCACTTGGCGGCGCGGCTCTTTCTCCCCTTTTCGCCCTCCTTCGCTTCTTTTCGGCGGGCTCGTCATCTTCCAAGGTGGCTTTCCAATTTCCCGCGCACAAAGACGAGAGCCGGCTCGCGTCGACCGAAGTCTGAATAATTAATTTCGCCTCGAGTATCTTCTCAGACCCCTCGCGTCGCCGAGTTATACTGCATATAGCCGGCGTTCTCACGTTTTCGTACGACCGACCACCGTGTCTAAGATCGAGACTGCGTCCTCTTCGACGCGTCTAAAGACACTCCCTTTCGCGAATAAGTCGCGGGACAACCGGGCTTAACTGTTTGAGAGGAGCCGGCTCATTCCGGAAATCCAGTCGAAGAGCCACGAGCGTCGACATCACGCTTCTTTTGTACCCTCGCAAGACTGCACCTTTTATAGAAATATTTACTGGTTCTTCAAAGTTGAAAACCTCGGCTTAAAAACCGGATACGTCCAGATTTGCAACATTATATTGAAGATTTTACTAGAAATCTTACGTTACTTCTCACCATTACTAAAAGCATGCCAAATTAAAACTGAACTACTTTCAATGTCCTGCAAGTAGAATAGGTACATGTTCTATTTATAAAAAATAGCTCTATTTACTGTTCACTATCTGATATTATATTTTACATAATATTAGAATAATGATGCTACCCATCATGCGGCGGAAAATTGTTTCTCAAAATGAGATTTGGTTTGATTGTATTAACGCCGAGGTCTAAGATATTGAATAATAAGTCAGCGGTGTAAATAATGATCCTGCGGTAGAATTGAAGCACAGGACTTTTAATTGCGCTTTTCGACGCGTAACGGGAGAAAAATAATTACGTTGCGCCGTACCCAAATGATTTAACATCGCCCCGAGACGATCGTGTGAAAGAAAAAGATGCTCGTGGAAGCGAGCCATTGTCAACGCTGACTAGGGGAACACCCCTAAAGTCAATATGCCACCCTGATACTTCGAGGATGGTCAGGACATCATAAATAACACCGGGAGCAGCGAAGAGCGGGAACATCGTTGTGTAAACGAGTTGTCCCTTCCAGATGACACTGTTTCCCTTTCGAAGTGCCTGCTGAGACATAAATACGTCCTCGTCGCAGGTTCTACTAGTTCGGCAAAAGCGAGGATTATACATCATACATCTTTAAGTACGCGTCGTTCTCTTATAACACTTCAGAAGGCTTGCCTCTTAAGTTCAACGTGGATTAACGATGCTCGAGCAGATGCGAGTGAAAGTTTACTCCGATAGCGACCGAGCATTACAAATAGAGCTAGAGCTAGAGTACTTAAATGTTTAAGTCCACCTTATACGAAATTCGATATAGTATCTGACTCGATATACATAGTATTGTGAGGGCCCTTAGCACTCATTGCTGTACCATTATTCACAATATTGTTTACATTACTAAATATGTTGGTATCTAATCAATTACTAAACATTTAAGTATTGTGTAAGGTATTATATGAATTTAATATCCATAAAATGAAAGAAAATCAAATACGTAGAATGGAATTATTCCAGGTCAGAAGAAATGTTTAATTTTCGAGTTGAAATAGATCCGACTGCGAAGAGTTAATAACTAGACTGATTTTATGCATTTATGTGAAAATCGAGTTGATGCGATTACAAATAGTAGAATTCAAGCGAAAAAGAAAGTGCTATATATCTACTGTTTCCTGCAATTCATGCTAACAATTGTTCATCTCGCATAAAGATCTGTAGTCCCTTAATACTTGTATCTAGACGAGAAGTATTTATTAACAAAATTTATCAGCGGTATTCTACACACTAAATTCCGTCCCGAAAGCCATTTTTCAAGCCCATCAAAGTCTCTAAAAGCCCAGAAACCACAACTGCGAACCCTAACAGCGGTTGGATGGAGTCGTTCCTACCGAAAGTTGATTAGCAGAAGAAACAAAAGAACGGACAAGCGGAAAACATTCTATCGTACGGCTTCACGATTGAATTTCGCGGAGTTTCAGCAACGAAACAGCATCGGGGATGGTTCACGAGGATTTCGAGCAACATTGCTTGCCACGCGAACGTACCAAACTCGAAGCTCGTAATCAGATTCTGCACGCGCCGCAACCAAAACCTTCGGTAGGTACTTATCGAAATTCACAGCCGGAGCAGCTGGCCGTGTTTTCGATTCGAAACGATACCTCGTGGAAAACGATACTCTCTGAACACCAAACGGACTTCAATAACGCACGCTATACCCCTAGTGCTTCTGCGTAACACAATACATACTTCTGCAAACGGTGTGAAACGCTGAGCATGGCCCTGGTTCCAACTTTGAATATGGATGAACGATCGCTGGGGTGGCGAATCGTGCATGGTAGAAAACGCGATGATAGATCCAATTTTCACCTGGCCACGATGTCCCTTTTTTTGCTTAGGAACCTGATTTACTTTGTGCGAATGGGAAGGATCAGCTTTGTATAATCGAAGCAACCGTAATGTGTAAGCGATGATTAAACTGCGGATCTTTATGCAGTTATAATTTTAAAAACATCACGTTTTCACAAAATGTCAATATATGATTTCTCCTCTATTAAAATCATTAAGGGAAGAAGTAATATTCAATTTAGTTTCTATTTCTTGCAATCGATACAGACAGTTTTTATTTTGCATAAAGATCCGCAGTCTAGTGATGATATTCTTCAGTGAACCAAGAATACTATAAGCTGTCAAATATGCTAGGGGCAATTCAGTTAATATTCAATTGAACAAAAATACAATTCTGAGCGAAATGTATCAAATGGTCCTGAAAATTATTGTACAGTAACGGTTCAATATACAACGCAGAATGCGAGCGTCAAATAGTAATTGGTCGTGAAAATTCATTCGGGTCCAGATAAAAAAGTTTACGCGTGAAAATTCTTGTTGCGCGGATTGCAGTTCGATATCGATACGATCGGGCGACAAATTGCGTTCGGAGTATTTGCCCACGTTCGAACGTGATGCAACGAGTTTCGACGCTGAAAGTGGAAACACATGAAACAAACGCTTTATTTGGCGATTCGAGAGAATAGACGAGTCGGGCGAATCTACATACTTGTCTTTGCTCCTTCACGTTATCTGTTACATTCGCAAATTTTTCTGCAAACCTTGAGAGTATATTAGGTCGTTCGACAAGTCATTTCGTTTTATTATAAAAAGGGAAAGTCAATTTTTTACTATTTAGAGGAAGTTTTATAACATTTTATTCTATGATCCTCTGCGATTTTTCAGGCAACTTACGGATCCCATGCTCGTAGAATTTCTGTCTTTATTGGCAAAAAATTGAGTTATATGATTATTTATTGGAAATGAAATTTGCTTAAGGAATGTTGAAAAAATCGAAAAAAATGGTAATCTGATGGTACATTTTTTCCGTAAACAGCACACAACCTTTTGGTACGTGCACTGCGCTTTTACCCTTGCAGTAATACTTTGATTTTGGCATTGACGCGATGACAAAAAAATGATTGATGCCCGAAATTCTTTGATGGACAAAGAACTGATGTCCGAAATGTGAGCTGGCAAGGTATACCACGATTTTGCGATTTAAAATAAGGTTAAGTAAAAACAGATGAAAGCAATGCCATCTCTACATGAAACCGGAAATTACTTTCCGAACGACTTAATATTTATGAAATATTGTACTACAGGCTAGATTTCTTGAGCTCGCTTCACGAAGAATCGCCCCTCGAAGCATGCAGAACACGGTGATACACCTCGGAACCGAAGTCGACCGCAAAAGTATCCATCCACGTTCCCACATTTCGTATTCACCCCTTCTGTTACTGTTCCATTTCCGCGATGGTTTTCCACGCAGGTTTGCCCGGAAAGCGATGGCCTCTCGCAATATCACCAACTGTCGAAATCGTTTGTTTTAGCTCGGACAACGGAAGAACCCGCGTTACTCCGTTTCGTATTCACCGCGCATTAAGGATGGAAATGAAGAGGCGAGTCACGACGATTAGAGGTAGGCTTTAGAATTCGCGGCCGAACGATGGTGTTGTATCGAGTACGTGCACGCACGAGCTGAAAAATGAATACGATTACGCGGTGAATAGGCAAGGTCGAGCAACCCGTTCGACGTCCCGGCAAAACAGTCACGGAAAAAAGGAAGAGAAAGGCAGAACCCAGTCCTGCTGATTACGTCGCGGACTCGCAGCATTTTTCCCGACGACTTTTCCGGGTCGAGGGAAAACGCGAATCTGCCAACCTTTTCTCCTCGCCTTCGACAGTAACTTTTGTCCTCGATCCATTCAAACCGAATTTTTTTTTAAAATGCACACGACATTTCATTCACGTTCCTTGTATTACGACTGAATACAATACCTTCGAATTTCGTACTGTCTGTTTTGCTGTTCTGTTTACCTAGAATATTTACAGTAATTATTAAAATGACGTACAATGGTCCCAAAATCTAGAGCAGTAACAATCTGATTTTCGACAAGTTGTTGATATAATTGTTTAAATTAACCCTTTGCAGTCGGATCTATTTTAACTTGAAAATTAAACTTTTCTTCTGACCTAGAATAATTCCATTGTGCATGTTTTTCTCATTTTATGGATATGAAATTGATATAATACCTCGTACAATACTTAAATATGTAGTACTTGATTAGATACCAATATAATTTAAGAATGTAAACAATATTGTCAATAATGGCACATCAATTTTTCGTGGTGATTCTGAGTCAGAGTAAATGTAGGTTTACAAGCAAAACGTAACTTTAGAGTAACGGTTACAGAATCCCTTTTCCTCGTAGCAAGCCATTAAAGATAAAGTAACTCTGTTGAACACAATTGCCTCTTGTCTCTTGCTTGATTACCCATTTCAAAGATTCTGTTGAAGTCTGAAGAGAAATTTTTTTAACCTCCGACGATAGAAGACGAAAGATTGAAGAACCTTATTAAGTTATTTATTCATAGGAAACGAATAAATGGCTGAAATATACTTTTAATATTTCAATCGAACTATGAAATATATTATTTAAACGTCATTTTAACTTTCAATTGCTCACATGTAGTATGTACTGATAATCCCAAAACAACAAATTCATTATTTCAAGCAAAAACGAAAGTCTCGTCTACGTTAGTAAACATTCATTTTTTAAATATTTATGTGGCATTCAAATATTAGCCATTTCATAGAATAAAAATTTATTTACGCCAGGTTCATATCGAATTTCAAGCGTGCGATTATGCAGATAATGAAATGCGAGTAATTGATGGCTAAAGAGCAGGTAATATATTAATGGAATTTAAGAAAAAATTACATGTATTAATTAAGCTTACCAAAATGATTAAAAGTGGAAAGAAATTTCTCCTTGACTCCGGCCTATTGACAATCTTTATTTTGCACAGAAATCCGCGGTTTAGTTATTACTTTTACAGTCGACTGGATCGATAGATTGAATTTCAATGTCGTTGCAAATGAAAGGATCGGTAATTGTTCGTCAGAGTGTTGCCGCGAACCGGTACGCTACGTTCTCCGCGGGTGACTAATCTTCCGCACCGAAACAAAACCGTCTATCCATCTACGAGGCTTTTATGTGGAATTCTAATTCAACGGAGGTCGAAGTGTCTTCATAAATACCATACAATTCGAGTTACGGATCGATTCTTCTCGGAAATAACACGGCGCTGCTTTCATATTTTCCTAGCGTTGCTGCGCACACAACCTGATGCTATCGGCCGCTCAAATTATCGCCAGAAAGAAACGCAGCAACCGGAAAATTTTAATACATTGTGGAAGCGAAATTGCCGGCACTCAGGCAACACTTTGGTTAATGACTCGGCTCAGACCTCGCAAATCGACAGGTGAGTCCGGATCACGCTATCGACGATGTCGTGGCATGATCAGACGAAAAAAGTGCAATAAAACTTGTTCCCTAAACACTCCAGTTATATTATAAGAATATTCGAATATTCTCAATGGTGAACAATTTCCGAAATTGGGTAGGTAAAATTTAGAACAGTGGAAATATCAATAGAAGTGAATGACAATTTCGTATTGTGCATAAAAAGTCGCAGTCTAATAATAAAAATAGCGATTCGATCTGTGGAGAACGATTTAGTCGAGCAGGACGCGTTTGGCAACTTTCTCTCAAGTCTTCACAAGCTTCATTAAAGAAACAAATGCAGCCGACCTTGGAGCGTCCTTGGCCCTGCCTACAAGCAGCTCATCATATGAAATTCTAATGTCCTCCTCGACCTCTTTCAACACTCACACTTTCAGTTTCTTCTCGATTGATTGTATGTACCGTTCACGGTCTATCGAGTGCGCGCGTTGAAACTGATCACCCGGTATAGAATTCCTGACCGCAATTATCTAAATGATCGGAAGAAAACCGACTCTCCGGGGATGCATAGGAGGGGCGTTCCACGAGGATACGAGAAATAGGCGAAAGTGGCTTTATTAGGATAGGCTCGGTATGAGTAGCGACGTGCCAGTGAAAGGAACCGTTGATAAGAAAACGAACAACCGCTGACTACCTGTTTCTCCGGTCGCCCTGTCCGCAATTTCCTGGACGGAATTTATGAATTTCAAACACACCGTGTGGATTGTCGTCGCGATTTCACCCTGCACAGATCACTGCCACGTTCGCAATCCTGACCATTCTTCCCGTTAAATATTAGACTCAGAAACCAATCTCTTCCGTTCATGCAAACAATATATTGTACCGTCTCGATATCCATTATCTTTCTTATGAATGTTTTGCTAACATATTTATTACATATTCCTGTTTAAAATTAGGCAAGGCATGACATAATTCGGAACCTGTTTATCCAATTGACAAATCCAGTGATAGCTATATAAAGTCTCCCCCATTAATTCTCCATAAATACTAATTATCGAGAGAAGGTAATAACTACAAATTCAACCAGTGTTAGACGAAATCAAGCTATTAGTAAAAACTTCTTGTGTAACCATCACTTCTGAGACAAGAAACATTGCAGCTAGTTTGACAACTGAATAGTTATTCGTCGAGCCGACTACAAACGTGTTCTTAAATTATTCGTTACTTGGTACTTTTCTCGACTTCCCATTTCCCTGCTCCACTTTCTATTTTCCCTGGCGACTCTACTGAAATGGTCTCTATGCCTTATCTTTGTTTATGGTTTGAGTTTAGTCAATGATGCTTTCCTTTTCTTTATTCTGCTTTGTTAATCACTGGATTGGATTTTGTAACAGCGTCCTAGTTGCAGTTTGCCTTTTTTGCGTAGCGTATTAAATCATGTACTATGTTCAGGACGTGTGTATTTTCGTTATGCTCGATGCACAAAATGTTGAAATCGTAATAATAAAATTATTAGGTATGTTGATCACCGACAAAAGTGAGTCGTATAAGTCAAAAGACGATATTAATTTGACAGTTCTAGTGTTATAAATCAGTAACTTGGCGAAGGCTAGATATCATACTAAAACCGTTAAAGACAAAAATGAATTTCGATTTGGTTCTAGAACCTTGCAACCGCTGCAAATAATTTAAATTTTGTACAAGATTCGCAGACTGCTTACAAGAATCAATTATACTTCTATTAGTCGTTTAGAAAATGTCTATTATATTCTTTATCATAAAAAGAAGCAATTGTCATTATTTGCGATCGCATCACCGAAAATTTGACAGTTGCAGACGTCATTTGCGAGAATGCGTTGAAAACCGACTTCGAAAAAACGCACTAAAAAGTATGAAATAATTTCCATTTAATTTATGTGAATACACACGAACTTAAATACAATACAATCTTTTCGGAGGCGGCGCAAAATTGAAAATTTTCGACACTGGAAATTACGAAAATCCTTAAATTCTTCTAAATACTAATATATTTATATTTAAATAATATATTTGCGCCGCCTCCGAAAAGATTGTATTGTATTTAAGTTCGTGTGTATTCACATAAATTAAATGGAAATTATTTCATACTTTTTAGTGCGTTTTTTCGAAGTCGGTTTAATTTTTTTTTTTAAGTTTTTTTTATTTCACACTTTTTTATCTCTGTCAGCCGTCACATTCCAAATCGTAATTTATAAATATCTGAAAGCGGCAATCGATAACGGTTCACGACGGTATCACCACCCTACATTTTCGCAAATAAAATCGTAATTAATAAAGAAATGTAAAATTTTTTTGCACGGGACCATCCCGGGAACATACTCTACAAGATGCAAAAGGTTTCGTTCCGATTGGTCCATCCATCTCGACGTAATCGGTGAACATACATAGAAAAAAAAGCGAAAAAAAAGGCACATACAGATCGAATTGAGTAACCTCCTCCTTTTTCGAAGTCGGTTAAAAAGAAAAAGAATGTCTTGAACTAGCACGACGATCAACCGGCAAAATCATTGATTCTCCGCCAGCACGGGTTGCCCAATCCCCTATCGGATAGAATTCAATAGCCATACAAAGACGTTGTCGTTCAACTATAATTGCCAGCAGTGTTCGTTTGCAAAAGATTAAGCGGGGCAGCTGACCGAAAAAGGCGATAGGGTTTCGCGGGGCGTTGTCCCATTAATTCAAGGAGTGCGTCCTCCGCGATGGACATTAGCGAACTGTACAAAAAAGTAGCTAGACATTTCGGAGCATGCGAATTAGAATCGCGACCTTGGGGCCTGTCGTCCATCGCGCTCGCGCGCTCCTTCGGCACGTAAAAATAGCACGTCTGGATGGCTCGCGAAAGATAACGTGCTTTGACTTAAAAAAAAAAAAAAACGAAATGAAAAGAAACCGGGCATAAACGCGACGAGTATTTCCATAATTTTATACCTGGCCCGAGAGAGAACGCCGCCGGTGAGGTCAACAGGCACCGCCCACCGTACGATTGTTGCAACCAGTGTCGCCAGTTGAGGCTGAATCGAGTCTCAATTACTCTCCTCCTTTTCCCCTTCCTCTATCCCATTCCAGCACCACCCGTACACTCCAACGTCCCCCACTAAGACCGTAGACCACGGTACCCGTGCCATAGACTGGACTGGTCATCAGAGGGGGGATACTTGATTCCCCTCGATTGCTGGCGACCTGGCGACACTGGTTGCAACCGATGATGTAAAGAGGTGGAGAGACCTTCCACATGCGGATCACGCGTCCCGCGAATCAAGACCCGAAGACCATTGCGAAAAGTGGACCAAATCGGGACGAAGTCCGTTGCTGGTTTGCATAGCCAGAAACGTGATTTTCTCGTGAAGGGACCGTGATTAAATATCGCTGGAGGGCGTTCAATAGAGTCACACTGGGGCGCAAACAGCCTTGAACGTTCCAGTCTCTCTTTGTCTTTTCCTATCTTTCTCTTCCTCTCTATTCTGTGTTCGGATATTCCAGCAAATATTGCGCGTTTGTATCTACAGCAGAAGTTTCCAACCTTTATGCTACAACGC
This sequence comes from Lasioglossum baleicum, assembly GCF_051020765.1. Classification (NCBI taxonomy): domain Eukaryota; kingdom Metazoa; phylum Arthropoda; class Insecta; order Hymenoptera; family Halictidae; genus Lasioglossum; species Lasioglossum baleicum. The sequence goes on along the minus strand of NC_134931.1, from coordinate 7,276,080 downwards.
CTCCCCGAAAAAATATTTTTTCCCGCGCCTCCCTACTTTTTATGTTTTGAATAGATATAATAATATAGATGCGTGCTAAATAATAAAAACTTTGTTACAAAAAAGTGAGAACTACAAGTTAATTTTTCATTAAAAATTTTGGCGCCTTCCCTGGCAATAGTCCGCGCCACCCAGGTTGGAAACCGCTGATCTACAGCCAGTCGAAACTCTGTACAGCCTTTGAAACGAAATAACTTTTTTAACCCCCGAGTCAGTACGTGGAATTTTCTACGATATTCAATAACATTGTTATAGTTGTTAGACTCCGTAGGTACAGCACATATTTTCATGCATTAAAAAAATTTACGTTTAATTTATGATTGTCCAAGGAAGTAGTAACACATATGTGGCAATACACCATAAAAGAATTACGATGTAAGAAGCACTTGCTACAATTCGTTCTATTCTCAGAAATCGCGTATATTCTTTTACTTTTACTAGAAGACGCTTCAGTTTTCCAAATTTCATTGAACGCTTTCAGGAGAATATTTTTGAAGGATTGTGCTATCGAATCATTCAATGAAATAAATCGATTTTTTCGTCCCGTTAGATTGAGCTCGTCCTGAATTGGTAACCGGATCGTTTCTGTTAATCAATGGCCGGTTAATCGGGCAACGATTGCCGAAACTTCTGCAGAGTACTGGACCGTTAAGGAAACTGGACCGAAACGGGAGGGTGGAACGTGCGCGGCTGGTTCGGCCGGCCGGAAACGAGATTCGCTCGTTGGAAGCAGGATCAAGTAACGCTCGAGGGCGCTTCCTCTCTTGTCGGGGAACCAGTTTCGTGGCCAGGCATCGGAACTGGATCGCAGAGCATTGAAGACGGAACGTAATGCAGTGTTTTCATGGCTTTATGACAACCTGCGCACCCGTGATTCCGTACTCGAAACACTTACGTAACGCTCACGGCAAGGTGCGTTTTAGAGGCTAGGAGCTGGAGGATCGAGAGCAAATAGACGAAGAGGGAGAAAGAAAGTAGGGAGAGAGAAGGAGAGAGACACAGAACTATACTCATATGCGAGCTACACCTCATTCTTCGAAATCGAGACGAACAAGGAAATAAACCGGCTGCGCTGCACGCGAGTGGAAAATCTCGTGATGCGATTACGGGCGCAACGGCTCCGGAAAAATTTTCTCGAGGATCTATTTTCGGTGGACCGGAATGCGAATTGGATGTTGCAGCTTCGTATCGCTTAACGAATGCTTCCGACGAATTTTCTTGAGCACCCAATTCAGAAAAATTCACGCTGATGCTACGCGTGCTTCGCGATTAAGGCCTCCTCAGAAAGTGTATGGGATGCGCTGCATTTACCGAGTATTTAATATTCTGACTGTCTCGTACATTGTTCACGTAATTATGACCGGGAGTACGGCTCTTATTACATTTGGAATGAATTGTCGCCATAACAATGCGGTTGGCCAATTTTGATTCGAGTGGCTCGGAAAATTACATTTGACGGCGGGACTCTGACATAAAAGTTAATTTCACGTGAAAACGAGGTTCCGTCCTGTTCTAATTTATGGACTGTAAATCCATTATTCGTTTCTTGAACAACACATCATTTCAGTCGAACACTTTAGTTCAATTGTTTCTGTCAGTTACTCAACATTCGATTAACCAATTAGGAACTGATTGTTCGGTCGCTACTTTGTTACGCTAATGACACGTTTGAAAACCTTGCCACTTATCGAATAACAACAATTAACGAAACATATTTATCCGCAAACAGAAGCTAATAATAATGTGAATCGTCGCGGTCGCGCGAATTTCGTTGTAACATTTTGAAGCTGTGAAATGCAATTCATATTGAACCTATTAAATGAATTATATCTCCTATCTGATAAATTATACAAATGTGAACGTATGTTTGCAATTTAATAATTAATATCATTTAACAACTTGCCAAAACAACCACTTTAATTGATAGACAGCCCAGCAATCTACTTAGTGTGGAAGAATCTGACTTTTCTCGGTGGTAGCAATTTCTAATAAAATACGGTCCTAGAGACAAAGAATTCGGAGAAGAGGAGTAGAAAAGGTCCTTTCAAAGGTCACACATATTGGAATGTCCTGTGGAAACGTCATATTCGTTCCGGCATTACTTCGGTCTCGTTTATTTATCGGTGCTCGCGGAATGTTGTTGGATCAGATATACCGACGATTAATCAGATATATTTCACGCACCATCTATTGTCTCTTCATCGCGCAGGGGCCGAATGATTTCACAAGTGCTCCTTCCATGCAGTAAACGCGAAAGCATTGGACTTTGCTTGTTGCGTGGCTCCCCAAAAAATTGTGAAAATGGAAACAACGACATACGAGACTACAGTCTTATGGTATCGCAACATCTTTTTGATGCGGAACACTTGCAATAATTGATTGCTGAAAAGTACCCCAAAAATTTTGTAACTGCAATTTTTACTACTTACAAATTTCGAGGAAATGATAAAATTGCATACATTAACGCTCAAAAACATTGTCTTATTTACGAAATCTTTTTTCTTACGTTTTCTTTTGAAAAAAAAACTAAGTTTAGCGTCGACTAAACAAATAATAAGATATGTTTTTGTATATGTATACGTTTCGTATATTCGTTTTGTATATACGTGTATATATTTCGATAATCGTTCAAAACGGATTACTGTTATAGGTACAGCCATATTTATCTTTCACAGTGGCGCGTACCGAAGAGTTTTCGTCCGCTAGGGCGTAATAACACCAGACCAGAAACAAAAACACGCTGAAAGGAAGTCCCGCAGTGTTTCCTCGTACGACTGGTCACGTAATTGCAGCAATAATCTAACGAGACAGCAGCCTCGAGAAATCTCGTACTTTCATTTCCACGTCGGGCAACAAACCTGCCGGCTACATAAAATTGGCATGAAACAACATCGTTCGGTGTAAACCGTTTGGTCCGCCCGGACCGAAAAAAACCATACAATAGACACCTTTCTCTTTGGATCGTTCGGTGAACAGGAAAACGTCCGTGACAAACGGTGCCACGGGAGCATAGATCCGATTTACCTGGATAAATGTCGCTGTCGTTCTCCGTGGAGGAGACTGGCACCGTGTAAGTGGTCTGCTCGTAGGTCTGTTCGTCGGTGTACGCGATCGGATCCGCGGACGCGAATAGAATCCTCAGGATGACAGCCACTGCGGCTGCGAGTTGAGCGGCACTGACTATCCTGGCCCACGACATTTTCGTTTTGCAGCTGCAGCTGTGAGGCGTGGCTCGGCGTGGCTCTTCTCCACCGGGCTACTTCACAAATTCGTCCATCCTCGTCGTTCGCGGCGACGCGGAGATTTTCATCGCGGTCGTTTCACCCCCGTATGCACGGTTACAAGACAGAACGGTCCGCCGTGCGGCTTGAGTCTTCGCGAATGTTCGTGCCGTTTAGCACGCGTTACATCGCGACCCGGTACACCATGGGGGACTAGGATTCGCATTGTCTCATGGCACCCCGAGACGCAACGATCCCAAGGGTCCCCTGTGTGATCACCGTTTTCTAGATCGTCGATCGTAGGAGGTCGTTCGGTCGAAGGATTCACCAGCGAACCATCATTTCATCGAATGATCACACTAAGCTGCGACCGGGCATCGGTAGTTACGAGGGAATAGATCGTTCGACGGACATATTCTGCGGTAGCCTGAAGGAATATCGAAATTGTGGTGGAGGCACGTCGGGTCACGAGGATCAAACTAACGAAGCGGCGATTACATTCGCGCTGTGTGCATCCTCGCGACCCGATACATTTGCCTCGTAGAGCGGCGTGTACACGTACGGGCAACGCGAGCGGAATATTAACGTGGCTCGAGATCGAACTCGACCAGCCCAATTTGGTCTCCTCCTGCCGTCGATAAATAATCTCCTCCTCCTCCTCCTCCTCTTATCCCCTTTCGCCAGCCTCATCTCGCTTCCTCAATTCGAAAGCGCTGCCTCCAGCTCCGAACACCGTTGATTACACTTTGTTTTCCTAACCGCGAATGAAAACCGGGAGAAAACAGAATTCGACTCGGTTCTCACCCACCGGGCAACAGTTCTCTCGCTCGCGCGTTGTTGTAATTGCATCGTCGACCAGCTCAATTAGTCGGAATTATGGCCTCGATTGTTTCTCGTCGGGCATATACTGGCCCCGAGAGCCACGCAGCAACAGCGCCGCGCCGGTAGCAACAACGGAGACGCGACCAGCCGGCAGCGACAAACGCATCAGGTTTGCCAGCCGCGCAGCAATAATTACACGACCCCTCTCGAACGTTTTAAAGCGGCTTCCCCTTATATTTTTAGTGCGTCAAGACCGAGGGGATACACATGGCCGGCCACAGAGGCCTTCGGAACCCGACGACGGTGAGCTGTCGAAAACTTCGCTCGACTTGCCGAGTCATCGCGTCGGCACGTCCCACTATGGACCAAACTGCGAATCTACAATGACGGAAATTGAAAGTAAAATAGAATTTTGATTTTCGCCAATTAATTACAATTCAGTCTCTAGCTTCTACTCTTCACATTGAGTCTATATTTTGACCATCTATTTTGAGAGATGCCGAAATCCAAACATCAAGTTTCTCAAAATCTCCAACCGAGTATAACTCACTCCTCGGAACGTGAATTTTCCATTTAACCCGAAACGACACTAAACTGACTAAACGCTTAATCATCCCCAGAATGATGCCAGTCTGCCTATGACAATTTCCGGAAGGACAGTTGATCTGCAATCCAAGGACCGTTAGAGAACGATCGAGAGTTGCGGGCGAATCCTCATCGCGGTTGATGCTGGACAAGAAAGTCTGACGAGGAACATCGGTCCTGGGAGACCGATCGTCGATACGAGAACGTAATCATTTCTCCCTCCTTATTGAATGCTTGAAGCGGAGGAAGCGAATACATAAGAAAGAATATTTCCCTGGGAGTTTCTTCGCCGGTGGAACAGACGTCTTCATATCTAATAGAAAAGTACCCGTACCGATCAAAGATTAGATAGCTCTCTCTTTACATCGGTGCTACCGAGCTCTCTATCGCCGCATGTTAATCCGTCTCGTGTTGCCACAATGGTGGATTATCGTGTAAAAGTGAAAGAATGAGACCGTGTGAAAGATCAACCGAATCCCCCTTCCTCTTTTTCCAGCCGGGCGATTTCCCCTGGGAAAAGCGGTGGGCACGGAACAAAGACGAATTGTTTGTCGTAGTATATCAGCAGACAGCGCGAGCAAATGGACGAGTCGCAATTACGTCTGAATGATTGCGATATTAACCGCAAGTTAACCGAGAATCGGCCGCAGCGACGCTGCTGCACACGTGCTGTTCCTCGGCAACCGCGAGCCTTGACATTTATACGTCACAGAGAAATTCTCTCCGGTGGGCTCTTCGTGTTCATCCTAGTTACCCAGAAAGCTCTGCATACACGGTGGGGAGAGTAAAACACGTCGTCCGTCGTGTCGAGACGAGACTGGACGAGACCACGTTTCGTCAACCGTGATCGTGCTGAGGACGAACCGAGAAAAACGCGCTTCCGCCGATCAGAGATGAAAATTTCAGTTCCGCAATAAAAGGATGACTCACTCACGTGCGATGCTTCGACGCGTGCACCTATATGTATGTATGTATAGGGTGTACATCTCGTAATATACAAGCGACGCATCGCTGTTACCAGACTCGGTTCAGAGAATCGTGGGAATAGAGGCGGATGCACAGTTGTGCTTGCGAAAGTATTGGGCAAACACTGGTTTAACGTGGATCCCCGCTAACGTTTGTTCGTTCGTTCGCTTGCTTTTATTCTTAAATGGCCATTCGGTGCGTCGACTGGTAACTTTCTACGTACAACGTGATCGACTAGGCTGCGGATGCTCATGCAGATGCAGACTTGAGTGCACTGTCTTGCGAAAGCTCTGCAAAAACTACATGTAAAATGTCTTGTTAACCCTCACCGTCTCCCATTCTTTAAATATGTACACGTTCGTCTTAAAATACGCAATACTGATCTGCAACTATTTTAGCAAAAATGGAAAATGAGATTGTTTAAATCGAACACGAATAACGGAGCACAAGGAATGCTACTGTTGCACAAAAAATAACTAAACTACAATTAGAAAGAGTTACTCTGTATTGTTATATGTTGTTTACTTTTCTCTGAACTGTGAATGTTGGCTTCAACCAAATATTATTTGGATAGCATAACTATACACACTCCACACTCGAATGAATTTTCCAATCATTTTCGCCTAACTCCTTCTATGCATACTTCTGTTTGCCATTCTCGAGTACAGCGATCAAATCAGAGTACGAACGCGTTTTACACGCGCTGAATCGACCAACAGTAAAACGACCGTTAAACTCGTTTATATTCAGTTTTATTCTGTTCCAAATAGTCGCCTGTCATTCGCATACCAACTAGAACTGACCTATGCTAACGTTCAAATAATGTTTATAGACTAGTCGTCAAGGTCGTCGTCGTCGGTATATGTACCGTGTCTAATTAGCAAGCACGATCGATCGGAAACGAACAGGATCGAGCAGAACACACTTGTCCTGGGAACATGTTCCTGAAACTTTCATCTCGAGACGTTACTCATGTATTACGATACGCACCCGGTAGATGCATGTACAATAAACGCCCATTCGAAGCAAGTTAAATGTTACTTCTCACGCGTCAACTAACGACCTATCGATGATTTCCTGGCGACTTCCATTTCCCGAGGACGTTAAACGGGACCAGTAAAGAGAGACAAAAGAGAGAGACGGGGGGGGGGAGAGAACGATAGATGGGGGGGAAGACGCTTCCGATTCCAATATCCTTCTCGACGAGGAATATCCAATTCCTCGACGATGAAAAGCGTGGAGAACTCGGTTCGAACCGACTTCGTACTCCGCATCGGTGTATTTGCATAGGTCGTGCGCACCGATGACACCGTGTCGTCGCGTGGGATCGCGTCGACCGACGTACAGAAGACCAATCGATTTGTTCTGCGAGACGTCGCTCCTTCGACGGTGAGGGGTGTTGCCCTTTACCGTCGATTGTCATTTGTTAACTGGCCGCAGCCGACATTGCAACGAGTTTTGAATTAACTCGTTCAGGACCAACCAACGGGGCAAACGGTATCGACACCGTTGTCATATTGTATCGCGTTTCTATATAATCTCTAACCAGTATTTACAAATGGGACCGCAGCTTTATAGAGTACCGCTCCAAATCACCAATTAAGAGAACTGTCAACGGAAGTCCCCATGATAAACAACAGACAGCAAGGTTATCTTCTTTCTGAGAGTCGATGCTCTGTACCGAGGGTCGTGCAATGACTATTTGCCAATAATTAGCACTGAAACGTCTGGTTTGCTTTGTCATATACGCATAACCGACGTGGATCAAACTGTTTATTTCAACCGGTTCGTCAGTTCTAGAGTAAATTATGGACCGTTGGTGCGACGTTAAATGAAAATAAACAAATCTATGACCAATAACAAATGGAGGACACTCGGGAAACACGTAGAAGCGTTATCGTTAACATTAACTAATTATCCTCAGTATGGGAACAGTAGATTCGGTCGCGCTTCAGCTTGCGTAAGAACGGTGCGGCTGGTGTCGATGCACTTTAAGGAAAGCAGGAGGACGCTGCGAAAATCGGAGCGAGATTCAAAAGGCGACGACTGGGGACTGGGGACGTCGCTGATGGTTCGGTCAGGTAGAATCACATTGCCTAGCGATCGTGTTCGCAGGGCCGATTGACTCCACCGTCAAATGCAGCATCATCTCGGCAAAGTGCGAAGTGAGCCCTTCACGCCATATCGACCCTTCAACCCAGAGCCGCGATTCCGCCCACGTTGAACGCGTACCGGGACCACGTACCGGCCCCCGATCATTACCAGGTGACTCCTTTGGCCTTGTTGCGTCGGTCTTGAGTCCGATTAAATGTGCAGGAGAAGAACGAAAGAGAGAGAGGGAGAGTGACAAGGATAGAAAGAGTGTAGCGTAATCCTGGGACGCAAGCTCACTCAAAACTTTCTCACTGCAGACGTGATTCGGCACGGTCGCGAAGGCGTCGCACGCGCGGCGAATCAAACGCCATATTTTCGATTCGCGGAAGATGATCCAGGGAACCCCCCGGGACGGGAGAGAGAGAGAGAGAGAGATCTGGTCGCGATCTCGTCCCTACGTTAAGGAGCGTCGCGATCCTACAAGAGCGACACAACGTGCACTGGATCCGCTTGCTGCGAGAGCGAACACGAACACTGAGCACGCACACGATCCGCTCCCACGATCGGCACACACAGACGACGATCTCTCGCAACGTTCTCGCGCGCACAGTAAAACCGTGACTTCGGCTCCGTTCGGCCCGGCTGTACACGCTACGCTCGCTTCTCCGACTCGTCTCCAGTAGGGACTAGGGACGAGAACAGACGGACAAACGGACGAGCGAGTGCAGAGAGAGGGAGAGAAACTCACGCTGCCACACGCTCGAGGAGCGCCGGCTCTCTCTCTCTCTCTCTCTCTGTCTTCACGTATACTACACGGGAAGGGGGATGGATGGAGCTGCAGTCAGGGTGTGTGCCTGTACACACAAGCGCGTCAGCTTGTTCACCGACGTGCACGTTGGCATACACACGCGTTATGCCAGCACGAGCGCTCGCCAACACGCACAACGGAGGCTAGGCCTCTGACAAGCCGGCGTATACACGTGCGCTCTCGCAAAATGTGCGTGAGAGAAAAAAAGCCGAATAAAAGGGGGGGAATCCTCTGGTGAGGCAGAGAGGGGAGTCTGTGTACGTAATAGTAAAACGCAACACACAAAGCTGCTCCGAACGTGTGCGCTCGTTCGAATTCTCTCTGTGTGTGTTTGTAACGCGCGTTTCCCTCGGCGGCTCCCCGCTTATCGCGTCTTCTTCGCGCCGAGAACCGAGAGAGACTTTGCCGTGTCGCATTCACCACGTACCGGACCACTCTTCTCGAGGAGCGCACGCCGGAGTGAAAAATCGTGGAAAATCGATCGTAGAACGAAGAGGCGCGCCGGTGGCGACGACCGAAACGGCGTGGCTCTGTCCCCTTCCCGTTCTCCTCTGTTCAGACCCTCCCGCACCGCTCCGTTACTCTGTTCCCCGTCTTTGTCCTCCTTTGTGCACTTCTGTACATATACCCTCGTCTCTCTTTCATCCTCTGTCCTCTTCTTTTACCGTTTATCCACCCACGTTTCTCTCCGTCCCACTCTCTCTCTCTCTCTTTCTCTCCCCGTGTCGTTCTCTTCGTCTTCCTCTCGGTCTCTTCTCTCCTTCTGCTCTCCCTTCTCTATCTAACCAGCAACGGCCTCTCCGTTTACATTACACGGTTGCTGTCTGTTCGATCCTCGTCGGTTACTCGATTCTCCGTCTCTGTTCACTACACTCCCTGCCCTGTGCCAATGTATGGATTTTCAGGCAGTCCGTGGTAGGGAAAATTCGGACGATTATTTGGCGATCGCCGAACGGAACGGAATCCGAGCGAACGCGGGGACGAGGATCGATGATAACGATAACCGACTTCGTTGACTCATGAAAGAACGATGATGAGTCGTTGAAGAACGTTGACCATAAAAATCTGTGAGCCTGCCCTGCCCTGCCCTGCTGGAAAACGGAACGACAACGACAGACGCACAAGTGTCGGAGGCCGTTCACGGACAATGGAGAGAAGAGCAGCTGGAAACCTGCTGGTCGACCGGCCGCCTCAGGGACGTAGGAGTCGATCCTCGTACCACGTGACCCTAACTGTCATCACCGAGGACGTGATTCGTGTACAGATCACTGGTGATCTTTCAGCGGCCGATAAGAATCGACCGGAGATATGAAAGGGTGTCATTAGACCGTCATCGGGCGCTACCGTCGCTTTCGCGGATTTCGGAGCAGATGTCGCTGTCATACAGATTTCCCCTTGCGATTTTTCTCCGTATAGGTGACATAGAAATATAGAGACGGCGAGAGAAAGAGAGAGAGAGAGACGGATTTCACATCCGCGAACTTTCAGCCGATCGAATTTTACGAGACTGCCGGAGGGTGGATGGTCGCTTCCTGAGTCTGTTCCGTGTTCTCACGTCGCGTCGGTCCCGCGAACAATGGACGACACCGAGAAGCAAAACGACGTTGACGCTCGGCAGAATCGTGATAGGGTGTTCGGTAATTACGTATCACTGGATAAATTTTCCATCTCAAGACGCCCGCTTGCGTTGGAGACATGACATTTTTCGGTCTCGTTCATCCGACGAAAGCACACTGTTGCGGGAACGTTGGATGACTTTGCAAGCATCGGGAAATTCTTCTTTGTCTGTCATGTTGACTATCATCGCAAGTCAGAGCATAATTAATTTCCTGTCGTATTTTAACGAGACACACTCGTGTTAAAGATCTGAAAATAAATGTAGCCATAAAGACGTTTGTAGGATAAAGACGTTTTAATCACTGTAACTGTAAAGAAAATGATGCGGCAAGGGGTTAAGGGTAAAAGAATGATTTGATAAGAGTAATCACCGTTTCACTGTATATCAAATTTTAACATTGCTTTTGTATCCATAACTTTCTATTACTAAATAATTGCTTGAAAAGGTTCTGGTGCAAATTCATAGTAGCGTTGCACAGCAACACTCTGACGTTTCGAAACAGACGAGTCGGAACGGTTAATGCGTAAGTCCTTATAGGCATCAGGGACACATGGACGATATGAAAAGGCGAAAAAGAACCGTGACCGGAATAGAAGAGGTTTGCATAAAATATCTGAAGTGTAGCTTTTATTGTGTCCCGCGAATGGAGCACCGTAGTTGACGTCCGACGAATTTAAATGACATCATTGACTGCGCCACTAAAGAAAAGATCGTGTAGCCGTCTCATGGACGTTACGCTACATTCGTTATCTGTATTTGTAATCAGCGTATTTCGACTGATAGAGACGATTAAGTTAAGCGCGCACTGTTGAAGCGTATAATTAAATTAATTCAGACCTTGATGCAGATCGGCCTGTAAATGGTTTCGTCAGAAGAAACCTTCTACTCGGTCCGAGTAAATCTCACCTTTCTCGTGACGAAGATACAAAAATGTGATCCTGATACGATCTTTAGAAATACCACATGCCAAGAGATAATGAAGGATCGACCAAACTCAACGAGACCTTTGACCTCGCAGTTCCTAATTTATCTTTCACCGATACTGGTCCGACTGATATATACTATCTTATAGAGGTATTTTCATCTATGGATATGAATGTCTATGGATGTATGGCCTATGGTCCAGGGATAAGGATGTAATAGATCCATCAACAACAATAGCAACTTCTATCATGAACCAATAACACACTCTTAGTGACGCAATCTAATAATATATAGGAAAAGTGTTGGCTGTGTTCCCAAATTTTGGGAATAGGTTCCGTTTTGACTAAAATGATGATTGTCAGAAGGTTTTTTGGCGACTTGAAAAAAGATTTTTTACCATTTTAATGTCACTCTCTACCTTAGCGACAAAATTTTTCTGTAGGGTTAGGCTGGATTAGGTCTGGACGACACCAGACGGGCAAGAACAAGTGTGGCCACGGGTTCGGGAAGAGAGGAATCAAGCGTAATGCGAACCCGAACATAAGTCGAATAGTAGAGGGGCGATCTATTGATCGTCCCGGGTGAGGACCGTTTTTTAGTCGGTAGTAAAAAAAAAAGGTCTGGGCGACACCAGACACCCAGCCAGTGTTTCTGAGAAGAAACGGCTAACGACTGTGGATAACTCGAAAAGTTTATTTTAAGAGGAAGCGGAAATGACATTAGTCTGAGTTAGGTTTGGCTAGATAACTGAAGTTGTTAATCTGGAAGTCGAATTAGTTTATTAATAAACCGTGGGAAATGTTTTGAAAAAAAGGTCTGGGTTAGGTCTGGCTAGAAATTTGTGCGCGAAACGAATTAATTGAATTAGTTATAGAAACATGAAACCATGTGAGCCGCCTACAATTTTGTCGGTAAGGTAGAGAGTGACATTGAAATGGTGAAAATTTTTTTCCATTTGCCAAAAATCCTTCTGACAATTATCATTTTAGTTAAAAAGGAACCTATTCTTTGGAAGTTTAGCCAAAGTGTTAAAGATACGAGGTATTTTATGTTTTATTGTATTATCCCTAAAGATAAATTGTTTCTATCTTATAATCGATCATCGCTAACTTTGCCAGCGTGACGGGATCTTCCTTATCGAGATTCGTTAAAGTAGATCCCTGATATGGGGGTGATTAGGTCATTATCAACCGGAGATACAGTAAAACTTGATCAGGTCCCTGTTTTATCGATAGCGGAAGCGAAGAGGGACGAGATTTGCGATTCGTCCGCACGCGTTTGAATTCTCTGTCGCTTAACTTACCGCCTTCGTCGGTCATGACGGAAACTGTCGTCTGTGGTCCATGTCCGGCCGGATTGAATACTCGCAGGGATACCAGGTATTGTGTGTAAGTCTCCAAATTGTATATACTGTGATTCTGTAACAATTAGAGAAACGGCGTTTAAGGGCGAATTGGCGGAGCAATACTAATACACAACACTGATGAAGAAGTGGATTGAAACACACTCTTACGTAACTTACGTGAATGTCCGGGTTACGTATGTATATGACTTGTTCTTTTTCATCCTTTTTATCCCGCAGACGATAGCCGATCTCATAGCCCAGGAACTGTCCATGAATGGTGTTCTCGCTGGGCGGTTTCCATGACAGATAAATCGATGTGGATGAGGTATTGTAAGCGCTGGTAATTACGGGCACCCCCTCTGGCTCTGTAAAAAAGCAGAATACACAGTCATATCGGCGCATTTCGAAGTAAACACATTTGCCGAGAGCTTTCGAGATCGTATCGTCGTTTCATAGGATATTGTGCAAACATTGCGAGTTACTATTGAATGTTTATCGTACAAGGTTTTTCATTAATACGTATTTTATTGTTGGTTCGCTGAAGCAAATTTATATCTTTACCTCTCCCCGGTTTCAAATCGGACAATAGGTCATTGATGTTACGCGAATACTTTTTCGTTGATACTGTTACTACTATCGGGTTAACTTTCTCTCTGTGTACTGCTATTCTAATGTTAACCGTGTATAGAGGGTTATTTGGACCCCATACATATTTGGAACAAAATGAAAGCAAAATTTGCCTGTATAAGTATTTCTAGAATTTTATTGATTTTTACAAGATAATGTCCAAGAATCGACTTACTCGTCCTAAAAAATAGTAACACACATATCCATAAAGACCGGGCAGAAATTATAAAAATTTATATAGTCAACTCTCGATGAATCTACAACATGCACAAAAAATAAATCAAACAATTTCTTTCACACATACAACAGGAAAATTTCTGGCTACAACCATAAATTCTCATTCGAAGTCACACCAATTTGTCAATTTTGTACATTTTTCGAGTTTGTAAGGTTCATCGTTAGTACTAGGATATAAGAATTACGAATGTCATTCGTTTTTGTTTTGTTTCTGAGTCTCTATATGTATAAACGTCCGAATATATATTTATTATCTACCACATATTTTCCAACGAAAAAATTGGAATATATTTCTTGACTACGAGATAGAAATATTTTAAAAAGAACCGTATCAGAATTTCTTCAAAAAACATTGCAAAAATTTCTTAATTTTTTACGTCGTTCAAGGAAATCTTGAAATAATCTACTAGAGTGTTATTGAAGAATTCTATTTATATTGGCTACAAACATATTCATATTACTGGAACGCATTTCCAAAAAATTATTAATTTATTAGAAACAAAAAACTGATACGTGTTTAACTGACAAAACTCTAAAAGAAACGCTCATTTATAAATCAAAATATGCATTGAACAGTTCAATTTGTTGGACATAAAGTTTATAATCACGAAGGTCATTCAGCTTCCGACTTTCTTTTTTGTTCTCAACACCCTCTTCTTATGAATTTTATTCCTGATAGCATCTAATTGTAAGATTCACGGATTTGTGCGTTCCTTTGGGAATTTCATTATGCTCCCGTATTATTACACGGTGTTTGACTTTACAAGTCCAGGAAAATTCCGTTCAAAGTGTAACGAGTTTTCCACTGTTCGTTAAAATAATCCGTCGATGATGTTGCACTCTTTCACGTTCGTTTGTTAACTTGTTGAAAGCGTTCCCTTTCATGCAAGGTCGACGATTCCTTTATTATATTTTCTTTAATACCGCTCGGTATTTATAAATCTTTTCCTCATTCAGTCTGAATTTAATTTCGTGGGATAAAGAAACGATGGCAGTAAATCAAGAAAGCGTAAAGATGATTCAGTTTCTGGAATCGAAGCTCTTGGGGATTAACTGCTCTACTTACCGCGTGAGGGAAACTTATATTCTTTTTGGCGAAATTAAACTCTCCAGAACCTCGTTAAATCTCTAAAGGAGTTTTTACTTGGCAAATTCTAATTATAATGGTATTTCCAGTATGTTCAATGTGGTCGGAATGAAAATTTAATTGATGCTTAAGTTTCCATTCGTAACTCTAAATTGTCCCGAATAATTCACAGACTACTTTCAATCGTGGTTTTACGTTTGTTAACCTACTTTGTTAATTCAGTATACATATATACAATATTATACACAATACACAATACATATTACTAGCTTAAAAAATGACATTTTTTAGAAACAACGCCATGATTACGACTCAGGAGAAATTAAGATGTGCGATTAGCGGACTTTAGGAAACGGTAGTATTCACTCGAAATTTTCAGTAAACATTATGTATTATATTTAGATAGATTATGTTACATAGAACCCGTTTCGCGTTCCCTTGGCCCAAGCAACGAAGACTGAGGACGCGTCAGGGTCTCAGTCAGTCCTGAATAACCAACGAGGCCTGAATAACTATGCTTTATCATGCGGCAATATTCGCAGCGAAACTTTGCGAATTCCGCACAGCCAGCCGGCCGAGGAACGAGGGAATTATCTCCGAAATAATTTCGCGTCGTTTAATGCGCGCGCCGCGCCGCGTCATCCGACGTCGCAGCTCACGTGAACTTCCGGTGGCCACTTGGCTAAGGGGTGATCGGCCGGCGAAAATAAACCATTCGAACACGGACGGAACGGTGCCGCGAATGAAAGTCTTTAGGTAATTAATGTTCAGTGTAACCTCAGTGAAACACCGAGCGATCGTCTAGCTGGGTAACTGCAAGTTGAGGGCTAGCCGGGCAATTAGTATTCAAAAAGTTCACAGAATCGCGAAAACAAAATTCGGTGTTTCGATTGTCTTCCAAGCCGATGCGGTATCTCCTTCAAAATAGTCCCCATCTGAATATACAGAGCTGGTCGGTACAACTGGATGATTTTACATGCAAAGATAAGTCGAAAGAATGGAGTAACATTTTTTCATTTGACACTTCATTTTCGAGAAAATCGTTTTTGAAGATGCAGCGAATACTATTGAATAGGAGTCTGCTGACGTGATGAACGGTGATGAACCTGATGAGTCTGATCATAACCGAACAATTCTACTTCCTGAATTTACTCAAGCCGACGGATGTTTAAACCGATGATTAAAAACGTTGTGGAAATAACAGTTTTAACATATCGGTTCCCCTAATACGTTTATAATTCTTATAACTGTTTTGAGAACCGAAACCGATATTATAATCGCTTCGATCCCCTGCTTTAAACTCGATTTTTTCGAAAACGTGGCACCAAAGAAAAACATGTTGTTCCTTTTTTCAATTTATTTTTTCATGTCGAATCCCCTGCTCGGTCATACCACCCTTCCAGCCACATCTCGTATACACGTGCTCCAACAGTGTTTCTATCAGAGGTGGGCAATATTTGGCGAGATAAATATTTCAGAATAATTCCTGTATGAGACTTGTAGTGATAAAGAACGAAATAATTTATTTTATTAATCTGACAGACAATAATAAAATTTTAGATTTCGCCGACTTGCTTTCGTCAAAATTGCATAAAATGCTGTCTAGTGATCACACTCATTGCAGTGATCGGCCTCGATTTTAAGGGCGAAAATCCCGAAGTGCACGTCGTCGACATTAATTCGCTGTAAAGAGCCGCTCGGGCCTAATCGTGCCACGAAAATGAATTGCGAGCAGGAACCTGTCCGGTTTCGTCGGACAGTTAGACGCGCGCTGCGTCGTTCGATCGACCGTTCGTCGTTTCAATAGAGTTTGATAGAAAAAGTTGCATCACATTGTAATTTCGAGTTGGTAACAGTAATTAATGAGGTCGACGCATCGTTCCAGCATCAAAACCGCGCTGTATCGCGGAGGCGTTGCTCGGCGAAGCAACTGTTGAATTGGATCCTGGGACTAGGTGACTCGCGTCGGAGCACGTGAACTTTACGATTATTTTCCGCCACTTAATTTGGCCGGTGAACAAACTTTCTAAAGCGCGAACGGCTTACTTTACTGTTTAACACGCGAGCTCGCCAGAAGAGTCCGAGTAATTTTTCCGGTTACAGAAGCCGCTGCCCGGCTTTATCCCGATGTCCCTCTGCTGCGCTATTATTCATAAGCCTCCGGACAATGTTCCGTTTCAGCGTCTCGTGCGGATATTAATTACAAGCCCGTTAACTTCTGTTCGCGGTTGTTAATTTTTACCGGGGCCCTTTGTTATCTTCGTACCGCAATTAACACCTCGTGGCCGGCCATAAATAATTCACGTGCATTAAACGTCTGATTCTGTTCCGCGAATCTTATTCCCTGCGCCTTTGCAGCAACGCTGAAAATTGTTTAAAAAATTCACCTATGCAAGAACAGGAGAAGATAACAATAATCCACTTGCGTAGGTACACTGGGTGATTCACGCTACTCTAATAACCATCTGCATGTTGCAGTTGCTTTTTTAACCCTGAGCAGTCGAGGCGCCACTAAAAATTGCTATACCATTATTCGAAATATTGATTACATTATTAAATATGTAGGTATCTAACCAATTACTTAACATTTAAATATTGTATGAGGTGTTATGTCAATTGCATATCCATAAAATTAAAAAAATCGTATACAATGGAATTATTGTAGGTCGGAAGAAATGTTTAATTTTCGAATTAAAATAGCTCTGACTGCAAAGAGTTAAAAATAGAAACCTTTAAAAAAAGTGTTAGGGTCAGATGGTCGAA
The DNA here is from genome assembly GCF_051020765.1 of Lasioglossum baleicum. NCBI lineage: Eukaryota > Metazoa > Arthropoda > Insecta > Hymenoptera > Halictidae > Lasioglossum > Lasioglossum baleicum. The sequence continues at coordinate 7,258,944 of NC_134931.1, read as the reverse complement.
AAATGAGATCGCGAGATGTTTTGAAAAAATATATTTATTAACGGAAATGCTCAAACGCCTTTCTATTACCTTTTAATCAATTAGTTGAGATTCTTTATGCAACATAGAAATTGTCAGCATCAATGTGCAGAAATTGTTTGCAGCCAAATACGATGTTGTGTATTGTAAATATGATCGAAAATATTTATGTTCACTGCGTTTAATATTTCTTATATTCTTTCCTTCAAAGATAAAGATCCCGGCTGTGACGCCGCAGTCTTTTATTTTCTTAGCGGTATGAATATTCAGTGCACAGAGGCTCAAAAGATTAAGGGTAACCTATCTTAAATGAAGTTGTGTTAACGGCCATGGACATTACACACGAGAGCACAGTTGTTAAGATTAAGAGCGTTAGGCACCGTAATTAATAGCAGCAGAAATTTTCTAATTCTGACACGAGGGTTGTGGTTACGTGCATCTGAAATGTTACAACGTGTTTAATCACTGTACGGTGTTATTGAAACCTTGCAATAGAGAAAATAAATTGTTCAGTGTTTTTAAATAACGACAATGTCGAATCATTCAAAATCGCCCGGCGCGCCAACTGTCTATTGGCCGACTGTGGCAACTCGCGTCTAGGTCGCGGTCTGATTGGTCCGCGTTTTTCGTTAAGAACTCTTAAACAAAGCCGCGGATAACATTTTTGCAAAGGAAAATGTCACTTCCTTCATCCCCTTTCGGGATTTTCACGAATTTTGGGACACCCTGTATAGAGAATAGAGATAGAGATAGACTACAGATAAAGATTACATTGTGAGGACGCACGGGCCTTTGAACTTTGAACTGTGTCGACGAATGCGACTCTCCGCATCGCATTAGTAGTGGTTCACATCGATATACATACCCGAGCCGAGATCAGATTACTACAGTGGAGGGGATATTTTTAAGTTCATCGTGTACGGCTTTTTTGCGTTTATAGAGGAATTACTGTACAATGGAATTATTCTAGGTCGCGTTACGAGCCCGAGCCGCGAGCAGGCTGGCGAGTGGCCGGCGAAGCGTTGTTACCCTAGGAATATGGTCTCAATTTGTTACTTGAGGTACGCAGACGAACCCAATGCGAAATTGGGTAACCGCTAGGATTATAGACAGCGAGGAGCCGCTAGGATTATAGACCCGAATTCGAATTTCCGGGTACCCGCCTACCCCCAATATTTTGTTAGCCGCTCAATTTGTTTTTAGTTTTGGTTGGCATCATCATTCACTACGCCATGGCAGTCAATTAACGAAACAACCGGTATTATTAACACGCGGTTGAAGACATTGTGGTAGGTCAGGCATTACGAGCGTACGCGGTCGGCGATAAGTCTTTCGCGCGATCCCGGCCAGCTACTCCGCTGGGCAATTTAGCGGGGTAATAAATGCGAGCCGTGCTTTTTTACCGACGCTAAATCTGCGTTAAGTTATTACGATCCTGCTGAGCCCGCGTTTATGGTGGCCGCTGGTCCACTTTTACACCTACGCGATGAAATTACGAAACACCGATTACTTCCGGAAGCGCGACGGTAATTCAATCGAGCCGCTCGATCCTTTTATATACCATCATTCTCACTCGGTCAACTTAAGCTTTCATATGAGTGAAAGGGACGCAAAGTAATTTAATGCCCCCGGAATCGTAAAAATTATATCAATGCAGTAAAAACATCACTGTGTAACGAATTCCGCTCTCTTTCTCTCCCTCTTCTTTGTCACTTCTCTCCCTGCCTAACTACATGAAAGAAAAATAGAATATACGTTAATTAATCCTATTAGTTTTGGAAACAATGATGGTGGTTCGGAATCCTATCGATTATTGGTAAGACTGCAATAAGAAACAGAGGTTGAATCAACCTTTAGTAGTTAATCTTTTCCTAATTTGCAGTTCAGATTTTCTAAATAGTGCCCTATATAAAACTATTCTTTCAACTTCTATCAAGTTACGCTTGATCTTATACTTTCAACTGGCAGTGTATGTTACGGTAAATGTGATAAATTGGTGATTATGTACCGGGTATTTCACCTAACTTGAACACCTTAAATATCTTTGTTGTTTTTAATGATACGTTCATTAAAAAAAATGAAGGTGACCTTGAGATCTCTAAAAAAATTACGTAAAAACAAAAAATTTTTGGTATCGTATGAGCCCCGTTTTACCATTCTACTTTGTCCTTCAGACATTTGACGTATCTTTAAAAACAACAAAGATATTCAAGGTGGTCAAGTTAGGTGAAATACCCGGTATAATAACCGGCAAACTTAGAGGTAATTATGTATATATCCGCTTATTATGCATAATCACCGGATTAATCACATTTACCGTAACATACATATATAACACATGGAAAAGCAAAATCAATTCCAATAGAAAAAGAAACACTGTACTCAACATTAATTTGTGTCTAAATCGCAGTATTCATCTCAAAACGGATTAACCCGATACGCGTTTATTTACACCGCATAAAAGAACCAGAAAGGCTAAATCAGTTCTCCATCTCTATGAAGTTAAACGTAGTAGTTCCTCTTTTCCTAATCTGCAATTCAGATATAAATAGCGCTCTATAAAGCTACTCTTTCAATCTTTACCAAGTGATTGCGAATCCCCTGGCTATCAAGGCCAGATCCTGCCGCCGCTGTATCCCAAGACAGCGGGGCCTAGAGGGACGAAGGCACCGGCAGAAATTTCCTTCATCCCTTATCATCTCCAAAGGAAAATAAAAACTCGAGATCGGAGACGTTCCACGAGATCCCAACGGTGCCGGGCGTCGCGTCGTCGTTCTACTTCTTGGTAACTTAGCGTGATTACTGGATCGTGGTGGCAGCGATGTAGTCGAAATTAGCGCTGCGACGAGTCATGGAATCCTCCAATTTTCGCGGCAAAGCCTGGACCGGCGAACTTAGGCGAACACCGCGGTCATGCCACCCCTCGTTTTCATCCTCTTGGTGCTCGCGTGAACGTCGACACGGCTGTCCCGATGGCTAATTGGTGGCTCTGTTACGCCATATATTTGCGAGAGGACATGCGAGCGATCTCCGAAAACGGGAATGAGAGTCGGTCTGCGTATTGCTCCAGGCCGAAGTGGTACACACCGGAACAAAAATATACACTCCCGTATCAAATGATAGCACACAAGCTAAAGCTAAAATTGTCGAACAATATGTGAAGGTGAAAACACATGACCGGTAAACGAATATAAATACAGTGTGATGATTATACATGTAAAAATAAATCGGAACAAAGCAATAACATTTCTTCGTTTGAAGCCCCGTTTTCGAGAAAAAACAAGTTCAAAGATCCGGCGGGTTCACGTGCTGCAGTATATGGAGGAAGTAGAATTGGTTATAACCTTTTTGTTAGAAATGGACATAACAGCTACCTCAAATTATATATATACGAATAAAAAGCAGTATGATGATATTCAACAATTAAAACAAGCTGTTATGATAGAATGGAACCATTTATCGCAGAATACAATTCAAACATCTTATAAATCCTTACCAAATCGGATGCTTGAAGTATTAAGGACAACGTTTTGTAAGCCACCCTCAAGTCCTGTACGCTAGACCAGGACTTATCACCTATCCCCCTTCATATTTACTCGACCACCTCGCACAATATCCGTGAATTAGTGTAGCGATTTCGAATCTGGCGACAATGTAACTGCACTGCGATTGGGCTCGATGGTTGACGCATTATCTAACGTAATCCTGCAGCAGATCGCAGTCAATTCCGTTTATTCGGTGAATTAGGTCTAGGCTGGGTTTGCAGCTGAGGTTTATTTACGCTAGACACCCATGGAACACGTTTAACACGTTGAGCGTCGATCAACCCCAAATAGTCATACGAAATTTGAATAATTGAGTGCGAGTTGAGAATACAGTTTTTCAGATTTTTTCTCGCAACAAGAAAATCTCTATCCTCTCTCCTTCGTTTGAAGATGTCCGCTCAACACCGCTTACATTAGTGTCAGAACAAGAGAGTATGTCTAATCATCGAAGATCATTTTTGTCGCCATCAAAGTCACTCTTATACCATCATACAGAACACATCTTCAAGTTCCTTTGAACATCAAATGTTACAAGTATTATGCTCTAAGGGTACAGTGGTGTGTAAATAGTTCGTTAACGTTTGGCAAGTCTTTTTTCTCGGCGGTAGCGCCAACAAGTGTCAAAAAATATGAGCCGAAACGTTTAATATTTGATAAAAAAACATCACGGATCTCCGTGATCTGATTAAACGAATCCGTGTCCGAATATTACGCGTCAAGTTAACGGGTGAAGAAAGTTTCGTCTCGTTAACGAGTTGCTAAAGGCAACGTAACGTTTACCGACCTGCAGTATTAATTATTCTCTTAAGATGTATCTATTTGCGAGGAGAGATTGAAGCTTGCTAACCCCGGCGATGATCAAAGGAAACTTTAAAGAAGCTCACGAGAGATTTAATAAAAAAATATTGAAGACCAATACGGACACGCTGGTTAAGTACACCAGTGAAAAATTAGGTCAACAAATTAATCTCGATGGTGTATATGTGAACGTCTTAGGTTAATCTGTTCTTTGTATTCGCCGCTCGGCGTTCACTGAAAGTTACGCGACTCCTACTGGCAACATTAAACATACACGTGTCCATTAATTGCTTGTTGATTACTCTGACAGCTGCCATTATCAGGTTATCACGGCAAGATTATCTTCGTCGGACAAGGGATCTTTGCGTTGCCTTTGAATTCCAGGCACAGTGTACCAAATCTATTTGCCGCGATTGAAGACGCTCCCCGTGTGTCAACGTGACGTATAATCTCTCGCCATCCCTTATATTATAGTAACTAATTTCTTGAAATTAATTCGATTCCAGTCTGAATGCCACAGCCGGTAACCAATTTGCAATGTTAGGACTAGGGGATGGAATCTGTCAACGACCTGCATGCTTCGAATAGATGATGATTCGGCGAAAAGTAGCTGCTTCAGCTTCGATCTGGTAAATTATCATACTCGTCTCTAGACTGTGGATGTTATGCATTTATGGCAAACATGTATCAGTGAAGAATATTATTGCAATACCTTCTTTTGAATTTACTGAGAGTGCGGAAAAAAGAAATACATTTTTATCCAACTTCATAGAAAAATGTTGAACTTTAAATATACCTAACTTTTGAACCAGTAGATCCCTAAAATTAAAACTTGGATTTTCGTAATTTTCTAACAAAAATCTACAGGATTATATAAAAAAAGTAAAAAATTTCTGGTTTCTTCAGGTGAAGTTTAACTCCAATTATTTCTTAGGAGGGGAAGACGATTGATATTTACTGTATATTTATTAATTATACAGGGTGTTCGGTAACTGGTGGTACAAGCGAAAAGGGGGTGATTCTACATGAAAAAATAAGTCGAAAATATACAACAAAATTTTTCATGTGAGGCTTTGTTTTCGAGAAAATCGACTTCGGATTTTCGCCGGGTACGTGCTTTAGTATATGCAGAAAGTAGAATTGGTTGATCATGGTCATATGCGTCAGACGATTTCTATGCAATAGCACGTGTTTTCGCTGAATTTTCAAACTCGATTCTCTCGAAAACGAGTTGCCAAACGAAAAAATGTTGTTCCTTTTTTTGCACTTATTTTTTCATGTAGTATCACCCTGTATATTTATATATATATATATATATATTTATATACACAATTATTACATATTAATACTTGAATATTGAAATGAAAGGTGCAACTTTTATTCCTAACAGATTTTGTTGTGTGAAATCTTCGTCACGAGACATTATATTTCAAAGGGTTAAATGAAGTGTGGGATGTAAATTATTGAAAATATGAAACATGTATTTGTCAACACAAAAGAATTCTTGTACCGTTTCAAACGGTGCGATTATTGTACCAATTGTTGATTAACGAAGTGGTCACTGCAAAAATTGACAAGGTACAATTCCAGCATCAAATATTACTACAGTCGTTTACTGCTTTACACATTCATCGTGATCGACATCGCATCATAAATTCCACGGCGTTGCTGCGAGCACAGTATCGTAAATATTTTTTTTTTGTTTCGGCGACCCATTTTTGGAAAAATTCATTCGTGCCCGTCAGTAGGAACGCGCGCTGTCACAGTTGACGTATTACTTGTCGCTCGCTATCGGGCAAAGGTTTCTCGTCTCGTTTCAAGTGAGAGTTTACTCGTGACTCAGACAGACTTCATCGATCTTCGCGATAGGATGTCATGTCAATCCCGCGGGATTCGATTAGACTACAGAAAAGACGCGATCGATAATTTTTGAATTATTCGAGTGTAACAATACCTTGATAACAATCATAACTAAAAAACAAAATTTAGTAGCGAAGCACATCCTTTAAAATTGTTGTTTTTCGAATTCTATTTTTTGAATGTTATTTGTAAAAATCTATCACAACAAACAAACAATTATTTAGCTAGTGAATAATATAAATGAATTGTGTGTTCAATTTAGGGGTCAAGTCTTTTCGAATGCCACAAATATCAAATTGTCAAAACTACATTCAAGATATCGAATGTAGACTCTCCAGCAGCATTTATACCAATTTTGTTAGAATTTCTTCACTGTTTTAAATCTCACCTATTAATTTTTATCATAAATGTATAAAATCCGCAGTCTATCAGTATAGACAAAAGAAGCAGCGCACCGTCTCAATTTCTGCTCGATAAGATTAATAACATTGAATTTCTGTGACCGCGATTCTAAGTTTATTACTCGGAACCCGTGGCGAAGGAGTTCCGTCTTTTTTAAACGCAACATTTTGTCTGATCGAGGGAATTTCGAGAACGTCAATGTTTTGCTGGATTGCACGGTGTTGTTGTTATCGACGGTTTTCATAAATACGATGTTTAAACGGCGCATCCGGTCTCCCGTGTATCGGGAAAACAGAATAGGGAAAGGCGGATGGGAAAAAAGCGAGTCTTCGGGAAGCAATATCCGCGAAACGATTATAATCGAGCTCGGCTTAACGACTCGCGGTCGCAACCGTTTGCTTTTCTCTTTTCTCCTTTCATCCGGGTCTCTTGCTCTCGCTTGTTCACGAGCCCGTTGATTGCACAGCTGACGATCGCCGGTATTTAAATTAGTTATTGACACTAGCTCTGGTCCCCGATCCCACGCGCAATCATTTCCAAATGCGGGCCAGTCTTGATAACTAGATAATTGCTCCTATCTCACGTAATACCATAATCAACCCGCTACAGACCTTAGTTTATGCATTTAATAGCACCGATTTCGCGTTGCTCGATTCGCGAATGATCCCTGTGCTATTGGATCTTGTTCGAATCCCGCAACCCCGTCAAATACTACAGAGATTTCTGATCGTGTCTATTTGTGCCCGCATTTGGCTGCGTGTCAAATGTCCGCTCGATTTTTATCCTCCAGTTTTGTGGTACGCTTCTAATTAATTTGGCTTGCTCCCATCACACCCTCGCTCCGTTATCGGAAGTACTTTGTTCGAGAATAACATTGTAAATCGTTTAAAGCAAATATCTATTAAAAGCCAACATCGCAAACTTTGTTAAAGGTGTTTTGTAGATTCATGTAAACTGCACATATACATATGTACATTAAGGGAACTCTTATTTTCGATTTTTGAATTTCTTTTACGGCACCATCAGGATTATTCTAATTAATTAATAAAAATCTCTGTAAAGTTTGAGCACCCTGGGATAACGGGAAATTGCTCATATATATTTAACTGTTCATTGTAGAGGATTTTTCGAAACGCAGTTGTCTTTATAAGATCTTGACCTTGTATAGAGTGGAACTAAAAAATTTATATGACTTTTAATAAAAAATATACATATATGCAATTTATTGCAAAGTAATATGCAATTAATAAAAGAAATAAAATATAAAAAGAAAAATAAGTTTCACAAGTTATAAAGAAATATACATTTTTCGCTAATGTTTATTTGATAAACGATAATAAGATCACACCTCAGTTTTCAAATTTGAGAAAAAGTTTTTGGATTTTGGTCCGACACCTTTGGTCCAGACCTATAGGTATTGTCTTACATATCTTTCGACGCGTCAAATACTTTAGAAGATATTCGAGAAGAACGATTTTATAGGCATTAAATTAAGTATTGTAATGTGTAAGAAATTTGGGATACGCTTTCCCGTTATTCGATAGAGCTCAAAAACTTTGCACAAATTTTTTAAAATTATTTGGAACAACTCTGGGGGCTGCTCTGAAAGAAATTTTGACAAAAAGTTTTGACAAGAATTTCTTCATACTACGCTTTGTTTTCGAGAAAATCGAGATTGAAAATTCTCGAACGCCTGACGCGTTTATGATAACCTAGTCGTCCTATTTCTTACAAATGCTAAGCACACGAACTTGACGGATTTTCAAAGCTGATTTTGCCGAAAGCAACGCTTCATATGATCAAATTTTAGTTTATATTTTCGACTTATCTTTTTAATATAGAATCACCACCTTTTCGGGTAGTCTCCAGTAGTTTTCGATCACTCTGTATAATATGCCAAAGGTTTTAAAACTGTTCTGTTTTAACAGTGTGATAACAATATTCCATGTTCAAGTTCTGCTGTAACAAAATATCAACGAATTTCATTTCAGCGATATTTGCCAAATATTTATTGTATAAAAACGTTTTATCAATCGATACGCGAGTTTAAAATACTAAAGTCTCCGCTTTCAGTGGCCTGTGTTTCTATAATAAATGTAATCTAACTGCTTCACGAATGAAACATAATATAACGTTCCATGATTATATTTTTACAGTTTCGTCATTATCATGCGTATTGCGCTGATTAATTGAGCTGTATGATATCAATCACTAATTCCAAAGCTCGCGGGTAACGCGATATTTACGCGGCTTGGCTGCGTCACGAATTCGAGGGAGTATTACTAGAGTTTTCTTGGATTTGGAATTTGTTCGGCGCGATTGATCTACTAGAAAATAGTGATAGTAGTTCGGACAGTACATGTTAGTTGGACAAACTCCGACAATGCAAGTTTTATTTGCATTTCATTTTGTTTCATAGGAAAAAGAACAATTTTACAAAATTTGCAATTCATTAATTCTAGAAGTTCTGACTTTTTATTCTGTGAAAAAATAAATTATGTAAGATGTTAAATCCTTCGGCATTTTCTGCGAAACGCGGCGCACAGTGAGCGAAATCCGGATGAAATAGACAAAATTCGATAACTCAGTGAATTCTGCACTAAGTTTTTAGAAAATTGGTATCTCTAGGTTGTTTTGGAAGTAGATTTCAAATTAATAAAAATGATCAAATTCAAAATGGACGATTCAATATGGCGGACCGAAAAATCAAAACTGAATGGATTTTTTTGAAAATTGATATATACGAGTTATTGGAGATGCTGATTTTGAATTTGTATTCGAAATTATGGAATTCAAAATCGCTGATGCAACCTGGCGGAATCCGGAAAATGTGTACAAAAATCGATAATTCATTGAATACTGAATGAAATTATTTGAATATTGCTAGTCCAATGTGTGTTTTTGGGGTCGCTTATTTCGAATATCAAATTAAAATTGTAAAATTAACAATGGTGAATCTAGTATGGAAGACATTTCATATATATATGTTAAACATTATCTTCAGATTAAATAGTGACTGAATTTGTTTTAATTGCTATTTTAATTATATTTGCAAATGTATGCAATTATAAGCCTTTTCACCGCTACAAGGTACCAGATTATTTTTAAATATATTTATTTGTTAATAACAACTTGTTATTAACATTAAAATGTTATTAACACATGGAATAAACTTAATTCAAGCTATTTTTTTACAACAGATTCACATAAATAGCCTTTCTTGATTCTGGGTATTTGCACTTAACTGTCTGCATGAAAATACATATAGTATTCTTTTATATACTTTTCTATACTTTTCAATAGGCAAAAACAGGCAAACGGGGTTTGTTTCACAACTTTAAGGATACTTTAAGAAAAAGATTTATCCTAGTTTTGTTCAGGCATAATGAATGAGGCAAACTTATAAAATTGCGCATCGGAAATTTACTTTTTTTAGTTAAAATCGAGTTAATACGCTGGTCACTTCATAAGCTTGAAAATAATTATTAAACATATTTCAAAAAGATATTAAACATTTTTTATCGATACAATGTATAAAGAGCTATATAAGCAAATTTTTTTATAATTTTACATGCAACTCTAGGTTTGTACGAGGAGTTTGATCAGAAAAAAATACTATGAAATTAAAGGGATGAGCGTTAATGACAATACGTAAATATAAATATCAACTTATACTTAATTACTTTTAACTCATTTTACTTGTTTTTCATAAATTTTAGGGTATTGTTAAAGACGTAAAATAATTTATTTCGGTTATTTAAACAAAAGTTAAAAATTGATTTTTGTCCGGTATTCGCCCACTGTGCGGCGCTGATAATTAATTAGCTAAAAGATTTCTTCGATATTTTCATTCGGAATGGTTAAAAATTGTTGCAATGGGTATAAGAATACTTCTCGCCGGATAAGTGGTTGAGAAAGACAGGGTGTGAGTCGTGCAAATTTAACCCTTAGCACTTGAGTGGTTCAAAGTATTGTTTACAAGATCATATAGAATAGAATTATTGTGGTCGGAAGAAATGTTTAATTTCCAAGTTAAAATAGTTCCGACTGCAAATGGTTAAGCGCCACCGATTGAGTGAAATTTAAGTGAGCAGTACTATAAATATCTATTCAAGAGGCAGGCGTTCTTGGCCCGGTGAATTATTCACTGCCGAAAATCTCGGGCAGCTTGGTAATCCGGCGGTCGTCAGCGAGTAACGTGCTAATTGTTAGCACGATACGCTTGGGAATCCAGGTCGGGCAGGTTCGCAACGATCGGCAGTCCGGACGAAACCGGCTAGGCTGCGAGAGGGTGTGTGTTGGTAGTGAGAGCGTCTTTGTCATCGTCATCGTGTCGGGCACAAAGTTTGTTGAGCGTCGTAGGTATACACCGGCCGTCGTCGGCCAATCCCGGCGGCGTTGACAGAATTTATAGGGCTCAGCATGCGCTGCTCAACCTATTTTCCCGGCTGGCCGAGCTAGAAAGACAAACGGAGGCTTGAAGCGGCAACGGAGAAACGCGAGCCGGACCGCTCGAGTTAAGCGCGGCTGTACATTGCTTCTTCCTGTGCTGCAATTAGCGCCTCTTTAGTTGCCTACGCTCTCTTGCAACGCTCCATCCCGGCCGCGGAGAACCTGGCCTCTGCTAACCATTCTTCTCGCCCTTGGACCCCCTAACCCTTCAACACCATCCCGCTTCAACCCCATCGACGCTGGCGTTTCAGCTTATCCGCCCCGGAATTCCGACCGTTTGTTTTTGCAGGCTCGAAGATTGCCCCCGAGGCGCTCGTTCCCATGGATATTCCTGACCCGATTTCACACCTATTATCATTCCCCAAAGTGTTCTGCGAGCTGTCACTGCATACTGCATACGTATGGCCAGCCCGCTTGCCAACCCTCCGGTGGCGGGACGTAGGTCCGTTTTGATCCACAGTTTACAAATTTCAATCTAGTATCTGGATCAAATTATATTATAACACAGTTATTGCTGAAGATAAAGTAGAATTGGAGGAAAAGGTTTTATGCTACATCTCCGACTGGACACTATAAAATTAAATGTTAAATATCTTGATAAATAATGAGTATTGTCAATAACGCTCTGACATGGGTCAGCTTATTTTTTATCTAGATTCACCAGAAAAAGTTTAAATAAAATCGACGGCCCCACCATTGTGACCTCTCCTTGTCAGTTTTGTATGTGGAATCACCCCATTTCCAGTTGTACCACCCATCACTCTGTGCAAAAATACATTCTCCATGACGCCGGAGAATATTCCTTTCACTCGAGTAAGTGGGTCCTTCAAATAAAAATTCCAAGTTTCCGAGCCAGTTTTTATCAATTTCGCCCTAATAATAGGTCTTGCAATATTCTTGCAAACGCTTTTTCCATCGAGTAGCGCTCTTCTACCGCAAAGAATCGTTATTCTGTGCGTCGAACCATAATCCCGCCGCGAAGTTGAATACAATCTACAAAAACTTTTTACGGATACCACTTGTTAAAACTGTAGAAACATCGGGTATCGAGCGTTGCGCGTTCGTCGATTGAATTCGAAAGGCAAATAATTTGGGTCTGAAGTTTCACGTTTCCGCTGTTCTCTCGGTTTCTCCAGTATTAATTAATTATTTGCACATTGTCTCTCCCCTTTTCTGTAGTGCAACCCTTTCTTGCGCGAAACCTCTAACCTCTCTAACACAGTGGTTAAAAATTGTTAAAACGCAGAAATAGTTAGATTTTCAACTTCGTTCGAAAATAATGTATTTTATGGTACAGATACATTAAGATATTACATTCTAAGTTACCATAGACATTTTTGAGGAAGCTCTGAATACAGAGGAAAATACTGCGACCTAGAAAAACCGCTTCTTTAATAACGGGTAATGCATAAATAACAATGCTATGGATTTTTCACGCGTTGTGACGACTTTTCGCCACTGTGTAAGACCGTGGAGAACAGTGCTCGTATAAAAGTTGAGGACAGACACTTCGAATAGAATCATGCTATCGCCAGTGAGACTCGTAACCGATCGAAAACCAACCCCAGTATAAGGAATGTCGGTAATTACAATTGGAAAAACATACCTTCACGGAGAGTCACGAGGTAATAGGACGTGACGCTGGGCCGGCTACGTCCTATCGCATTGACGGCCGACACACGGAAGCTGTAGACGGTGAACGGCAGCAAGTTCTCGACAGTATAGGAGGTATGGTTGTTCGGCGTTTCGATCTCCTTTGTTGCGTTCCATGGCCCGTTCTCGCCGATCCTGGAAACAGTTGTGTCGTCGTTAGTACAGAACTTGCAAACCGTAAACCTTGATGGGAAAGGATTCGAAGAAATAATCTTAAATGCTTCGAACGCGTTACCGTTTTCGTTCGGCAAGCAGTTAAGGAACGTATACAGCCATTTAACGGGGTACTCCGGTTTTCAATGTCAGTTTTTAAGTTTCCCTTCGTGGAAAAAATAGCACTGTAAGCTACAGAATTAAGTAAATCTGGATGTTTCCAGATTTACTTAAACTAGAACTAGACTAAAGCTAGTCAAAATTACCGGTTCCAGATTTTGTATTTTACGATTATTGATATAATAAAAATAAATTCATAAGAAATGATTGTATAGATATCTTTAGTGGAGCGCATATTACAATAGGAGTTGCACGAAGCCTAAATAAAATCAATCTTGTCATTTTTATAAGGGAACATGTACCAGTTACTTTTAAGGCTCGGTAGGTTTAGTGTTAAATGGATCTTCAAACACTTGAGATATACTCACAAGGAGAGGTCACAGTGGTGGTTGTCGATTATAGTGAAACTTTTTCTGGTGAAACTTTTTGTGGGATTTGTGGTTGTATTGGGAAAATAGAGTAGCTGTAAACAGTAACTTGAAAATTGATACGGTTGTCGATTGAACGAATGCTTGGACACAAATTGTGAAAGCAAAAGAGTATAAACCCATAGATTGAATGAGTTCTGATGAAAACTTGTTTCTACTAGCTATTGTAATTAATAATTATTAGACTGCGGATTTTATGCATTTATGACAAAAATGAGCAGCCACAATTTTAAACAGCATAAACATTAAAAGAATCTAAGAGTATCATCACATTACTTTTGCCCTGTTAACGGTATCATCATCCCATGATGCTTCCATTAGTAATGTAAAAGTAAAGCAATTGAAACAGAACTGTCTTTCACATCTGAAATTGATATCGGCATTTCCCCCGTAATGATAGAGTATATTGCATAAAAACCTACATAATTTTGCGTAACATGTGACAAACCAGCCAACAGTTTCGATGCTTCCACTGTCGCATGACAACGTGCATGCAAATAATTCGATTTTTTCAGCCAAAATACGATATCGCGTGTGTCACACGTACGCGACATCGCGGGCGTAAGAGTTAATGTACCAAAACCTGTATTTGCATAAAACTGGCGCGATACAAATATGGAACGTGTTTCGAAAATTTGTGAAAAGCACCCGCGTCGCGAGCGGCACACGGTCGCTTCGGAAATTCAGTATGCGTCTCTTATAAAAAATGTGCTTTTCGTTCCATTGAATTCTACTGTGTACGAGTAGATTGCGTTACTCCGCGGACACGCTGTACCATCGAACCGATTTCTCATTGGGTGAACGGGACAATAATAGATTCGGAAGCGATGCAGTTCGGCCTGTAACTGGGGATCTAATAACGATCGCGGCGGATCGCGAAAACAGTGTCGGGGCGTGGGTGAATTTAGAACGACGCGAACAACGATATCGATTTCGCGGTGCGTTGGAAAAGCCAGCGAATGACTGTGCCCGAAGCGTGACCAAAATTGAAATGATCTACTTGTACAAACGATAAGCAAATCGAAGAGCCGGGTAAACGGCAGGTGAGCGACGTTAATTGGAAACGAGTTATCGGCTTTATTTTTACCGCGTATCCCACTGGGATTGTGCCGACTCGGACTCGGCCCGGCCCGAGTCCGATATCGTCCATGTCGAAAATAATTTTTATGCCGTGCGATTTTTCGTTGCGCCAAGCCCACTACGTTGTTCCGTCGACCCCCGACACTTTCGGCCGACATTGTAGGAACGACGAGAAAGAGGGGAAAGGGAATTAAAAAAATACACACCGTATAGCCCCGTTCTCGCGCCGCACCGCGTCGGCCATTGTATCGGGAAACAGGGGTTTGCGCGTAACAGATAGCTGAATGCATTGTTATTAAATCTGCTGGGAAAACAGTTATTCGCCGCGGGCCATTTAAACAATTTGCCTGCAACGTACGGGAAAAGTGTCGGCTATTTTTCTTGAGTGTAATGATTGGATCGCTTGACTATTTTTTACGGGGACTCCGTAAACGCTTCGGTTCGTTTACGATTTATCGGTGCGGCGTTCGTTCGCGAATGGAGTGTGCTCTGTTAGATTGTTTATGGATCTTGTTTAGCAATGGGAATGTTGGCAAACTTTGATTGTTCGGTACATGATCATTTGGATTTGGTTAAGAATTAACGAGTGATAGTATTTTAGAGATTACTTTGTGAAACCAGACAATAATTGAAGTTAGCAACTATTGCATATAAAATTGTTTATGGTAGAAACGAACAATAAAAATATTACTGATAACATTAATATTTCGTCTCATATAAACATGGAATTGTCATAAATGCATAAAGACCCACATTAGGATAATCGCATTAATAATTTAAGGCACGTGTTGTTAAATGTGAATATATTCTCGGGCAACGTTTGTATCTAACAAACGAGTAATTAATGCAGTAAAACTTCCACTCTTCGAAATAATAGGCAAATACAATTGTTTGCATTATAATCAACATCAATTATAAACGATACCAAAGCATTAATATACATATATGTATACGACATGATACAAATATTTCTATATCTTTTTAAAGGTTCTATATATTCTTTCGAAACTAAATTATATAAATTTTTCCTCAAGTTGAACTACGTTAGCAATATTAGTGGGACATTGGCATAATATTACGAAAGGACACAATTTACCTAATTGGAAGCTTAAAATGGTCGCTTTATGTAACATGTTCAACTATACAACGTACAACTCCGTTTAGCTGGATCCTGTTAATCTGGATTTCCAGTTTATCCGGATCGTCGAGCATAACCTCCGTCTTCTTTTCTATCTGCTAATTAATTAATATTCTGAGTCTACGTCTGTGGCAATGCGTTCGAGTCCTTATAGCTACTACGTGTTCTACGTAGTGTTTGTACCACCTCAGTCATGTTTCTTCTTTTGTGAGATATTCACCGTAAAAAATGGCATCGAAAAAGAAGAAAATGGTTGTCTCTGTGAAAAAACAATTAGGAGCACTAGGAAGAATAGACAAAGGCGAAACTTTAAACATCATTGCTGCTCCAAGTTATCTTTATGATATGTAAATAAGCAAATTTTTTAAAATGATAGAGACTTCGTGCTTCAGCGACGTGTATAATAAGTACATATTTGTTATATTGTAACGTTTTACTTTACACGGTTACCATATTGTCAAAACACGTTCTTTTGTTTTATTTTAGTACACAAGATAACGAATGTGGAGATAACAATACATTCTTGCTGTAGAATTTATCACTGAAGCTGTTCGTCAAAAGAGAGAGCGAAAGAGAGAGAGGAAGAGAGTTCACTATTTTTGGACACGAGATCAAGTTCAATATGTACTCACGAATCCGAATCAATTTCAATTTCCAGTTTCGCTTGACAAGTCTCGAATAGTGCACACAAGAAATAATATTTATCGATAATACTACCACCGGAGAAGGTCTGCAATAAAGTTTCAAAATCTACTGGGTTTCAAAATCGTACTTCAGCATTCAACGAATTGAAATGCAATTTCATATCAATAATAAACTACATATAATATTTCTAATGGAGTGCGCATAGTTTCATCGGCTTAATGTAGAATTTACACAGTTGTTAAATAAATAATGAACCGTTGGTAATCTTATTATTCTAAAGCGCGAATAGTTGCTAAATATTTATTCGCAACTCACAAGCATCAATACCTCATAAAAGAACAATCGGAATTCGAAGTAGCAAGATTTTCATTTAACCCTCACCCGTCCCTCGTGTCAATTTGACACAGTTTTCGCGTAATAAGTTATACTGTTCTGTTATTCGTAGGTTTTGCCCAAAACTTCCTGACTTTTATATTTTTAATGCGAAACACATAGCTCAAAAACCTAAGATGTTAACTGATCAATTTGAATAAAAAAAAACATCGAAAAATAATTGTTTACCTTGTTATTTCATCGATCTTTTACCACTACATATATCAATTTGACAACGAGGGACAGATTCAGTTCGTGAAATGAGGGACGGATGAGGGTTAACAATTGTCGGTTTCAATGTGAAGTCGTTAACCTATGCAAACGGCTCTAACAATTCAATTACTCAGTGTAGGTGTCAAATATTTTGGTGAGATCGGTCTCATTTGAATGATGACCCTTGTAAGCGGTGTATACAAACAACGAGACTGCAGACCAGTACACAAATAAAATGTATTACGGGCGAGATTGCAGGAGCTAGAATGCAACAGAAGTTCGTTGCACATATTGCTACGAGCCCAGGGCCACGAACAGCGTATATGGTCGACAAGGTTTACCTATAACGAGAATGATAGTGGATATGTTAGTGGGAGTACAGAGACAAACCTAACGCGAAGTCAGGTTGCCGTTAGGATATCGAGAGACAGCATAGAGGAACCCGATGTGAAATTGGGGAGTCGCTAGAGACGAGAGAAACGCGAACGATCTT
Organism: Lasioglossum baleicum; assembly: GCF_051020765.1. Taxonomy (NCBI): domain Eukaryota; kingdom Metazoa; phylum Arthropoda; class Insecta; order Hymenoptera; family Halictidae; genus Lasioglossum; species Lasioglossum baleicum. Next base: position 7,241,574 of record NC_134931.1, on the reverse strand, counting down.
GATGCGAAGTCACAGAACTGCCTGCGAGCTTGAAGCAGAAACGGAGGCGTAATCATTGCGAACTCTAGCAGCTGCCAGAAGGTTGGATAACGTACAGACAAACCTGATGCGAAATTAGGGAGCCGTAGGATACAAACGAACCTGATGCGAAATCAGGCTGCTATAGGATACGGACGAACCTAATGCAAAATTATGGAGCTTTGTAAGGGGAAACGCTTCAGGAGGATAAGTTATTTAATGATCATCGAACATGAAACATCTGCCGATTCTTGTTTGTAGATCATGCCCAGCGCTACCAGATAGAGGAATTTCTGCGATAAATAGTGGGAGAAATGTTGTAGTCAGAACCTGAGATGTCATAAAGTTATAGTTTAGTCTAACCCAGACAGTGAACGTAGCCAATCGTGCTTAGGGTGGGGATCTATCACGATCCCAAAGTAGCGATCATGATGTCACTAGGCACCCCCACTATTGGTATACCTTGGTAGGACAATTCGCGGAGTGTAACGTCATGTGATTCCTCTGAGAGACTTTTTGCGGTAACGCTGATCACGTCACTCAACCTCAACCTCGGTCGGTACATGTCGATTTTTTGGTAATTATTTAGAAGTTGGTCTTCCTCTCCGATTTTGATGACCTTGAAATATGTTGTCAAGGTCATCATTCTGAAAAACTTTTCCATATACACGTTACCGCCGCTCGATTTTAGTTTCCGAGATATTTGCAAAAAACCGTATTCTTACACGCTCTGTGGCAACGTAAGCCTGTCCCGGCGCGGCGTTTGTTTACTTTTTGTTTCTAAACACGCTGTGAAGATGAGAAAGAAAACACAGTGTCATTCTAGTCATACATATACATATAGAGTGAGCTTTCAATTTTGAAAAACTACTCCTGCATTTACGTATGCGTGGTCGGGCCATCTATAACATATTTAAATTTTATCAAAATCTGAGAGGAAGACCAACTTCCAAATAATTACTGATTTTTTAGTCGGCCAATTAGTTGATATAACATGTACCGCAACAAAATGTTGTTGAAATTATTCCGAAATAAACGCCACGTAGCAAGGATTTATTAAATCGAGTTCGACCGAATATTTCCAACTTAATTCGTCCAGCCATGGTTGAACGAGCAGGGTGTTTGACGCGTTTCCATCGGCCTGGATCTTCTTTCGGAAGACGAATGCTCTGCGTCACCTACGGTGACAGTTTTCTTACGGGCGACGCTCGTTGATCGAAAAGTTAGGGTCGACGATTTATTTGAACGGAGACGGGGAAACATTGCGAATCAAAATTTCTCATACGGCGCCCTCGTTCAACCTCGGCCCCTCTTATTCCACAGAGGTCGAAACTTTTCGTCGAATGGCAGAGCCTGTATGATTGACTCTGCGAGGGAGGGTGTGAACGATCGATCCGCTCCTTCGAAAAATGGCGGCGTGATCTACGGGATTAAGTAAATCTGGATTTTTCTAGGTAGAATTCAAATCCGGTGAAAATTGAACAGATCTTGGAATAATTCGAATTTACTCGGAATACGCACTCTTTAATAGAGATATTGCGAACAAATATTTCAGTTTCTGTGAGATTTGCGTTTGTTCTGGGAAGGTACTCTAGTGATAAACGAAAATCTGGCAACTGTTGCGATTATCGATCGATCGATTGTTTGAACACCTGTTCGCTCTTTCAGTAGCAGCAGGTAATCATTATACAAGCAAAGAAGTTTGAAAATCATAGATTGGAAAAGTTTTGATGAAACCTAGTCGTGTATTAACTATTGTACAGGGATGAGAATTTGGAATGTAATGAAACTCTTTCAAAGTCTCTACTAAAACAAATTTCAAATTTAGAAAGCAAATATTTTAAGGGTGTGGGTTCGTTCTTGGATGTAGAAACTATTATCTGCATAATCGACGATCACGGAAGATTGTTAGCAATACTGAAAAATGTGCAATGAGTAATGAAAATCAACGTATTGTGATAAAAAAGGAATCAAGGTCATTATCAAGGTTATTATCTTACTTTTTTGTTATTGCATCAATGTTAATTAAACATTGTTTCCAAAGAAAGAACTACACGAAATATTTAACGTCAGATGACGTTAGGAAAATGAATCCACACAATCGAACTTCTCTTCTACTGCAATCTCTTATGAATACTCCATATTAAATATTTACTTGTAGCCCATTAAACAATATCTCGCACCCTGCCGGTCTATATGTGTTCTCGTATCGAAACAGCAATCATTCTTCTTTCCCTGAACAGTTAAAAGGAATCTTGGTTTCCTCTGGAGGTAACTGCAGCATCTCAAATTGCAAATCGTACGAATCGAAAGACAATATCGAATGAAAATAGGTGTTATTTGCAATAGGACTTTCAGTTGCAGTTTCGTAAGAGGAGAAGCTATTGGCGAACCGATTATCGAGCACTCTCGAAGCGCGCTCGTGCCCGCAAAGAAATAATGCAACACCGTGGAAGTGTGGGTTCCGTGGTTGATTGGTATCGGTAACAATAGCTTGTCAATAAGCAACGGACGACTGTGCTTAGACATTAATAGCACCGGAGAATCACCGATGAGTGAATGCGACGTACCGCGGATCGGACGCGATTGATTAATTATGCGAGAACGACCCTCTCGTCCCGCGCAACAATGCCATTTTACAGGAAACAAGTCTAATTGCAAGTACCACAGACGGAAACGGCGTAGTTCGACGTGAAATAATGAGTGGTCGAAGACGCAGCGTGGTTGCGACCGTGATTTTACCATCTCGCAAATTATACGGTACTCGTTCCGCCCTAATTAATATAGGTTATTAATCGCGGTCGCGATCCGTTACGGAAAGTTCTCGCGCAGCTGCGGTTCCGGTAATTGCCACAGTTTGCATTTGGTTGATTCACCCTTCGTCACCCGGTTGTTCACGCGTGTGCTCCCTTTACTGATCGAGCCCTATCCTTTGGGAGCAGTTTCGACGTAAAAGGTGGCAATTACTCTTTGTCGACGGTACTCGAACTGTTAGTAGTAGAAAGTACTGTCAACCCTGTTTTACGCACCATGGGTATACGCGTTAACCCTCTTCTTTATTTGCTACCATATCTATGGAACTATCTGTATTTTTATCTGTATTTGATAAATATTCGATCTACGGCGCGTGTAACTTTATCTGTTCATCTACTGTGGCTTTTCAGTGCACATTTCTGTGTACGAGGTGAGATACAAAGGGAACTCGACTGAATTAGTCTCTCCGAGTCAATATCAGATATGTTTTAACGCAGTCATTAATCCGTTTGCATTATTAGCGTATACATTCCTGGTCCCCAGACTACGAATTTGCATGGGAAATGGACACTGTCTGCATTAGTTGCAACATATAAGACCAACATAGACATTTGTTCCTTTTCTTATGAATCTATTTGGTCTACTAATTTTTGTTGTAAATGCATAAAATCTGCAGTCTGCTGATCACAAGAGCGTTGTATACAGCTCAGCGTTAAATGTTCTCTTCGGAGGGGACATATTCTGATGTATACATTGGCGCTCTAGGTGGAGGGGCCTAGGTGATCTCAAGATCAAATTAATCTATAGGTCGATAGTGTCTTGTACGACGAATTTGTTAACCACAGCACAGGGTCATCCAAGGTCATGCTAGGTCACACGGACCAAAAGCTTCAACTACTATTCTTAAGGAAAGAAGCGACTGTGTTATTACCTCAAATGCTAAAAAATATAGCTATAGTCAGTAACATTTATACTGTTCGATGATTCCTAGAATCAGAATTCTCCATGCCATTTGTATCGTCGGAATTCTCGTCACCGCACCTAGATATGACGAATAAAAATTATTCCATCTTCCGTTCATTACGGGAGATTCGTTTTTCTTTATCCAGATAAAAGTGTTCGCCACTTCTAGTCGGTAAAAACTGTAAAAACCTGCTGGGCGAATGGGTTAGTCTTGATGAGGGTAGAAACGTTCAGAGGACCAAGTGGAAAGTATCGTATTACAACGTCCGTTCCCGAAATTGCCCCGAACGTTCACAGCGTCCGCGAATTTCGCCCAAAATCCGATCGGACGTTCCCCTTCTTTCTCCGCCCATTCTTTTTTCTTTTTTGTCGGACGGTTCTTCCTGTTCATTTCGAGAGCCTTTGATTTATTTCGGTGGAAATAGAACTGTGTCGTCCTAGTTCGTCTGAATTATCTCGCGAGTATCTAGATATCCGCGATGGGACAGTGAATCGATTCGATCGATATTGCATGATTTCTCCTAGCCAGCGTAACTCCAGGTTTTTTGCTTGTCGACCTTCGAGACAGTTTCACATAACTGGTCGCATTATCCACACGCCAACTGTTTATTCTTGAAGCGATTCGTTCCGTGTGCAAGCATTTTATGCAACCCCGGGCCAACCCCTCGAACAAGCGAAACTAATGCCGTGACCGGGCTTCGACCGTGATTACCATAACGATAGCCTTTACAACCTGTTTGATTCCGTTCTACCGGCAGACTATTGCCAGCGAAACTACAGGAGGCGAGTCACCCAAGACAAGCAACCTGGATAACTTCTACATATCTTGAAATAGGAAAAAATGGTTCGGACATACGTTGTTTGATTTTAAGAGGCCCATTACGTGGTGTACGTGCAGTTCTTCTCGAGACAATTTCAACGATATAATCATTCAAGGTCATTCAAGGTCATTTAAAGTCATAAACGTAAAAATGAATGAAACACAGAAATTCATCATAAATGCTTACGAAGTTACAGAAATTTAGTCTTCAGCGTTTTGGCTAAGTTTGTTTATTAAAGTGCGATTTCATTAATAGATCTTAGAATATCCCATTACGTAAGCATTCGCAGTGAATTTATATCATGATTGAAATTGTCTCGAGAAGGGCTACAGCAGAAATTCAAAAATATGTGGTTCCATATTAAAAAACTAAGTTGACCTTTAAATCTCCTAAGCACCTCCATCTGAAAAGCAGTCTGACGCATTTCTTCCTATCTAAAAAATGTACAAGTTATTCAGATGGCTTGTCTTAGGTAACTAACCCTGTGTAAGTATCGCTTGATTCCCTGTTGAAACGGGGGTACGTAGCCTAATTTAAACCGATTTCTAGGTTACACTTAATGTGATACACTGCCGTGCGAAATTAGATGTGTATTATATGCATGGAATTTTTGTTTGCTCAGAGTTACAAATCAAAACATGTATTGAACAGTGTGATTGGAAACGTAGCACGAAAAGCATGCTGTGTACTTCCAGCGCCATCACTATAGGATTTTTATTATCTACGATCAGGAATTTAAGAAATATTATTCTTCAAAGTTTTGTAAACGATAGAGGGAGCGAAGTTCAAATAAAGAATCGCGAAAGTTTGCAACTGTTTATTAGTAGAAATCAAACGGTTCCACTAACTGGTTTTCCTCAGTTTTCCAATTATTCCACAGCATTGTTCTTTGTAAACCAAATATTTGGTTTATAAATACGAGTGTTTCATCTCCGCGGGATAGAAAAAGCACAGATGTATGAGTAAGCAATAGAAAACAACGGAACTAATAAAGTCGCTAGTGGTGCTTTTTAGTAGCTAATCAAGTATTGTATATTGTATATGACTCAGCGTTTCAAATTGAAATCATTGATTAACAGTTTCGTCGTAGCCTTCGGGAGCTTGGTGTAATAATACGCGTCGTTATTAAATCATCTGGAAAACGAAACGATCCATAAAAATAAAGCCCGATATCGAGTTATAACAGGTCGCATATACGAGCACTATATCATCATTGACAACCGTCTTATAAAAATAAACTGGTCCCGTGGTTCGCCGCTTGTAATTCAACCAGCGATCCATTCACACGGTCGACTCGTCCATTTGAAATTTAAATTTTATATCGTTATTGTCAGTTTTCCTCGTTTAAATCTGTAATCTTGTTTCAATTTCATCGTTCACATATCACGCGTAGCGAATTATAAGATTATTTATTGAGCTGAGAATTTTTGCTGTTATTATGCAAGAGATTTGCATTCCAATATTACCCGATTATAAAATATCAATGTTTCATTGATCAATCAAAATTGATGATTCTGCGACGATTTTCAAATATCCTTCTTTTACATGATCGAAAATTCTTATATGGAACTATGTACTAGACTGCAGAGTTTTGTGTATTTTTGGTTTAGCCTGTTTAGTATTTAAATTAATTCAATGTGGATTGCAGGTCAATGTAATATTTATTATATTATTTGTAATAACTGTTTGTCGAGTTTCTGTAAAATTATATGTAAAATTACTGAGCTCCGAGTTTTAGCCTCCCATAAGTGGAAGCTATAATACTATTCGTAATTAGGGTAAACTGTACTATTGCTGGCATTGCACTAGTTATTGGGTACTTGTTATTTAAACGGCAAATATTAAGAATTCCTGGTATAGAAAATCGTTTTTTATTGCTTCTTATTTATATTTCAAAGCATCGTTGGAAGTTTTCATAACAGAGTTCCACATATGACTGTCAACAACGCTGGTACATCCAGTAAGACCGACAGATGACCACAGTGTAAATAGTGTTTTATTAAAATTTTCGTTACGAGTAAGTATACTTTATCGCTTTTTAACTTAATTTCGGACTGTACTACAAATGTAATAGCTGTGTATAAGTTTAATTATAACACAAATAGCCTGTTAACGTTTACTTTTTACTGTGCCAATGACTCACTGTTTGTCTTATGATTGTTATTCACTGAATATATTTTATGATAAAAGATTTGTGACTCGTAAAACTGTTTGATTTTGCAGAAATATCTCTATTAGCTTATAATAATAGTAAGTTAAGCTCGTTTAAACATTTATAAAAAAACAGATTTTTACTACGATTTTGGCTTAAGGTGCCATCATTTTACAGTTTACCCTACTTAAGTTTTTTCGCCTCGGGAAGCGTGTATTTTACAATATTTACATTAATGTGGGAAGTAGTTCTAAACTTCCAACCGGTAAAGTAGTCTTTACATATTTACTCTTACTTGAACTTCGATATAGTATGTACTTTTCTGTTCATAAGTTACAGGAAACTTACATTGGTAAATCTATTTGCTATCGCACATCTTCAGAAATATTAACATTAAAAAACACGTATTAATTCCTTATGTTACTGTAATATAAAATGTCTACAAGACACATACTTTAAATTTTCATTACGGGTTCAAATAAAAGAATTTTAGAAAGTGCCTGTTTTATTTTTCCATGTAACTCTTACCAATTATTACAATTTTTTCAAAATCTTTTGTGCACGTCATTTAGTAAATTAATGCATATAATTGCTAAAAAAACAAGTAATTTTAATCTAATAAAAGTTATCCTGATGTAAAGGATGTTAGAATATCTTCGTAGGCCACTTACATACAGCGACTCCCACTAATATTCGGACACTCTTGAAAACACCATACCTTTTTTAATATTGGACTATGCAATTTGAACTTTTTTGGGAAGCTACAGCAATTAGTTTACTACAGAATGTGAAAAGAAATTTTTTCAGAAATTGTATTTGGTCAGAATTGTAGAGAAAATACTAAAAATTGCATTCTACAACTTTTCTATGCGGGCCTATATTGAAATTTTAAAAAATACGTTTTGTAGATCTGTGTCAATTATGTGCATTGTGAAAGTTTCATAGAAATCGGTTGATGCGGGAAAAAACGACAGGTATTGTAAGATGTAAGAATCCTTAGAATTACTGCAGTTGAAGGCCGAAAATACGAATATTAGTGGGAGTCACTGTAAGTACAATTGAACTATTACATATCATTTTGCAGTACATCCTGAAGTAAAAAATAGACGACACGTTAGATCGCAAAAGGTTAAGTGAGGATAAGCAATGCGCAAGGGAGGACAATTATTACTATTAATACTAGAACGAAATTGTAGACTAGATCGCAGCAAAATTCGCAAAAAATTCAAGGTCGCCGCTTGCCCGGCTGACCCTTAATCGAGCGGTGAACGTATTCGACTTGCCTAACTTCGGTTAACGAGCAAATCACGTTACACGTGATATCGCGTTCTCAGAACGCCATCTACGGCGTTAGCCGTGCTACATTAGCCCGCGCCCGCAATTAATTAAGTTACAAGCGGTTTAATGGGGATCTAGTTATCTCTTTGATTGGCCCGCTCCACCGTGCTACACCAAATTTCTCCGGCGCACTTATTTCCGAGTTCCTCTGCCGGGGCTTGAAGCCCTCATCCCTCCTAACTACGGTATCCAGAGACTCCTTGAAACAAAGAAACCGCACCAGCAAACTAGGTCGTCTGAGAGATAGAGAGCCGCCTAAATGATCTCAATTACATTCTCAGTTAACCGGGGAACGGGAGCTTTCTACCTGTCCGACTATATTTCCGGCATCGTTTGAATGTTTCCTGCGCTGAACACCACAGGAAGATCCTTTTGCCAAGGGTGCATATTAACCGCCGATCAACGGCGCTCCCTTCTTCTTCATCTTCTTCTTGCTCCCTGTTGATCCCTCGTTCCGTTTCCCGAGGGAATCGCTGAAACAGCCACTGTTTCCATCCTTTGAAATCTCCACGAGCTCTTTCCTCGAAATTTTCGCGGGCTTCAAGCCTCGAGTTCGCAGCCGCGGCTTAAAAGAGTGTAGCTACCGAGTCGCTCGATTAAGAAACGCTCCGTCTCCGAGTGCACAAAACACTAGAACCCTCCCGGAGAAACATTGCGCGTCGTTAGTCACTTTCTTTCCCATTTTTTGTTCCCAAACATCGCCCGCGGAAAGATGACGGCTGACTATAAATCACGACGAAGTGCATTTTGATGATTAAAGTTCTTCCTTCTTGCATTCATGACTTACCAGTTTTGACACGTTGTCCCGGAGATTTTAATAATACAACTCTTTCGAGATGTAATCCTTTGTACATCGGACTGACGGATGCTTTGAGCAGAACGGACGGACGGATGATGTCGTTCTGGTTCGTAATTAAAAGTTTACTAGAGTTCACTGGGTAAAAAAGCAGGCGTAAGGTGATCCTACGTATAAAAATATGTCTACTGGAATAAATAACATTTTCTTGGTTGAAGTATCATTTTGGATAAAATCGGATGCGATAATTATCCGCGTTTGCGCGCCCTAGCATTTGCAGTAAGTAGAATTGGTTCGCCGTGATCAGACGCGTCAGCCGGCTCCTGTTCAACACCACGAATACTCACCGAATTTCCAAACTCGATCATCTCAGAAATAAAAGGTCAACGGGGAAAATATTCGTTTATTTTTGCATGTCACATGCCGGAAATACCTACCCAAAGTTCAGATCTCAATTCTATTGAGTATTTCTTTCTCTTTTTATTTATGCAATTTGAATCTCAAGGAAGAGATTATTTTTCGCAGGACTGTACAGAGACCTTTCAATGCATTATAATGCTTTATATAATACCATACAAATTATACACTGTCGTATGCCTACTACATATACAGTTTAAAGTCGTACTCTTTTCTTGAATCTTGAACTCACAGTCATTCAGAAACGAGTAGGTTAGTTTGCATATCTCCACCGTAGGTTTGGAAAGTAGGACATTACATGAGAGCGGAGGACTATTGAGCATTTATGGGCAGAAATCGGAAAACGATTCCCAAATACATGACTCAGAAGAGGCGTTAAAAAATCAAAGTACGGAAATTAAGAATGGTATTGACAAAAATGTCACTGAAAATTTGTTAAGTAATTCATGTAGATAAAATATACAAAAATATTGCAGCTTGAGTACACTTGAGTCCTAGTATAACCTTAGTTTATTAACTCATTCATTAAAAAAACGCTTTTGATTATGTTCAGTTTATTTACTTCCTCCTTTCAGTTTTAAACTAAAACGAGAAAATATAAATTAGTTGAATATGTACTTACTTTCCATTTTTCAATACAGAATACAAAAATTCACCGCAGTTTGGGAACATTCAACTAGTCGTTAATGGATAAAAATGGAAATGATGAGATATAATTGTTAGAATTATTTGATTCAGTATGTCTAATAATATATTTTCTCAATTAAATATGTTTTTCAATAATTGAGAAAAATTATTTTTGTCCAGCTAGAATTAGACATTTTACCACTGTGCGCCTATAATATGTGATAAGTGCTCATGGCACTCATGTACGTCTCCAATACTTAACTATTATGAATGTTACCCAGCGTATCAAGTGTGTCACGACCGAGTGGAATCCACAGTGACAAAATACGCATAAACAAATTACGGGCTGGCTCGACAGTCTTGACGTGCGTTAAGATTAAACTGGGACACTGCTCGCGGAGCCGATGTTTTGATACCGCGTCGATCTATAACCCGATTTCTGTCGCGTCCAAAAGTGTCGTGTTTGGCTTTCACACGCGATTCGCTGAAATGCTTTCGACGTAACGGCTGGGCCTCGATTAATAACGCTTTATTAAATCAGCCGCTGGATAATCGAATGCCGGGAACAGGGGCTGTGTTTTCGCCAGACGCGTCCGCTTTTATTTTTTCTCGGGACGTTTTACGGCGCGGCGCGGCGGCCAGCTGCACGCACCGACCACCTCGCTGTACACCGCGTCGAATAATTATTTTTGCGTAACACGGGGATGGCATTCAAAAACGTGACATCTCATTAATTACATAGCACGTGTTGTATGAAAACTGGGACCGTTCACGAAACAGGGTTCAAGCGTCACGGTCCGAAAATGCGCTTGGCTTTTTCCCCGTCGTATAACGAGGACGGACAAAACGAGAGGGAAAGAACAAGGGAATCATCCTGCCCCACTATGCGGTTTTTGGACCATGGTCAGCCGTTGCTTCGTGCCTCCTTGCTAATTAAATACGTTTCACCTTAATACCCTGGTAACAAGTGACGTTTTTCGGCGGCACTTTGCCCTTTGGCGGCGTGTCGCTCTCCTCGACATGCAGAACGTTGTTTACACTAGAGACACCATATACCAAATCGATTACTTCTTGTGGTCGATGTCACGAATTTTGTACATAGATTAAATATGAAGAGGGTGGTCATTATTTTGCTGGTTGCAAACTGCTTTGTAAGGTACAAACTTTTCAACTTTACTAATGTAGACTAATTTCTCAATATGCCTACGTAATCTGGCCAATTATGTTTTTGAATTGTTATTACTTTATAATTATCACTACTCTGTAATTGTTGTTACTGCAACTTGTAGTATAGTTTCCTACCAGTAGTGGATAATATCGAGGTAATAGCTAATGACTTCACCTGAGGAAACCAGAAATTTTTAACTTTTTTTTTATACAATCCTGTAGATTGTTGACGAGAAATGCCGAAAGTCCAAGTTTTAATCTTAGGAATCCACTGGTTCAAAAGTGGTGCGTGTTTCAAGTTCAGCGATTTTCATCGTTTTTGCCATGTCCGTGCGCCGCCATGTTGGTATGTAGTGAGCGTTGCGCGTCGTCTAACGAACGGAGCCTTTAGATCAGTGATTCTTAACCTTTTTGAAGTCAGGGAACACTTTTTATTATATGAAAAATTTGTGAAACACCAAAATTAATGATCCAAAAGACAAACAAAAACATCCCCCATCGAAATAAATATATCTTAGAAAATATATTATTAGGAATTTTTCGCGGAACACTTTCAAAAAGCTCACGGAACACGTGCAAAAGTTCCCGGCCAGATGGTTTTTGCGATTTTTCTTCCATAAGAAAAGCGTTAAGAAATTTTTATTAGTATCATTTATTAGGGCATATCACTTGAAAGGATACTACAAAAAAAAATCAACGCTAATTATGTCGACGTCGTAACACGTCCAGGGGAACGAAGTGGTTAAGCATTATGGTATGGGGAGCTCTCTCCGCTCAAGGAGTTGGTCCTTTTATAAAAATTGAGGGTATCATGAATGGTGTCATGTATAGAGAAATTTTAGAAACTCGTATGCTACCATACGCTGAAAGAAAAATGCCAGAAAATTGGTACTTTGAGCATGATAACGATTCCAAACGTGCATCGAGAATAGTAAAAACGTGGTTGTCCACAAATAGAGTACAGGTTTCAGACTGGTCTTCTCAATCTGCCGACTTAAATCCAATCAAGCACCTGCGGGGAGAGATGAAACATCGAATGAAAAATCATAGCAGTTCTAATAGGACAGAGTTTTTTCAAAATTTAATAGAAGAATGGAATAAAATACCACACGACTACATTACTCGGTTAATTGAATCCATGCCTCGTCGCTGTGCTGCTGTTATTGCTGCAAAAGACATGGCTACAAAATATTAATTATAATATGTTAAATAATGTACTGCAAAATTGTTATACACAATCAAAAACAAACATAATTTTTTTGTTAAACACACTGGCCGCGAACTTTCGAACACGTTAATTTACTTATTCTGCAAATAAATACATAAGAAAAATAAATAGTATTGATTCTTCTTGTAGTATCCTTTCACGTAACATGCCCTTATATATGATACTAATTAAAATTCCTTAACGCTATTCTTTTGGAAGAAAAATCGCAAAAACCATCTGGCCGGGATCTATTGTACGCCGTTGTATGTTGGTAGAACTTTCGTAATTAGACTGCGGATCTTTATTGAAAATAAAAATTGTTCGTATCGATTGTATAAAACATAAGTCAAAGGAAATGGTCGTTCTTCCTTTAATAAATTCAACAAGGCAAAAGTAATACATAAACATTCTTATATTCATTTAATCCTTTTACTGGTTTAAATTACGTCTACCAATTCATACATATGAGATATAAATATAGTTGATAGAACTTCTCTCTTTCTCTCTCTCCACAATATCCAGACGTTACTGTGCATGTGTATTCGAATGGTCTTGAAACAGTACACGCCTACCCGTGCAAATAAAATGAAACGTACCGACGTACGTCACGTACATGTACATGAAATACATGGCTGTTTTTAATGCGCGTTCGAAACCATGATCTGCAGCGCACGTCGACCACCTCGCAAGAATTATCCGCGTAGCCGCTAGGCTAACGTCGCGTCGAGATCTCCGTACGAGTTCGATCCGGCTGGTCACCAATGCCAGTCAGGGATTCGTGGATCTTGTCGGACGTACGTGGCGAACGTGCATACATAGATACGTCCGGCTGTTCCCCGTTCTGTTTATGCCTCGCTCCGAATAGTAAATTGCCCGGTATTATCTGGCCAGTGTGCTCGTGTATCGCCCGTCGTCCGCCACAAACGAATCGGCCAAATGTCAATGATAATCCTGCGGGCACGTTCTAATTTTGAGTGATGAACGCCGCCCCGTTTGTAGCTTGTCTCTCCCCGGCAGAGCCGAATCTGCTCTCGGTGCCTCGCAATTGCCTCCGAACAATTTCCTCTCCTGTTGTTTCGGAATGACATTTGCACTCCTCCTTAGCCTCCCGTTTTCCCTTGAATAACAAACGGAAACCTCACGCTTGGTTTGAACGACTTCGTCGTGAGAGGGAGAGAGAGAGAGAAATAGAAGGAAGAAGAGAGAGAAATAATACTGCGCGGCGATGGTCGGCCTCGGAAAGAGGTTACAGGGTTTATCGAAAGTGATTTGTTCAGCGGGGACCAACGGTGCGGAAACATCGAAGAGTCGCGGATTTATGTCTCGTTTTTTCGCCCCTCGGACGACCATCATCATAAATTTCGCGGCCAGATCCGGTGCGCCGCCACGAATCATGCGGAGACCGACAACCCCCGAACGGTTTGAATTAAAAATAATGTAACTCTCTGCGTTCCCGACTCCTGTTTCCCCTCTCTTGCTTCTGCTCTCTATCCTCTCCTTCTTTCAGCCTCGATAGATCGTATAAATCAACGCGTCAGATACGTCCCCGATAAACTGTCGGCGAGCTTATCGATCCCGCCGACGGTGAAATCGGCCGGTGCACCGCGAGCGAACGCGATTTGCAAATTATAATCGGTCACCGAGTCCTCGCGCCGTGATCTATAAACCCGCGTATACACAACCCACGCATCACCCCGATCGAATTGCATACGGTATAATTTTTCAATCTCGTTTTATAGTTCTCAGCGGTGTGCACGGATCGCGTCCGTAGATTTAATTTCAGCGCTGCTGGAACTTTTCGAGTGACTGAAAACTTTATGAGTGGCACGAGATAAAAAAACGATGGTCGTTGAAATACTCGGAATACCTCTAAAATTAGTCAAATTTGATTGTCCTACATCAGTTTGTTCGTTGATTTTTATGAAAATATTAGAGTAATATTTTCTCGATCGTAAAATTACCGGTGTGTTGGGGGATAGGCTGAAGTGAAACGAACAGATCGGGGAAAAATGGTCGAAAAACGGCAATTTCGCTGCGAGCGTTGACAATATTTTTGCACGACGGGAACACTTGACGAAACAACGTCCGCGACTCGACGGGTCGCGTATACCCCGTTGGGACGACTGACGACCGAAACGAAGGCATCGGTTATCCGCAGCGATCCCTGTTAACGAATTCCATGGCGACCGACAGAGCAACGCGCAGTTTACTTAACGCGAAACACCACAGCCGGCGCGGCACGGCGTTCTACGCGCACAGATACACCGTGCGCGCACACGATCGCATATGGGTTTCGATTGGATTTTTCTGGTGATTTTTCGTCGGATTTTTCCCCCGACCCCGGGCCAGCTTTGCTGCATTACAGGGAAGCCCCGTTCTGCGGGCGTGAATGGTTTCGAAACGTGGCGAGCTGGCATGCGGCAGCCAGAAACAAAACATTTGGTTCAACAACTCAACGCAGCCATGGACACGGACAATTATCGTGATCGCAACGGCCGGCTCATGAAAAGAATCAATCGGTGCCGCGTACCGGGCGGCGAGACAAAACCCTGGAATAACCGGATTGCGAGAGGAAGAGAGGAAAAATAAAACTACTGGATCTACAAGGACTCTGCATCGGTGGCTCCCCCTTTTTTTTGTATGTCGGCTGAATGAGCGCGGGAAATTTGAATTTGTTAGAGGTACGGGGCATCCCGATGCAGAGTGTACCCAAACAGCAGACCCCACAAAACAACAAGTTGTTGCTCCGCAGTTCTCTCAGCTCCGACGAATACCGGGAAAAAGCACGCCTCTGTCAGATCGTTCAATGGTGGCTATCGCGGGTCGATGGTTTTCGAACGCAGCAAACGGGAAACGCTTAAAGGTACGCTTAGGCCAACCGAACGATTGCTGCATTTCGACAATTTAAGGTAAAAATTAGTCCATAATCAGAAATCGTCGAATATATCAAAAAATGCTCAAAGGTCACTCGGTTTTATGAAGAAACGCTTAATTAGGAAACACATTTTACGAAAAATAGGGAAATGTGATTCGTAGCTGATCAGCTCCTGAGCACACCCACGGAATCCTCCGACTGTTCCTAATCTCCATACGTATTTGGTTTTGTGGGTCCTGATCTCACAAGAGTACATTTGCCGATGGTCGATTTAAATGAAAAACAAGGATAGCTCGAATTCGTCGTACACATAATTCGTTACATAATTCATAACTCTAAACGCACATTAATGTTATTTTCCATCGTGGAACCTACATTTTTCTGTTCCACCACGAGAAATAAAACTGCGTCGCTGCAACAATAATCACGTAGGACACCGATGAATTTATCCCACGCCCATTACTCCGTTCGTTGGCTTCATGCAACGATAAACTCTCAACAAAGATTTTTTGTTGCGGAGACTATTACAGAAATAAATGATGTCCGCGGATCCAGATTAAGTCGTGAAATGAACGAGCTTCATACCTATTCAATAATTATTGTTTGTGGATATTAACGACTTTTGTTTCTTGCGACAAAAACGTATAGTGGCTATTGTCATGAATTGTCAATGGAGCATCGCGAATTGAGTGCAGGTTTTTATATATTTGCGATAAGCTGTGAGTGATGAAATTATTATAGCCACAAAAACCATATTTCGTATACAGTAGGATCGAGAGAGGCCGGATAAATCGAGACCCACCGGATAATCAAGGTTCCACCGTACATATATTTTGTTGACAGAATATGTTATTGGTGCTTACTTTGATTAATAACTTTGTTTAAAACAAAATTATGTTTGTGTAATGTTACAATCAAAGATCAAATATTTCACATGTAATGATCTAATACTATTAAATGGTGTTATAGCTTCATTTCTAGAGCAAAGAACCATCTTTAAAACTGTTGCAGTACAGTACCTATATGTGTACATAGATCGCTAGTAACTCTTATAGTGTGTGATACGCGTTAAACTTTAACGTCGCTATCAAAACGGTGATCAAAATATTATAAAATGCAGACAACATAAAACGGCACTGTTTCTTCTAGCATCTACTGTACGAAATCCTAGCTTGCGGATTCGCGTGGGAAATCCAAACTGCCACCTGACGGAGTAGCCGACTGTACGCAGGATCGTATTACTGTAATCTCTAAAATGTGATTACTTGTATCACGTAACTTTCAAATATACGCTTTTCCGTACCTACAATATTTTGAGAGATAATGGTCCATTCCCAGTTAAAAATATGTAGATTCGCCTATCCTAAAACCATATTGTACAACGATTAATAAACAGAAGAGCGTATAGCTTCATTGAAGTTAGTGCTATGTTACTTAAAGAAATATTAATGGATCCGTCGGCTGACTTTATCAGAATTCATAAAGAATTATAAAGAATTTGAATATACTAATGCATTATTTCGAAGTCATTAAAATTTTTAAAAAACAAAATACATAGATTTCTGTGCAACTCCCCGTATCTGACAATTAATGCAGACTATTTTTATTTTGCATGAAAATCCGCGGCTCATTTATCCGATAAACCTCAAAGGAGGTATAATTGGACAGTTGCGTAAAACAGAAAGTTAAAATAGAATGAAGTGGTAAAACTGTTTCCATTGTGTACAATAATTTGCTTCGAATGTGTGCACGTACCGTCCACGGAATGTTTTAAATGTATACCATTAATTGTGTTAAAATCATAAAGCTCGCGTTAAGCGATGGAAATGTGGTAGCTTATTGTATTATTAACACGTAATCATACAGAGTGGATAATCGTTACATTCAACGAACGGTATCCGCGGCGAACTATTATGCAGCTTCGTCTAGGAAAATTTCGGCAGAATTTATTTCCGGAATATACGGGATACCCCGGTCCCTCGAATAATTTGAATAATTCGTATGCATATTGTGATATTGTACAATACGGTTTCCTTGGGCTAACTTTGTTCTAGCCGGTGTGCCGGCATTTACAATGTTTACGGTCGAATAATGAATTACTTTCCCGGAAAGGTGCACGAACGTGCGAACCCCTCGATTAAAACGAACGCTTTCCCCAACCTGGCGTGAACGTTGTTAAAATTTCACGGGTATTTGTCTCTACGCTGTGTATCAATAAATGCCACCGATGCGAAAAAGATAATGGAAAGCTATGGATTCGTGCGGAATAAACTCGCACGCTAGATCAGTCATAGCACCGTGCTCGTTTCTCGGCAGTGAATTCGAACAATCCAATGGGCACCTGCCTACAAGCACCGAGCTTCTGTGAGACCACGATAAACCAATACACAATTTGGCTGCACTTTTCCTTGCGTAACCAGAAATTTTACCCTTTCTCCTATGTATTTCTATGTGTTCAAATGTTATGAGCGATTTTCAGTTAACATGAGATATTTCGTCCATAGCATCGTACGTACGACATCATGG
Organism: Lasioglossum baleicum; assembly: GCF_051020765.1. Lineage (NCBI taxonomy): Eukaryota > Metazoa > Arthropoda > Insecta > Hymenoptera > Halictidae > Lasioglossum > Lasioglossum baleicum. The sequence goes on along the minus strand of NC_134931.1, from coordinate 7,223,913 downwards.
GGACGAGATGTCTCGTCCATACATCGTTTCTTCGATATCGTGGAAACACGATATCTTGTCCATTGTAGCGAAAGGGTTAACGACTGCCAGCCTTACGGGAAATCATGCCACTAGTACAATATGTAGGTTCGTCTAGTAATCAAGGAAGTATGTGAAATAAAGTCTTAAATGTTTTCAGGTTTCTCAGTGCTCTTCTAGATTTTCAATTGTGCAGACATACAGTAAGGAACATAACTGATTCCACACACTTTAAATCAGAACAAATTTTTTATGAATGGACCAAACGACTTCAATTTCTCTGTAAGGCTAGAAGAATTAGTTTAGTAAATCATGTGTAACAAATATGTTGGAATTATGAAAAACAATACTAAAAATTGATTCTTACCATTTTTTTAACTCGGCCAATAACGAAAATTCAAAAGATGTGTCTGGTCAACTGGTATAAATTATATACGCTCTGATAATTTCATTGAAATTAGTTAATTGGTTTGTGAATTATTAACGATCAAAAGTGGTAAAAATTGCAATTTTTCAAGATTTTCAGCCTTTTTACCACTTTTGATCGTTTATAATTCGTAAACCAATTAAACAATTTCAATGAAATTTTCAGAGCGTATATAATTTATACCAGTTGACAAAACACATTTTTTAAATTTTCGTCATTGGGCCAGGAAAAAAAGTTGTGAAAATCCATTTTTAGTATTGTTTTTCACAATTCCGACCAAATGCATTTTTTCAACATATTTTTTACACATCATTTACTAAACTATTTCTTCTAGCCTTACAGAGAAATTGAAGTCGTTTGGTCCATTCATATAAAAGTTATTCTGATTTAAAGTGTGTGGAATCAGTTATGCTCCTTACTGTAGCTTGCATACATGGTCAACATCGATTGACAAACAGAATACTATACCAAATGAAAATAACAATAATTCACCACTGCCTAATATGCATGTTTGATGGGTAAATTATGTTTTCACAAATTCTCCGATAGTTAATTAATAGTTGTCGAATTTCCATATTGGAGTTTGTTCAATTGCACGTTGCATATTAATTCGTACGTTTTGGAGAGTATCAACCAATCGAATATGTTATTCAATTATGTCGGAAGAAAATTGTACCTTTTCTAATACAATATTTACTTTTTTTACATTATATTCATTATTGACTTCATCCAACGTAAGTCTTATTAAAAGTATAAATAACGATGGAGCTAATAATCAGAATCTTATATTATTTTTTCGTGGGAATGTTATACCAGGGGCACAAATTGTTAAGTGGTTCTAACCAATTACCAAGTCCCCTAATTATAAAAGGGATTACTATAAAAAAGGAGATGGTGATAGTATTATAGATTTGATCGTTATTATTCATTAATATGTAAGTAGCGCTGGTTGGCATTAACAACACGTAAAAAACATGAACAACCGAACAAATGAAATCGGATAATCCAGAAATATAAATAAGAATCGAAAAATATATGTACCACTATAAAAGCATTTACAGTTTAAAAATCAATGCGCCTCAAATAGAGTGTTTATAATCAAAGAATGAACACGTAATTTTGTGTAAAAATTGTACTACCTAAAATAACGCAGTCCCATTAGTGGTACGTGTAGCACAGATTGGGAAACGCAGGTATAGAGGAATGACAAATTGTAGGAAGCAAACAACTGGCGGGAAAAGTGACCGAAACGATTTTGTGTGACCAGCGGATTCTATTCCGGCCACGTGCAACGATTACGCACGCCTCGTTACCTCGTGTACGCGTCCTGACGCGTTGAACGTTGTTCTTGGTCGACCTAGAGCACAACGCCATATCAAATCCGGTCCAGACGCGTACCATAACTAGTTCAAACGCAGAGGTCTCGGCTTGGCGGTATCAGAACCCCCGTTTCCCATCTGCTCTAATAACGTACAACCAAGTGATAGAGTCGGGCGCGTCCGTGTATACGTAAGTCTATTCTTGTTCTCGCCTATTTACTCGCTCGTACGCGTGTCCGGATGGGTTACGATATGATTTACACCTAGCCCGCAGCAATATGTCACCGAACGACAGCGATGATACGACGAGAGCACACGTTCGTCACATCGAATTTTCTGAACCCGCTTCCCATCCATTTTCCTTTGAACGCTGCGTCCATCGAAGCTTATCGTGATTTTTATTGCAACGGACGCAGGATTATATTAAGTTTTATAAGGTTTCACGAAACTGTCTTCACAGTTTCAATAATTACAGAATAAAATATCTCATGTCGATTTCAGATATTTTCAAAATGGGCATAGTTGTGCGGGGGAGTTTACTTGGATCTAGAAAAAGCATATTTTCAATTTTCATTATAGGCGCAGATAAAAAAGTCAAAAATCCTGACCGTTACTAATTTTATGTGTATTCACATCAATAAAAGCCATATTATATTCGTAGATATCCAAGAAAAAATATTGAATAAGACAATTTATTTTATATGTAAACGTTAACTTTCTTTCATGATTGAAAACAGAATGATTCAACTTCAAGATGAAGCAAGAGAAGAAGATTAAATATACGGCAGGATACATAACCTTTTGTTGCTCGGTCGATTTAAAGGATTAAAGTACAGAGTAATTGCACTGTTCAATCAACCTTCGCAAATCATTAAGCGCACATCAATACCGAATCTCTCGTTCTGTAAAACCAATCACGGTACTTTTGATGAATTCGTCTTACGCTGAAAGGAAACGTTGAAATGCCATTGAAACGCGATGCGTATGTATGTTTAGTGTTGGTAGTAACATGGCTTTTGTTGCGTTGGAATACGGTGTACCAGAGCTGAAACTGACTATTTAATATAATGCATGGTCCCTGGGAGTAAACATGTCCGTGTTTATTATACGTCCATGGACAAAATCTAAAGGACTGAAATTGGGGGAATAACACGTATTTACCTTACAAGCTACTGCCATTGATTGCTATACCGTTGTTTAACGTTCAAACGTTATGTCAACGGCATAGAATACATCGGCCATTGTCTTTCTTCTGATTCAAAGAACTCGGGATATGGCCGTCGTCATAGCAATTTCATAAAAGTGAAGTCTGCAGTGAAATTTCAACTCCCACATCGTTACGACAAATTTTATTCCTAATTTATAACTTTTTCTTATACTCATTCCTTTCGTGCAGGGCCCTGTCGTTGTATTAAAGCTATGTAAAAATTTCTGAAAAATTTTCAGTTTTCTATCACGTCAAAACATATATAGATAATATGACAATTAAATAATTTTAACTGATACTGTTTTGTAAAGCACCAAAGGCTCTTCAATATTTATTATAATCATTTTTCATGACTACTATAGTTTCAGAGATACACAATAAAATAAAATAATACTCATTTAAGGGACGCTTTTATACTTAAAAATCGGGAAGAAGGCTGAAAAATGAAATATTGTGGCCTCATTCTATATCAAAGTCTATATCAAATCAACCAACTTTAAAAATAATTTGTATGTTTAGTTAACAGAAGTGTTTTTGTAAGATGAAACGAAGAATAATGATTAAATTTGAACGGTTTTGTAGGCAAGTTATCTGTGTTTTTCGGTGCATTCGCGTCGGAAAAAAGTGGCGCGTTTCAATTCTCCCGTGAAATCGTTCGGCGAAGGTGTCAGGTGTGTCTCGGTGGACAATTTGGTCACGAGCCTATTATTCGGCTCTTATTCAATCCCATGGCCCGTGTCTGAATAAATCGGCGTCATTTCCTCGCGAATCGCCGACTCTATATCTTTCTTTCTTCCCATTTCACGGCTCCGCCGTTTTCCCGTCGTCCCGGGCCACCCGCGTCCCAACTGCAGAATGTAGCCGATTCAATTCGGAGTGGCTTCCAGGAGTGGAAGTACCTCTTCCCGAGATATATTAAGGACCCCCGAGGAAGTTGATCGAACTCCCTCTACCGGCTATCCAAAATGATCCGCGAGAAAGTCAAAGCCGACCGTGCAAATTGACTATGAGAACGTTCAAAGCGAAATTGACCCCTCCCCACTCTACCGACGATTTTTGTTCCCAATGTAGAAATTCCATTTGTCGTGAGCTCGCGTATCAATCGCGTCGATTAATAGGAGCAAGGAACAATTAACATGTCAATTTCTACGAAAAGATTCACTTACACAGATTTATTATTCAGGTTAATCCATTAAGACTCAACTTTCCAGGTGAATGCAACACATCTCTTACTCATGCCTTAACATCATCGAATCTGATATATTCTAACAAAATTAGGTTCACTCGAATTTTTATAAGTGAACCCTGGTTAAGCTATGTTCTATCTGTTTCAAGTAGATTATCAGTAGACCGTACATTTTTATACACACAGCAAGAAAGATACAATAATATTTTTAAATCTTTTAAATATCTTTACTCTTTTACATTTAATTTACTCATTTTCCTCCAATGATTAGTAATTTTTTCAGTCAACCCAAACAACAGATTGAAATATGCACAAGAAGAGGATATTTTACTTCTATCACGAAAAGTGAATTTTACATTTCAGGCCATAAGTGACGTTTGAAAAAGCAATACACTCAAATTCCTAACTTACGTAAATTGTGTTGTATGGTTTCTAGTAATACTGCGGTACATATAAGACACGTTCAGCAAACGTTGTTGAAATACTACAATTATGGTGAACGGAAAAGAGTAAAGAGGAAAAGGATTAGAAACAGCAAGTTATTTTGAGTCCTGATGGGAACCTCGATTCATTCGAGACAGTTTGACAATTTCCAATTTATATGGCGTGAACGAGATTAGCTACGATAAAATACGATCACCTATTCGACATTGTTGCTCGTGTGAACTATCTATAGCGATCGTCTTCGATAATTGAATTTTCCGTTCCTCGAGAACAGCTCGCATCGCATGTGTACATAGATCTCTCGTTTTCTTCGCCGGGTGAAATGAATCAGTGCTAGGTTAAAAGAAGCCGATTCTCAATTTGCCAGTATCAGATATGATATTCCGGTGAATGAAAATTGGGATTCGTGAGATTGACCGCGAAAAAGGAAGAGAGATGTTATACGCGGAGTGCTGCAATTTGGTGAGAGGGAGGGGAGAAAGGGGTGAGAATAGTCGACAGAGAGACGAGGCGTTAGAGACCGCGGTTTGGAAAACGAATAAAAGTTTTCCGATCCCGAAATCTTTTTACGAGTTTATTTTTACCGCGTTTCCAGCCGCTACCAATAAACGAATCCCGACCCTTAATAACATCGGGGATGTTCTGTAATATTGTCGCAATCCTAAACACATTTCAAAAGGCAAATTGCTCGTTCGAAATTTCGAAGTTTCGAAATTTCGGACAATCGGTATACTTTCTGTACAAACGAATTCGTAGCTCTCACAATTAGTCGATTGTAACTTCAAATGTATTACTCGTCACATTAAGCTTTGGGACTCTCAATATTCAAAACAACGAATTAACTCGTCACTCTCTGTTAAACGATTATGTAGTCTATCTAAATCGTTCAGATTATACCCTGCTCCGTTCTCTTTAACCTCTGTTGATTGATATGTATTTTAAAACACCTGAAATGTCGTAAAAAGTTATCTACCACCAGCTGGTGGTGGAATGTAAAAAGTTATCTACCACTAGCTGTGCAGTTCGTTGACTTGTATATCCCTTGTATTTTCCTGAAGTCTCCGAATGGCCCAGTGATACATTTCGAAGCAGCTTCATTTACGGCTGAATAAGTGAGCTGTAATTAAATTAATTTCTGCTCTTTCTCTTGTTCACTGCTTCACCGCGGCGCGACGCCATCGCTATGCGCAGTGAAACCTGCCACCACTCTGATTGGTCCGTGTTTTTTGTTGTTCAATAACATTTTAACAAAGCTGAGGCGCACATTTGTGCAAAGGAAAATGTCACTTCAAATGACCTCAGGACCCGACCCTTTCAAGGAATTCGAACATTTTTGGAACACCCTGCGTATTTTATAAATTCTAACCTCTAACCTCTAATTCTAAACTCATGCAAATATTATTTTATGGCCATTTTTAAATATTTGAATACAGAAATTCATTCTTAAATTAAACCAAGAATATTTTCATAATCCAAAATCATTTTTTAAAATTTAAGCTTATCTTCTAGTGAGATTTATATATAGTTCGTTTATAATTTCTAAATACTAAATATTTCGTACAGTAACTATACGAACTTATTCAGGGACACTAAACATTTGCGTACATTTAGTTCTTTTATAAATAAGGAAAAATTAGTTTGAGAAGCATAAGCTACAGAATATCTGTACAATAATGCCATAACATTCCCAATATCACCGTTGACTAAGTCGAATCCTCAAACTGTGTCATTGGTATCGATGCATCGGCATTTGTAACACCGGTTCGTGAAACTTTGTGCTTCTTTCTCCGATATTCCTTTTTTTCAAATTCCTCGTATCGTCACGTTATTCGGTTTTGTCCCATTGTACAATAGAAACCGTAGAATGCGAGAACGGAACCCGAAACGTTGTCGAAGTGTGCAAACAGTAATCGAATTACAAAAGGTAACATCAGCTTTGAGAGGCGAGCTCGAACGTTACGCTACAATTTCACGTTTGGACGTGTCGTAAAAGTTAATTGATAAAATTGCCGTCACACGGTCTGCGATTTTGATGCTTTATGATCGCGAGAATGAGACACAATATTGACGTTTTCAATGGATCGGCCCGCGTTTTCTGTCGATTTGCAGATTATTTGATTGTTATCGGTGAACAATCGCCATCATCGTTCGCCGATATCTCATTGCTTAATTGTTACACGTCGGTTTGTTACTTGCTGAAGAGTGATTACGCTCTTCATCCGTTCGTTATGCTTTTTCTGAAAGACAGGCGATCGATTATAGTTCGGCAGAACGCATCGATTTGAATACCGTTGATAATTATATGCAATTCGCGTGGATTGTCGCCAGCTCCGTTAATGGGATAGGTACATTAATGTTTGAATAATGTATTAACTATTTATTTGTAATCTAGATTAACGTTGCTACATGGCTAATTCATGCTACAGACGTATTCATGTAATGATAACGTCGGCGATAAATGAACAAATAATCAAATAAAGGCTATCGGGCACTCAACAACGCCGCACATGAACGATACTAGGTTGTCATAGTATAGATGGGCATAATCTACAATAACAAGTACAACATATCAAAACTATTGGTTAAATCAATGTTTCAAAAATTCATCTTTTCTTTGCAATATTTCTTATTAATTGTTTATCGATATTTATGTAACTTCGTGTATGTTATCTATGGACCAAAATAGGGGATACGTGTTTCTGGAATTTCTCAGTTCACAATAATCATTAAATATATAATATGAATTTTTTAAATATTGATTGAACAAGAAATTTTTCTGAAATCTTTTTCTACAACTACATTCCTCGATCAAAAAAAATCGTTATCCTAGACTCTCAAAAATAGGGTTTTCACCCCCAACTTTGAGGGATATTTGTACCCCCTTAACATGAATGTGAGCAGCTAAAAAATGTAGGTGTCAAATATTTTCCAACAAACCACATTAAATTCGGTGTGTTACACCTAGGTAATGTCTAAGGATGGGATCAAGTTCAATATGTACTCACGAATCTGAGTCAAATTCAATAACACGTTTCATTTCATGGGTTTCGATTTCTACTTAAAAGCAATAAAAGTTTCAATGATTATACTTGAAAAGTACTTCGATGTAGAAAGTAATCTAAACTTTCACAAGTAGTACTCGAATCTTGGAAATCTAAACTGCATAGTAGGTTTTAAGCACTTTCTTTATTACATTCGTAACTATTTAAGAATAATATTTCATTTACAATACTTAGTTTTATCCTATTTCTTTCTTTATCCATGATATTTCCTGCTTTTGAAAAAGCTCTTTCTGAAGGTACAGAAGTGGCCATTATACAAAGATAGTCACGTGCAATTTTTGATAAAATGGGGTACTTGATTGAATTTTTACGCCAAAATAATAACGGGTCTTCTTTGCGTTCTAAATATTGTGATTTTAGATAATTCTCCACTTCTAACACAGAAGACGATGAGATAGATATCGTATTATTTGTAATTGCTATTTCATTGTCAAAGGACGACTAAATTGATAATTCGCTATTGTACCGATTTTCGGACATCTGCGTCTGTGAACTATCACATGTTGTAGATGAATTATCGTTATTAATATAATTAGTGGCTATATCAGTCAAGGCATCCCATGCTTGAGGGATAGACTCATCTTTAGAAAAAGCTAATGTTTTGAATCGTGGATCCAATAATGCAGTTAACATATACAAATGATTATTCTCGACATCACCTAGATAATGTTCGATATGATATATCAGAGAGAAGAGAGAGAGAGAGTTTTTGTCGCAAAGTACATTCCAAACTACAATCATCGGTAGAAGCATTAAAATTATGAGACCCCGTTTTCTCTCTCATCTCCACAGCGTGTTTACAAAAAAGAAGTAAACAGACGCCGCGTCGGAACAGCCTTACGTTGCCACGGAGCGTGCAAGAATACGGAAATTCGTAACGATATTCATAAAAATTTCGAAAGTTTCGAAACTGTTCGATCAAGATTCGAGTATACTTGCAAGTATTATTTACGTTTACCACAGTACCTGTAAAGGTTTCGAAACTGTCTGACTGAAACTGTTCGAGTATACTTGGGAGTACTATTTTTTTTCGAAGTACTTATAGAGAGTTCGAATTCCATCAATCAAGGTTCGAACCTGTTTGCGAGGTACTTGATCCCATCCCTATTACATACTAATGTCCCTTGTTAGTACCTGATGTCGTCCCTGGTGTCGTTCGTGTGCGGTGCTGTTAAGTGGGCGACAGCCTTAAATGTAAATTAACTAAACAGAGATGCTATATGTTTTGATTGATCGATACTAAATAAATTTGATTGCACGAACTAATTTGAACAACCTGAAAAGTAGAACGCTCCTTGCGGCGGACAAGTTGAGTCTGACAACCGATGGCTGGTTAACACACACTGACAGCGCTACGTACGCTTGTCAGCTTGAAAGATCCCGCTCGGATCGAGTAATTCCTCGACGTCTGCGGGACAGAAAATTTCATCGACGGATTAATCCCTGAGCACCTCTCGCGGAAGCGAAAAGGTACGCAGACAGTCAGTCACGTATCCCGACACTATCGATCGCGTTGCGAAATCAGTTTGATAGCGTTGGCCCGATCTGCCTGGACGAAAGTTATTTTGTTAGCCATCGTAAAATCTTTTAACACTTCGGGTGCCACTTCTCTAAGAAATAAGGAACAGAACTATTTGTTCGGATTTAGAAACAATGATTTTATCCAATGTTATAATAATACCAGCTGTTGTAAATGTCTGACATAGAAAAATCAGAAAACTTTTCCTTCGAATAAATATAATTATTAGACTGCGGATTTTTATGCAAAATAAAAAATGTTCACATTGATTGCAGGACACAGGAGCCAAACGAAAAAATTGTATTCTTCTATCAATTATCCCATTAAACTACCTTGATGTCCTTAAATATTTCTAACATATTTACTGCTTTAAAATGTACGTGCCATTTTTATCATAAATGCATGAAATTTGCAGTCTGATAATCATTGTCCAGATTAGAATAAACATAAAATACTAACGAATAGCTAGGTTTCCTAAGTAAAAATTTGTCTATAAAAAAATCACCGGTGTTCTGAAACGTCGAAATTGAATTTTACAAATTCCTCGTCAGCTCTAGTTCGGACAAGAGCCGGCAAAGATTGATTTTCAACGAATCATGACAGCATTCCAATTTCAGCATTCTTCCAAAGCGCATGAATGACATTGTGTTCGAAAGTCCGTGGAGTAATTCTAATAATAATTCGACGAATATATATATAAAAGATAGGAATTTTTGATCAGCGACGACTGAACAGCGGGTGGCGTAGGCTAATTACTTTCCAGTCGGAATAAACAAACGATTCGGCTTTCACGGTGACACGCGGCATTGCGTGTGCTGCGCTGCGCTGCTGCGCTTATGATCATACAATTCGAGGTCGCAAGTCTCTCGTACCACGACAGTGAAGGGGACTAATCGCATTTGACGCGGTTCAGAAGAATAGAAAAATTTCTGAGCGGCGGATTTCCGAGGGTCTTGCTGGTAGATGCGATTGTTCGCGTTTGAAAGGAATCCGACTGCACTGTCGGCGCACGGGCCACCGCTAAAAGACCTACTACGCGTTGTTGCACGATGACGCGGAATTTGAAAATGAGGTCGAGCCACAAAAGGGTAGCCCGAGAAGAGAGCAAGACCGAGAGCGAGAGAGAGATGGCGGGGGGGGGTGGAAGAGGGGACGCGACGCGAAAAAGAACGACGCTAAGAGAGGGACAGTGTTTTAAAGAGGAACCTCTAATTCGCGTTCTCCGCCAAAATTCTTGCCCTGCTAGTGTTCGCCGGTCAACAATTATGAAATTGCTAATTTCTTTGATAGCGAATCCTTCCGTCTCGCGTCAGTCTTAAACTGGATGTTCCTCTAGTGCTTGATCAATTTCAAACTCATTTCATTAAGGAGATCAGGTAGGAAAACGCGTTCAGCTTCTCTTGGATGGATCCTCCAACTTTTAGATCGTTAACACCGGAAAAAGCTTGCGAGGGAAGAGGTTAATTAAACTAATGCAAATGTATACAGGGGATAGGAGCGGAAGGGAAATATTGGGAGTTCGTGTTCCTCAGGACACGACCTACAGCCGAGTTCTCAGTTGAGCTTCCTTTTGGGAAACGCATCGAACAGCGTCCAGCACTCCTAAGATTTCTTCTGGTTCTTTCGCAGAGCTATCTTCGCCAAACTTTCCGAATGTTTTGGGAACTAGTCTAAGCAGCAAATATAAAGTTCTTGTGTGCAATTGTGGAAAAACAATTCGTTCTTAGGGAGAGAATCCCTTGGATTTATAATTTTTAATTAAAATTCTTTTACACCCGAAATTTGTCTATCCGCATAATCTATGTATTTACTCTTCGAAGCTTCCAAGTTTGTTCCTGGCTAGTGGTTCGCCTCGCTCTGATTGGTAGGGCAAATAATGAAAGTTTCCGAAATTATATACGCACAATAAATAATATTACTATAGCTAGTTAAAAGTTACCAGTTTTTAAAATAACATAAATTTACCCTTATAATATGTTCCTGGAGTGAAAATTCGTCCATTTTCTATTTGAGACACTGTACAATTTGTTACTTTTTAAAATATGAATATGATTAAAACACAATTAATCGAATCAATTTTCGAGGAGCGTACAGGACTAACATAAGACAAAATCTCGGTTATCCGAATTAATCAGGAGGTGTGTTCGGGTAATGTACCAGTTACTTATATAGTTACAGTGCTAGATTAAATCTTTATTCACTTGCATAATAAATCGTGTTAAATATGAATTGGTTTATGCTAAACATGTGGCATGTATTCAGGCAGTAACGAATTCTAATATCGAAGGTTTGTATAATCGAAACTCTATTCCATTATTAATCTCATAGAACATTACTGGGTTCTTCTTGCTTCGATTCATTAAACCAAACGGTTTCATTTATCATGGGATTTAATTTGGTAATAAATTCATAATGCTGTGTGTACAGACCTCGTATATTTTCGTTATTATTTTCTTGCTATGTTTATCTTGGGGATTATTCTACCTTTTAAACTGGCTGTGGTGGCCCTTCATTTCATTTTTAATGCTACTTGGTTCCATAAATTCTTTGCACTTCTCCGTATATTACTTCATTTGCGTATTTTTCAGTACTGTAATTCATATGTTTCGCTTTCTTATTTTTTTCGTACGAGTTTTCTATATACTCAGTATTATGGCTAAGTGCCATCTTTAAATTAATCATTTTCTTGATTTATGTTCGAATTTGTCAATAGAGCATATTTTTATTTTTCCATTTCTTTTCTATCTGGTACGTGTTTTCCGTATTCTCAGTATTCTTACCACGTTCTTTTTATATGAATCGAATATCTACCTTTAAATTATTTATTGTTTCGTTTTAGTACCGTATATTCTTCCATTTCTCTTTCCTTTCGTTCTCCCTTGTATTATTAATGTCTAGTAGTCGGCAGTTCTGGTGTTAAACTAATGAGTATTTCGATGCTTCTTAATCATGTCTCGTGTCATATTGTACGTCAAAAGTATCGTTGCCACATGAAAAAATAAAGTTTCCATCCGCAGTAAAATCGAGGCGGGCACCGCGCTTGCATTCGACGCACGGAACGTGGGCTGTAATTGCATTAACGGATATTAACTGGTGCATGATGTCCAAACCGTATTGGAAAAATTGCATCAAACAGCGTGGAAGAACAAACACACGCCGGCCCGAGATTTGCATGTGATTACGTATTCGATTAAAAACTGAACTCTCGTCGCTTCAACGAGATACGGGCATTGTATGCAATTTTCGTTAAAAGAAATACGCTGATTGATTCATTGTATGCATTGATCTTTTTTCACTTCTATCCAGTGTGATTGGTCACCGAAACAGACCTACGCTCAATGGAACATGTTATAAAGCACACATCGATCGTACTATTTCATTATGCTGTGGTTGACATAGATACTTTTAGTCCTCTAATAACATATAGAAAAACACTTGAATATTGTCGACCATCCATCGTTTATGAATTTCATTTTAGTCTGTTTATTATTGAATATTTTTATTCCCTGTTCTTGATTAAAACTGAATCGAGATTAAAACGAAATATGCATTTATCGTGACCTAGCAGATGATTCCCAAAAATGTGGATTTGCATAAGAATTCGGAGTACAATTGGATAAATGTCAGGAACAAAGACGTATGTTACAACATTTTTTTAATGGACTTTTCCATGCTATATGTACCAATGTGATGCAGAAATTACTTTGGCAAAGCTTTTAGTACTCGACAGTGGCACATGAAGTTCTACATTACAAAATGATACACAAGCTTTCATTGCTGTATGTAGCAACGAATTGATTTTACATCTCCTTATATTGCAGAATGTAACATACGTCCTTTCATTAGATACCCATTCAATTTTTAAAAGCGCAGATTAGACCTAGTAATTAGCGAGACAGCAGATTAAATCTGACGTAGCTTCATAAAAGAGAAGAGTTGATGCATGAAACATAGCAAACACAGCTTAATGGCAAGAGACATAAGAGATCTAGAGTATTATCTCAAATCTAGTCGAGCAGGAACTTTCGAGAGGAAGGGAAGGATTAGTAGAATCTAGTCCATCAATTAAGATTTACTTAAGCAAGCATTCCTGATGAAAGATTGGCAGAGTCTTGTCGAGATTTCCCGTGAATGAGAGCTTGCAATACATGAAGCAAAAGTCAGTAGAATGTAACTTATATTTAATCCATATTTAACCAAATTCCGGGCCATCCAGGTCTTGCAGGAGTCACTGAAGGGCTCTGATGGGATTCCGAAGGTCTTGAATGACCTCGTGGCTATTTGGAGAGCCTTGTCGGACTCGGAAGCTGTAAGTAATCCTTGCTGGGCCTCTGTGGTCAATTGAGGCTATTTAAGTGTCCTCATTGTCCTTCGTAGCTGCTGGTAGTATCTTTGATAATTCATGAAGACCGTAAAAACGTCACGAGAGCTTTCAAATCTCTTTCACATTTACATGACTTTCATTGAAAACTTTTTACTGGGCATTTACATTTTTCATGCCTATTAGTTTGCGGATTTGATATATAAAATTTCATAATAATTTAATGCTATTTTAAAACAATATTAGATTCTATATAAAATTTCTATAAATAATATTACCCCCTCAAATAATATTAACTGTATAAAATTGCACAATAATTTAATGCTATTTTAAAACAATATTAAATTCTATATAAAATTTCATAATAATTTAATGCTATTTTAAAACAATATTAGATTCTATATAAAATTTCTACATAAAATTTATTAAAAATAATTTTAATTAAAAATTCAGATTTCACAATGGACCACGATGAGGTATGCATAATTCTTCATCGGCCCAACAGTTTGGAATTACTCTGGGAATTAATAAGAATGGAACTGTATTTGTGACGTTGATATACACTGTCCCATTGTTCCAAGCAAACAATTTTGACATTGCATTATCACCTATTTCCGTGTAATTATAAGCGTGTAGCTGAAACAAGAAGCGATAACGAATACGAATAACGATATACAGTACAATAATTGTGCAAGATTCATTTACTACACATCATCGGTAGTATAGAGAGTTTCTGCAGGCCCTTCTAGTAAGGAACTCGTAAGAAAGAGACGTTTCGAGCCACTCTTGCGGAATTAGCGTTATCGCGGAGAAGAAAGCGGCCGGACATTAGCGTTAATTCAGCGGGATGATGTATTCGCATTAATTGGCTCCAGCTAATTTCAGCGTAATGAAGGGAACCTCGCGGAGTCTCGTAGCTCCGGTAACTTGGTGGAAGCAGATCTGGCCAACAGCCAGCCAGAAGAAACGTGAAAGAATCCCGACAGTAAGTCGAAAATTACGAGGCGCGGTCATAAGCTAATGCCTATTAGCTGGTAAAAACAAGAACGATGGTCGGGGCGAAGGCAGTTTCGACTTTAAAATACGATGTAATTGAATTATTTCGCAGACTGGACGTTACAAACTTTTTCTTGTAACTGTGAATCGTTTAGCAAATATCATTCTCACGACATATTTCTATTTAATTAACTTCATATGCTCTACGTCGCATTAATTAGCTCCAATTGCCGATATCGTACCATTCGCTTCAATAGACATTGATCTATTCTACTGGCACGGACAGGCACCAACTGATTCTACTCGTTTATCCGATCCAAGCACGTACCGTCACGTCGCGTCGCGTCGTATTTTACTTGTCTGACCAGTCGGAGGTCTATTCTACTCGTCTGACTGAATGTGGCGCCACTGTTTGATCTGAAATCGATTCCATGTTGTTATAAACATATCATAATTATTCATTTATGCTCTTTTGTAGAAGATAAAAGAAGGTACATCGTACGAAAATACTGATTCGAAAGAAATGTCGCTCTTGTAATCTTTTGTTAGGGGCCATTGAACGTAAGCAATCTTTTCGAAAAACACCATTTCGAAACACACAAAAAAAACAAGTTCACTCTATTTTATTCATTCTTTTTGCATATTTAAATTGCATTAAATAAGAAAAATTTTTCAGTTGAAGACGAATCAGTTAGAAGCACACACACTCACACAATAAAACTTTTTAGGACATATTTTTACCCTTTGCTTGGCACAGCTGAACACGATTTGTTGCTTCTAATAGTCATGAAAGGTTTTTTTATGAACAGAAATAAAGTTGACAACCATGACATTGGTGTTTCAAGTGCGTTAATGTGAAAAAAGTACTGTCCTTACTTACAAGTACTGTACACGGTGTCCCAACCTGTACGACAGTCCCTTACTATTTAAGCTTTTACCCAAAAATCGGGAAGAATTTATTTCAACAACCGATATAGACAGGCGCGCGAACACTTTGCAGAAACCATTTCGCCGGATCAGGCGAAGTATTCCTTTGATCGCAGCCATTCGTTACGACTTTTGCAATCACGTTTGCTGGAGACGGGACAGTGGAGCGGATAAAAGTGCGTAATCCGGAAGGGTTAAGTGTACTCGATATACCGTTAAAAGCAACGACTGTGTGCTCGCGAGGCGCGCCGTGTCGAGGAAGTTGCGCTTGAACTTTCATAATGTGAAATCCAAGGGGGGGGATCAACGAGCGGTTCTTGAACGGGTTACGAGCGATCCAATCGCGGAGTACCGAGCGAGCTCCAGGTTCGTCTATGTACGCCGAGCATTTACTAATAAATGGCTGTTCACCAAACAATGCCAGCAACGTGTCGGGCTATCGGCAAAGGAATGAGCCGTGACCGAAAGAATGGTCGTCTGACGACGAGTGCCGTCGCGTGCTCCACCGAGAACTTTTCAAACCGTATTCTCGACGCTCGCAAAGCACGCCGACGATAAAATCAACTGGTTTCTTTGATTCGAACATCTACAAATTCCTTGCTTAACCTTTGACAGCGATTGTTCAACGTTTAACACGATCGACGGGAAATATGGACTCCCACAGAGTCCCGCGAAATCGAAATAGTTCAATTTGTGGAAACCGAAACTGGAAAGTTGACATTTATTACAGTTACAAATCTTCGCTCGACATTCGACAGTGATTAATGTTTGTCCCATAACGTCAAAATAATTTCATTCATGGAACCAAAACTGGAAAGTTATTAAATTAATCGTAGGTTAGCCACGTTATCGGCGATTCGTGGTTTCATTTAAACGACTGTGATTATCGTTAAGTTCCGAGATAATCTGATTATACAGTCACAGGTAGGTTATGTCTGACTATGATGATTTCTTTTTCTCAAATCGGAACACACACGTACGTCAAGTGTCGATCGGTGCAAACAGTCGCACTGCATGTTCGAGAAGCGCGTTGCGAAGTTGCGTCGCCCAGGTTTATTGGTAGATCGTAGCCATCAATTATTCCAATGCGCGCTAATTGCTGATTCGGTGGATTATCTGGTTATCTACTCGTTCTACCAGCCTCTCTCTTTCTCGATTCCCTTCTCCGAGTCTGCTCCTTCCTGTATCTCTCTGTTCCTCGTCCTTGCCGATTAATGGTTTATACGGCCCGACGGGATGGTGTGCGGTTCCACGGGGATTTTCGATCGAATTACTCCCGATAGTTTAGTCACTATTCGCCTACGTTCGACTTTCGTTCAAAGAATTACTTCCCTGAATTAGCGGATGATTGCAAATGCTCGTTCCCGACTTTTAGAGTTGTTATCTTAACTCCTCAGGTAAGACGATTCTTAGTTTCACAGATGTTAGCACAATATGTTGATGATAACATTCGGCGTGCCTCGTTGAAAGGCTGATCATAGACAATTAATCTGCATTTCGCCATTTAAAGAAACACAAATTCCCTTCCAAGCTCGATACGTGGGTACCGCATTCTTTAATAGGAAAGAATAAGCTACGACCTTATTTGAAGAAAATTCGCGCAGTTCCCACGAAAAAATAATCCATCAGCTTGTACAGTACAACCGGTTATGTTTCATTTTCGAATCGAGCAGGAACTTTTGCAACGAGGATGAAACAATAAAAACGTCCGCGAGCGTATACATCTTGCCTGCTGTGTATTAATGATACCCTAAGTTTTTAACACAAGTATATTTTTGTTCCGTAAATATCCCGGGCAACATTTACGCGGAATAAACGAGCAGATTACATGGCGCGAAAAGTAGCTGGGTTAATAGCGGTTGAAATTACCAGCGGCCTGCGCCGGCCTGCTTAAGGGCGTTAATAATAATTAATAAGAATGCGGCCGGTTTAACCGGGCGAAAGTTGATACCGGTGCTATGGTAAATCCTATTACCGTGTTCCCCCGTTGTCGGATAGGACGGAGAACTGATTAAAAAATTAACCCACTTCGATAATGTCCGGTGGCCTTGTTGCATTGTTCAATCGTTGATTCCTCTTACCCGGTGGCTATCGTTATGAGAGAACGATATTTACGCGGGATTAATAGCTAATTAATTTCCAGCCGGGTTACGTGCCTTAGATATACGCCAGCCGAGTAATATCCAGGGGGCTGCGTTTTAATTAACTTACGTCGGTTCCCTTGAGCGCGCTATTCGCTATCGTGGCCTGCGCGTGAGATACAAGGAAAAAAGTAGTGACGGGACGGGTGGGGGGGGGGGGGCGTATCGTCGATGGAAAAACGAAAAATGAGGGTTCGCCGGCCGCACGGAAAATAAAATCTAAATCGAAGGGTTTCCTACCGGTCGCCATTATACTCCGCGGTTTAAAAGGTTTTAAGTATCCAAAGGCTTATAATACCGGTCGACACCGAGCGGGGACCGGGACTGGGAAGATTCGCTATGGACTAATCTTCTAGAATTTATGGACCCGCTCGATAATGTTCCCGCCTTTCTTTTACCTTAATTCTAACCCGGAGTGCTCATTTCGCTCCCTCGAATTCCGCCGGCATTTTTCCATTTCCACCCGCGCCCCCGGCTTTTTCCGTCTCACCCTCCGTCTCCCTATTCTTTAGTTGCCCTCTGCACCCCCTTCACTCTGGCCGCTGCACACGTTTTTCATTTCCGTTTCGCATTAAATCCCTTCCCGGCTAACAATAGAATTTAACGTGACCGCCGGGCGCTATCGATCTCGCACAATAATTCAAACAGAGTTACATTACGCAGCTGTGTACAGCGCGCCGATTTCTTGTAGTATACATGTACCTACCTCGTGGTACGATTCGTTGTGGGCGCACCCGTTTATTGTCGCCCCCGCCACCACCGAGATACGCGACCCGTTTTGTCTTCCTCTTTTATCTGTCGGTCGACGCAACCTTTTCGCCGATGCCTTTTATTCGCGGAATAAAATGGACGAAAACGATGCGGCGCGGGTATCGGACCGCGACGATTGCATGCGAACGATTTCGCAAGCGGAAAACGAAATCCGAGGGAATTTTTCTCCGATCGATCAAAAATCACGCATACATTGTCACTGTCCGCAGACACCCTGGCCGGAACCCCCTTGCCCCCTCCCCCCCTCCAAATCGTCTCTCGTCGATCGCGGCAATTTTCCTGGCCGATTTACCATTCGATTTCCGGCCTCCTTTTTATTTCTCTTTTTTTTTCGTTCGACTCGGTTCGGTTCGGTCCACGTTACGTCGCAGGATCGTTTTCGAGGATCTTCCGCTCTAATCCGTGACCGCGATCGATAAATCCTCGGTGGCCAGCGGCGGCCATTTATATTTATGGGGGACACGCGGGCCCGCGAGCTGTAACATTATTCAGCCGGGTAGAAAGCGCGCGACGGACAACGCGGCTCGTTAAAAATTGAATCTATTTGCGCAGTGAAGCTTGAAATTCAAATTCGACGAGAAATAACCGCGCCGCCCAGCTGGACCCTTCAGCCTATAATCGACATATACGTGTATATATTATATAGGTACGCGCGAGGACTAGATGGCTGCCAGCGAACCGGGCAATCGGGTCTGTTCAGTCGGAGATTGATAAAGGAATCTCATGGAAAAAGAGTCCTGCCTGCGAGCTGCATCTATCACGATTAAAACTTTCAGTCGATGCTCGCTGAGACCACATGCCACGTTTCCATCGTCCACTGTTCGGTTGGTTGCGCGCGAAGAAATAATAATAATGCCTGGCCTCTCATTCGTATTTGTCATTAAAAGGTTTGAGGTTTCGTTGAGAGCTTCATATCTCTTATCTTTTTTCTTCTTTCTTCACCAATTTCATGTTATGTATGACCGACAGAATCTTTTTACTACACTTGAAAATCAATGTGTACTAGAATCGACTAATAAGTAAACCAAATTTTATTAAAATATACAAGGTGTGAGAATGTTATTTCATAATACAAGAATAGAGAAAACAAAGTTTATCATAAGAATCATTTTTACAAGTTGTTTTGATTTTTGATTTTGAAAGCTCCATGTGTACGACGGTGATAGAGGTGCATCGCATTTAATAAAACACTAACGACGAAGATAGATAGTAAAACAAATGAAAGTAGCGAACGTAATAAACGTAACCAGATTTAATGTACCTTAACATATGTTTGAAAGTTGTGTATGTGTAGGTTGTACATACCTAATTCGATTACCTCTATGCTATTACTGAATATACAAATTTTGTTTCCTCTTTCCAAATATTCAAAGACAACACCGAGCCAGAAACGAACAAGATAACGCAGCAGGTAGCAAGTGTTTGTTCCCATTGTTTGCCGTTGTTGAACTGTCCCGAGGAACCAAGCGGCTCTCTTTTCTTCCGAGCATGACACACAGCGTCGCGAAAAACTTTCACGACGCTTATTGTTCCAGCTCTGTTTTCAAAGGAAGGATGAAGGTACATAACAATACATTTAGCCAACTAAGCATCTCCAAAAATAGAAACAGCATTTCTATCTCGCTCGTCCTTTTCACCGCGCAAAACTTTCATTTCGTAGCGTTTAAAGTTTCCTTTGATTTTTAATTTTCCTGCAAAAAGGAGATGGCGAAAGAAAAGCGACCAAACTTCTCCACATCGTGTAACGTGTACTCCTGTTCTTAGTTGTTCCATCTGTATGTACCAAGTCTGAAAGGAAGCCACAATCCTGCACAAAATAATAGGACACCCTGTATATTGCATATTATTTTTTTGCATGATCATTGATGAGAATACATTTCAAGGTGCAATGCTCACTTGTGAGGTTATGTCTTCAATTCTTATTTACAGAGTGACGTAAAATATCCGCGATTTTTGGGGCCCCTTCTATAATCTGATAAGAAAATCTGATAAGAAAATGCTTCGAATTGAATTTGGGAAAAAGTTTCACAGATCGAGTCAGACTCGTAATGAAGATTTCGATCAAAATCTCTAAACCGAAACAAAATTCTACTTTATTGTTGTCGGTATAATAACTATTGGAGAATACGTCGACATATGATAAGTATAAATTTTCTAATCACTGTAACCGCAAAAGATATCGTATTCAAAGTGTTAAATGGCACTGTGTATTTTTGACCGCATAAGTCTGCAAGTGATTTTAAGACAAAGTTAATAGTTTGTTCAACGCTAGCATATCAGAGAGGAAGCTAAGAGGCAAGAATATTTTCTAGCCTGTCTTAATTTTCGTAGAATTTCTTCAAAAAGCGTTTCGCGACGAGAGGAAGGTTCGTACGACCAGACGAGAATTTTCGGCGTCGAATAACGTTGTCGAGCGAGCGTGACGATTTCCACGACGGAAAGCTTTAGCGCCCGGTTGACATATTCGCCGGGCGTCTTTCATTACTTTTAATTCCATCTTGTGCTGATTACGCCGGGAATACTTAAGCAGCGCACGGTATTTTTTTAATTACGGTTGATGCACCACCGTAGACCAGCCAGCCCGGCATTTCATCGATCCTGGAGGCGCTGCGGGGCCACGGGCTACTTCCCGGAATATTGCAAAATCCCGAAGAAACCGCGAAAATCTTCGCCGTGACCGCCCCCGCCACCCGCTCCACCGAGAGCGAGATTAATTTCACCAGGATTTCACCGATGTCTGATATCCTCTCGCATTCTGATCGTCGCTTGCCTAAATCCCAGACCTCCGGCCGGATTATCTTCGCCTCTGAAGCAGAATTCGGCGACAACGGTAGTTAGTCAACAATAAAAGCGAATAGTTTGGCCAGCAGACTCTTCACTGTCGAGATTCCATTTTCTACGCCCCGAGGCGACGTCTCGAAATTGCCACTAAGGTTTTGTTCAAATATCGAAGTGCAAAACTAACTTCTAGAGATCCAAAATGAGTGACTAATATAGGGTGATGGCGCTTATTTACTCTTGTCAAAATGTTTGCCAAAATTTCTTATACGGCACTTCCCAGGGTTGTTCCAAATAATTTAAAAAATATCTATGTAATGTTTGAGCTCGATCGGATAACGGAGAAACGTGCCTCAAGGCCCTTCAACATTATAAATAATTATTTAATGCTTATAAAATCGTTTTACTCGAATATCTTCCAAAATATTTACCGCGTCAAAAATATGTTAAACAAAACCTATAGATCTGTACAGGCTGCGTCTTCTATATTCCATTACTTCTTTTCATAAAACAAAAGCTTTTCGAAAAAATTCAGAAAAATTTATCAATAAACATTATCAATAATTTTTACTTTTACCAATAAACATCAGCGTAATATATTAGCGTCTTATATATTTTTCATTTAGCGTCAAAAAAAATTGTTTGGTTCCACATTATCCAGAGCGAAGGTCTTGTAAAGAGAACTGCGTTTCGAAAAACCCTATACAATGAACCGTTACAAAAAGAAATTTTGAAAAAAATTTTCGACAAGAGTAAGTAAGAGCCATCTTGGTGATTAAATTATTAAAGCCACCCCGCACTGCGTTATTCAAATGTGGATTCAGGACGAAATTTAAAAAATCTATATATGTGGTTCCGTAAAATGTCTTTAATACTTATTTCAGTAGCCAATAGCACACGGTGGCATTTGAATAAATAATATGGATTTCGGAAACCATGTGTTGCAAAATAATCTTTCTTGCTGATTGAAGGTCACTTTTCCATTTTTATGGAAGTACTTGGACCCCCATATCCGGTTTTTTAAGCATTCAGTAAATTGGAAATTTTTTCATAAATGTCTAGCAATATTTTGAATGTTTTTCTCTTTATAAAATTCATACAACACACACACTCACAGAACTGTACACAAATGATATTCATTAATTATTTTTCTATCTTCATTTAAAACAAAATGGTTCAGCCAAGCCAACCAATTTTTGTTCTTACCATATTATTAAGTAACTGTATATGTCACTAATGGGATGCAGATAATATGTGGACAAGATTGTTTCCAAAAAATAATAATCGAAATTGACGCATTTGTGAAATAATTTCAAATGTTCACTTTGTTTGTCTACAAACACACTGCAAACGTTTATAGAAAAATCGCATGATGTAGAAAGTTATAAAAGACAAAAATACATATCCGTTATTTAATATTTTACTGAATTAGGTTTAAACGAGAAATTCTATTAAATTTTCACTAATTTCGTACATTTCCTCCTGCTGTATGGATGAACACGAATTTGCTATCTCTTCATAATTAAATTACTATTTATTGCCATAAATAAACGATATTTACATTCATTTATACGTCGAGATTATACCAAACATATTCCATTTTCAAAAGCGGAGTAGCGATGTTCAGAAATCATGTTTTAGTAACTGCTTTTTTTTTAATACAGTGTAAAAGCTGGTAGCCGGTATAAGTTCGACAATTAAGTTACCGAAGTTGTTGACTTCCGAGATTGTTGCCGAGCAAATTTGCTTTTAATAGAAACTTTGAAACGAAAGAACCTTAATATATTACGTTCGTAACTCTATAGTGCTGCATTGTTACTGTCTCTCCAAGTCACTATGGTATTATATTCTCAATATTCTTTATTCAATTACTCCTACACGTACATATTTCTCTTATAACTTCATTAGAATTTTATATTACGAAGACTTGAATATATTTTAATAATCACTGGCGGGGTACAAAGGATAAACTAATATATTCTGTTTATCTTATCAGTCTCAAACGCTTTCGACCCTCACCCTATCAGGCACTTTGTTATAGCCGCTAGCTTCGTACGTTATTAAATCCCTTTCCTGATAGCAACAAACGATAACTATACCGAGACACTTAATCAAACAGTAAACAGTAAGCAGTATTTAAAAACAAGAACTTATATACAGAAGTCTTCATACTTACAAACAGTCAATGAATACGTGAAATGAACAACTGAATACTCGAAATATAAAAATAAAGAAATACTCATTTTTCGGGTTTCATTTTAGTACAAAAAATACTAAAGAACCATACGCGTAAAGATGAAGATTATTTTTTATTTTTCTTTTTCGGATGAATACAGCATAAATCGTGGAATCCGTACAAAATTATACACTACGTACATTGTGGCCGTAACGGACAATATTGCCTGCAATTGTAAATTGATTGTTTTAATGTCTCGACGTCACATTGTGCAAGTGGCTCTAATAATTTGATCACCTGTACTGTTATAATATGAGTATAATGTATTATGATAAGTTTAAAATTTGTCGACACCTGTAACCGTACCCACAGAAATTCTCACTAATTACAAGCCGTTGTGCTAATCAGAGTTGTGCAAATTCAATTACGCAATTGAATTACATTGGATTTCAATTGCATACCATAATAATTCATCTACGTCGTAACTGAATTACATAATTCAAAACTTTCAATTAATTCAATTACCAAGTATTTTAATCAGATGTGTAATTGAAATACAATATAATTAAAATACAGCTCTCCAAATTATAGCCCAGAACTTTGAAGAAGTGCAATATATTTTTACGTTTTTCTTTCATATACTTGTTTGCTGTCTGTGCGGCGTACTTTCTATTCCTCTTCCTTGTTCATGATACGTAACGCCATTTCATGTTTATGGTTGAAATTTAAAAAATGTGTAACGCAGAAGTTATTTCTGTTCAGATATTATTTTATAAATAATAATTTCTTCTGTTTGAAACCTTCACATGGATTTTTCAACCTCTCTTACCTATTACTTTATTATTCTTTAATTTTTAATTCTAATTTAATTACATCGTAAGTCGTAATTAATCTAATTTAATTACAAAGTGTTTTATAATTGTACTCTAATTGCAATTACGAATTACATTGTAATTGGATTACAATGGATTTTATAATTGTACTCTAGTTGCAATTACGAATTACATTATAATTTAATTGAATGAAGATCTGAATTATACATTACAATATAACTGGATTGCGATGTAATTCAATTACTTTGTAATTATAATTCCTGGAGTAATTCTGCACAACTCGCTGAGAGGTATTCTATTTGTATAACAGACTTTTTCGACGGTGGAATGTTCGGATATTAGAGTGCTGGTATATCGATGGCGTGACGTGCTAATTTTATTTCCCGACGTTCTCGTATCCGTTCAATTTACCAAACCAGAAACAGCAGACGCTAAATACAGTGAATCCATTAAAGAAACATTCATCTCCTCGGCGATCAGTTCGAAACCGACTCGAGCGCGGTAGAAAGGGATTAATTTCGCCAGGATCTGTCCGGCACAGCCAGATATACTCGCGCATTCTGATCGGTCGGTGAATGGAGACCTCGCGCGGTTTATCTTCGCCTTCGGAGGACACCGCGACGTTGACAATTAATCGCGCAGTCGAACAATGGAAAGTAACCCGACGGTTTAATCTGCGTCTCGAATGAATTAATCGCGGAGGACGACCGGAGGACCGTTTCCGGTTGCTAGGCAACAAGCTGGACCAACGGGAAATCCCTGGCTCGTAGTCTTCCGGGGTCTGAAACTGTCTAAGAGGTCACTCTAATTCAGAACCGTCTAATCTGACCGGCTAACTCGCCCACTCCTCCCCTTCGTCCAGATGATTAAACGGTTCACACGTTTCCGGTCGCTGTGTTTTTGCTACTTCAACCTCACGATCGATGACCCAGCCGCGGGAAGAAGCTGAAGAATGAATATCCGGCGAACGCCGCGACACCTGACGTATCGGTTGCCGTTCGCCGGAAACCCCAGTCCCCAAAACTTTCTATCGCTCTCCTCTAGAGTCACCCCAAACTTGTGGCTGCGATTTTGTTCGAGTGATTGAAACCAATCCGCGTTTCGGAGATTTCACCGCTATTGTATACACGTACAATCCAACCGTGCCGTACGAGAGCTGTTTACGGAACATATGGCAACGAAAGAGTTCAAGGACTTTTTAATTTGACTCTTTACATTCGGAGACCTTTCTCAGATCGACTACTACCCCTGACAAAAATTATTTGATCAATATTTTCCATGTGGAAAATATCTTTTTGGTAGAACACAATCACTGAAATTCGTACGAAGCTACCGGTAGATAAAATGTAAAATAAAAAAAATCCATTAGGTAAGTGCTTTCGGAGCAGCCAGAATTAGTATCACAATTATTTTATCGCCGGAGTAACGATCAGTAACGAAACCGGTTTCAATCGCTGATACATTCTCCACGTCTCAAATTCGTGCCGTTGACCGATCTTCGAGCCCGGGCTTTTAATCTATTCACGGGGCCGCGGACTATCGATCTGTTAGATCAAAGAGCGGAGATCGTGGTCGTCGGCACCTCGTTAAAAACGCATAAGTCTGCGAGAGGGAAGGCAAGGAGCGTGAATTCAGTAGGCGCATCGGTAAGAGAGATTGGGAGAGAGCTCGGCGCAAAGGAAACGACGAGGGAGACAAAAAAGAGAGGAGAGATGGGAGAGGCAAAAGTCGATGTCGGTTGAAAACTAGAAAATGGAAGGTGTAACAGGGGAAAGAGAGATCGTGGACGGGGGGAGAGGGGGGGATAGAGGCTAGTCGGTCGGCCACAATTCCACGGGTTACTTCCAGCACATATTTTCAAGTTAATGACAATTATTATCAGGGCCGGACATGCGCCGCTGTCTGACCGCCGCGGTTCCCCCAGATAATTACATTATTTATACACCGGTGGCTGGTTGAACAGTGTGGCTCTTCCATTCGCGAAAGGCCGGCTTTTTCATTGTTCCACGGCCTCGAGAGGACTTCGGTGCACGACACACTATCGTTCGCCTAAGCGGAATCGTTCGCGAATATACAGCAGCACCGTTCAATGGGTTCCGGCCGAACGTTTTACGGTCGGTACGCGCCAACCGAAATTCCGGCGCGCTGCCTCGAGATTTATTGTACTTTCTGTGGTTGCAGTGAGATGAAATAATATTACTCAATTCTCCACTGTTGTTTGCTTAATTCACGCACTATCGCGCAAGTGTGCGTGGGACCGCCTGCTGTTTGATGGTGCAGTTTTCCTCACGCTCGATAAATCTCACGAACCCGGTCCAACGATCGGATATCCGAATTCTTGTTAAATACGGATGGATTGTGTAAACGTTTTCAAATTTACAATTTTAGAGACGCGTCGATGCCGGACCACTCCGATATTTTTGGTTGCCAATACAATGATTCGTTTAAAGAGTCTCTATACTGCGAGAATTTTAAGGCTATGATTTAATAATCCCGAAGAATTCATTCGTAAAATTGAAAACTCCGCAGGCTTTGAAATAAAACGTCTTTCGTAGATGTTCTAAGAGCATTGGATATTTTGTTTTTTAGTTGCCATCGTTTTTTTATTTTATCTCTGATTCAAACGACTGTCGTGGCTTATGTCGTAGCGGTCTTGGATATAGATTCTTTGTAATGTAATGTTCATTGTGAGTTTGACTCGTTATATGAGAATGTATTAACTCAGAGAGTCACTATTAAAAATTGCTGTACCATCATATATAATATTGTCTAAATTATTAAATATGTTGGTATCCAATCAATTACTACACGTTTCAGTATTGTAATATCAATTCCATATTCATAAAATTAAAAGAATCATATACAATGGAATTATCGTGATCGGAAGAAATGTTTATTTTTTAAGTTAAAGTAGCTCCGACTGCAATTGGTTAATATCTATTAGAATTTTAAACTTCCTTATACAAGGTGTATTGATAATTAGTTACAGTGGATTTTATCGAATACGAAGCATTGTTTCTTTAATAGAACAATTTAATCAATTTCGTACAAAGAATCACGCCATTTCGACTTGTATCATGGTTTCCCGTGTACACATTATACAGTAAGGGATATCCATTAATTCTACGTTATACCATGAATGTTTCATGACAAGTGTAGGAAATTAATACAAACTTTGACGACGTCTAGCAGTTAAGACCAGCTAGTAAAATTCAGTACAAATTGATATAACAAATTTCCATGTCACGTACTCGGTAAAGTCAGTCTGCAATCTGAAATGATGCCCGAGTTACATAACGAGTTACAATGAAAACATTAAACTTCAGTTTTGAATTTCGCGCGTACTACTCCGGAGAACTTTATGGAAGTTTCAAAGCTTCGTGTGCATTCGCTAATTACACATTAAATGTGAAAAATATTAAACTTCAGTTATCCGAGTTCACAAGTAAAATTATCGGTTTTACATTTATACTTTCGGCCACCTCGGAAATGAAAAATCGTAAAAACTAAATTTAACTAGCAACCGAATTTTTCGAGCATCATATATCGAATAACGTGTGGTTAGTCAGAATTGAAATAAATTTGTTTTGAATATGAACAGAGTTATAAAAATGTTCATTCGACATTTTCTATATTCACGATTTTGTGTAGTTTCAACCATTTTCAGGTTGTACTAATACTAATCCAGGAATTAGCGAATTAGATTTCGGTGACCGGATTGCAGCGGTTCGGCGGGCTTCGGATAAATATTTCACGTGCTAGTATAAACCGGTTGGTCATTACGGCAAACAATTAAGCGGGCCGATCGCGTAGACCCATTTCATTAAACACTTGCTAGACAATGGGCAAAAGCGTC
The DNA here is from genome assembly GCF_051020765.1 of Lasioglossum baleicum. Lineage (NCBI taxonomy): Eukaryota > Metazoa > Arthropoda > Insecta > Hymenoptera > Halictidae > Lasioglossum > Lasioglossum baleicum. Next base: position 7,195,932 of record NC_134931.1, on the reverse strand, counting down.
GACGATGTCCACCGGTGTAATGTAACCTAATTAAGCCGACAATAGATAACCGATGGTGCATGGGACCGTTCGCGATTCCAATGGATCTCCCGAAGGAGAAGATAAGACCTTTGAAATATCGACAGCGGCTGAAGGGTGTATAGAGGTCGAGACAGAGAGATAATCCCCTGGAGAGGCTCCTGCCACCAAGCTTAGGCAGTCAGGGATAATCACCTTGAGGCACCTCTATATCCACGTAAAACGGTATCGACGCCGACGATCGTCTCGAATTTCAACGAGGCCGCAATAAAGATTCGTCAGACGCTTACCGGGGAGTCCTCGACGAGCAGAGTTCAGCGGCTTTTTCCGTTCTCCCTTTTCCATTTCCTCCCTAACCGCACCGCTGCGCCGCGTCGAGAGATTAGAATCCGCGAGCCGGGGGCGAATTTCTGCGAGATTTCTAGCCCCAAAAATTCAAGTCACCGACGCGATCTAACGATCCATCTCCCAGTAAATACACCAGCGGCTACAGAGATCGATCTACTCCAAAAATTCACCGTTACCCAAACGTCGCAAAGGCCCCGTAAAACTTGGCCAAAACTATTTTAGCATTATTCTAAGAGTTACATGCATAGTGTAGTGAGTCATCGAATTCGTTTCGATGTCAGCTACAACAATATGTAAGAAAAAATACATAGTGGCATTTAAAAAATTAAGTTGGACATAATTTTTTATAAAAAAGAAATGTTTTAATTTTTTTATTGGGATTTATAGATGACTGAATACTTTTTTGCCAGATTATCGACCTAACCCAGAACCTCAGAGTTATTGAGGAAAAATCAATGACGGAATAATGAACACAAACTGATAGGATGATTGAAATTCCTTCACAACTTGTGGCCCACCCTGTATCAGTATTCTTGGGTTAACTCGTTAATCGAATCTTACTTTTCCCATTATGTTAATGGGGCATTTGATTGGCTACAATTATTGAGGAGGTTCCCCCATTTTCCGACATCGTAAAATTGATTTTTTTTTACTTTAACTTGGCCATGTTCCTCAATATGATTGCACAGAAAAGGTTTTATGGACAAGAATGTGTCCCGCAGTAATAAAAGTTCAATTTTTTTGTAAAAGATTAAGGCAAGCTAAAGGAGTATAAATATTTCACTGTTAATTATAGAGATATATGTTTTTCTCTGTAAAATGTCTTACATATTATATGTAATGTTTCGCGCACAAATTGTACATATATATTATCATACCGTTCTCGTAGAAATATTTACATATTTGTGATTGTATATATAGGTGAAATGACAACTATAAATGTATAAAATAAAATCTAAATGGAATTTTTTCAGGTCAGATAAACTGGAGGACACACATCATGTCAACCGTCAGTGAAGCAATTTCGCAGTGTCCTAGTCCACGGACAACACAAATTCTATTTTTAAATAAATCGGTTTGAGAATAGATAAGAGTATAATAAAAACATACACAACGTTTTGGAAAAATTAATTTCATTTGTACTTTTTATAGAAAATGCTAAAATATCGAAGTGAAATTGACGGTAATTATTTACAAAGAGGCACTGCTCTCCGATTTTGATGAAATTTAAATATGTTACGCAGCTACACATTTTGAACAACTTTTTCCTTTTCCAATATAGGGGGGTCCCTATTGTTACTGTACACATTACTGTATTGAATTTTCCGTATTCTTCCGGGCTGCGCGGCGTCTGTTTACTTTCTTTTATAAACACGCTGTGGATATGAGAGAGAAAACAGGGTCTCACTCTGGTCATACATATATAAGTTGAGCTTTCAGTTTTGAAAGACCACTTCTGAATTTTCGTATGAGCCGTATCACCACCTAACTACAACTCATTCTATTCGCATGATTATTCCATTACTGGTTCAAATTCTGGATGACAATACAATGCAAAGATTATGCGAATAGAATGAGTTGTGGTGGAATGGGCAGGCCGTTAGGGCGACCCGACCACGCATACGCAAATTCAGGAGTAGTCTTTCAAAATTGAAAGCTCACCTTATATGTATGACCAGAGTGAGACCCTGTTTTCTCTTTCATATACACATCGTGTTTATAAAAGAAAGTAAACAGACGCCGCGGAGCGTGGAAGAATACGGAAAATTCAATACAGTATTAGCAATAGTTTCTTGCGAATATCTCAAAAACTAAAAGCGACCCCCCTATATTGGAACAGGAAAAAGTTGTTAAATTTCATCAAAATCAGAGAGGAGTGCCGCTTTGTTAATAATTACCAAAATGACTTTATGATCTAGAGATTGAACATACTTTATTACTGAAGATTCGCTTAGGAAAAAGTTAGGTCTCTTACAAAAACACATTTCTATACGTCCGCCATATAATATCATACATTAAAGTTCCGGAGCTGAAACCTCTTAATGAAACTGTCAAAAACATACTTCCTCATGGATTAGTACGAAATTTTTGAAAATATTTTCTCCTGACGTATATGTAACGGGAAAAATAATGAAAAACTTAGGAAGAATTTTTACGAACTTAATCGAAATTTCTTCTCAGCTCTCCTATGACGTGCAATTAACCGAAAAGGTAATTGGATAAGTTCGTTACCACTAAAACGAATTCTTTCTTTTTTTATATAACTTCCAAAATATGCGTTGTACGAAAAAGTTTTGTAGACAGAAGTTGCATAGTCTGAAAGGGTACATTACGTATTGTATTTATTTTTTTTACAGGTGGAAGCGTTCCGGAGATTTGAAGGTCGACTTTGTTTTTTTAAATAAAATACTATATTTTTTATACCAAAATATGGAAGAATGTCGAATTCTTAGTAAAAAAATATTGACCTTCATTAGACCTAAACCTAATAATTAACGAGTAACTTCACTTTATTTCCTGAAAATTTTACTCGTTAATTATTAGGTTTGGGGCTAATGAAGGCCATTCTAATCAATTCTTCCATATTTTGGTATTAAAAATATGGTATTCCATTTAAAAAAACAAAGTACCTTTAAGTCTCCGAAACGCTTCCACCTGTAAAAAAATAAATACATAACATAATGTACCCCTTCAGACCATGCAACTTCTGTATACAAAACTTTTTCGTGCAACGCATACTTTGGAAGTTATATAGGTGTGCAAGTTGCGTGAACCACCCTGTATATATATAGAGCCTTTTTAAACAGAGTCTCAATTACATTGTACGGTGGTTTACAGGAGAAACAAAGATTGGTCCGTAACAGTAGATACTAACCGAGTTCGAACCGCGTTTCCAACCGGATTTTTTTCTCGAAATAACTTTCGCATCCGATCTACGCGTCGGTGATTTTCGGAATCTGGTGGTTTTGAGCATAACCGCAGGCACGACGGACCGGTTAACGTGTCCGCAAGGTGGACAGAGTAACACGACCCCCCAATCAACGGCTTATCGACACTTTTCAATATGCGCAGGCGCTCAATCCCGTCTGCACCCTGCGACATAAAGATATAATTCGATTGCCGATAATTAGTTACCCGGCGTCCGAGCGGGCCACTAATAACTGGATTTCGCGTAGAAAGCCGACGAATTAGCGATTCATCGAAAACCCATAATTACCCTAGCAGGGCGATAATGCTGGCGGAAAGCAGGATTTCAAATACGTTCCCGCTACAAATCGGTAAATTACAATAGCCAGACACTCTGAAGCGTCTGCCCCCTATTTTGGGGCACGTATCGTTGCGTCAAAATTTCGCGTGTTAGAAGGATGATCTCACTCGGGTGAGCAAGGTTTTCATAACGTAAAGATCGTCTTCTGAAACTTTTGCATAGGAATCAAACGTTTAATCTCTAATCGGGTTCTGAAACATTTGCTTTAAGAAAATGCAACAAAGAAGAATCGATTTTTTCAAGGTTGCCGACCAGAAGACCCCTTTAAAGCAGAAAGCTCCCATGGTACCGCCGCTACCGGCAGGGGTGATGGCGACGATAAAAGGGTGGAGGGTTGACTGCGAGAGAGAAAGGGTCGTGAAGGAGACGGCCGGTCGGATTTAAAACCTCGAATCTGGGAAAGTGTCGTTAAGCCGAGGATTAATCTATCCATAAAGGCTTGCCGCGAGCGGACGCGTTACCGTGCCGTAATGCAGTATGCAAACGAGCTTGCGGCCCGCTTATCAAAGGCTTATCGATTTTCGGCACGTGTTTAGCGCCGGTTGTTGGCAGTAAAGTCAGAAGATCTCGACGCTGGAAAACCGACTTTCGTTTCTGCCGGTTCATTCGAATACGATTTTCGTACGCATATCGGCGCGGCGTCCTGGTTGCAGTCAAATGGAGACACTCCGACTCATCCCCACTCCACCGATCCATTTCGTACCGAAGGAGTTCAGTCAGTGTGGTGTTCCGTGCATTCAGTTCCATTTCGGACTCCATCAAGAGACGTCGTCTCTAGGAGTCATCCCTCATTCTATCTTACGTACAGTGCTGTAACCAGGGCGAAAAAGGCGCCCACCACGGGCGCAACTGGGTTTGGGACGCAAAACAAAGGATACCGACCCGGTTGAGGATCGCTTGGACGCTTTTCAAATCTTGCAAAAAAATTACGAACTCTCTCATTACAAAACACGTATTCAAATTTAGACATAGCATTAAGGATTTTCATAACAATGCCTGTAACAACAGCTTCCTGCAAACGTTCGTTTAGCAAATTAAAAATTGTAAAATCGTACCTTCGTTCTTCTATTGGACAAGAGCGATTAACAAACATGTCTATAATATCAATTGAAAAAGATGTTGCCAAAAATTATGACGATATAATAGATGTGTTTGCGAATGAAAAAGCGAGAAAAATTACTTTATAAAATATGCTGAACTACTTTATGTTTTTATTATATTATTTTAACACATACCTATGTTTTGTATTTCTTTTATTTTGTCGTCATTGAATATGAATAAAAATTTGTTCTTATTTAGGTTATAGATTATTTATTCATACGTTCCCTTTAGAAAAGACTAAAAAGTAGAAAATAAAAAAATATATAAAAAAAAACTTTTTAATAAAAATGCTCTAAAAATGCACTAAAAAGGAGAAAATAATTTTTTTAGACATAAGTCACTATAAATAAAAGCGTGGAGTGCCCACGAAGATTACGTCAATATAATAGTTTAGCGCTTCATGCTTTTATTTATGGTCAGGATTGTCTAAAAAAAATGATTTTCTTCTTTTTAGTGCATTTTAATATAAGCGTGGTTTTTTTATATACATTTTTTATTTTCTACTTTTTGCCGCATGATTCTATCTAATACTTGTATTGAAAGTTTTGAAAACACGTTGCCAAGATTTCTGTTAGTTACACCCGTTCTGAAAATTTAATGGAAACGAGCATCGGATTAAGCAAGGAAAATTTGTTTGCACATGGCCCATTTGCTGGAGGGTTTTCGTAATTACTTTCAACCCGATCGGCGATGCCACGGACGCCATTGCGGAGATGTAGTGGATCCAAGGATCGGCGAAGCAAAAGCAATTCCGACGGACGACACCGTTCTCGAAGGACGGGGAAACACAGTGATTATCGAGGATACACGGTGCTTTCGAGAGAGGGATTCCCTTTCGAAGAAGAGAGACATGTCGGACGGTAAAGAAAAGCGCGGATAAAGAGGGATGCAAAAGCAAAAAAAAAAGGAGAACCAAGTGGAAGAGGAAAGGGAAACAGACGAACGTTCTGATGCTTGTCGGGAGAATCCCTGAGAGATTTGCCGGTTCCATCAGCGAGCCCTTGCCATCAGGGATACCTGGCCGGGTCAGCGTAGAGCTTAATTCCAGAAATTGTACTATTGCCATGTTTATGGGAGCCACGCGGCCGTTGAAGCGATGCCGGTTAATCGGCAATCGGGAAGATTAGACAGAAAACTTAATTATAAAGATCCTGATTGGCTGGATTCTCTGGAGGCCGACTGCCGCCGGAAAGACAGACCTATTCCGCTTGGCCATCTTCGCGCTAACAAGTTCTGGAATTGCATACGGACGCTGCCATGTATCTTTCCAGAAGCTTCTGGCCGACTTGCGCATCCCAATGTGCGTCGAATGACCCTTCTCGGCTCGCTCGTCCACTCAACCTCGCTACCGTTTCACAAACTTTCGACAGCGAATTCAACTGGAATTATCAAATTCTAAAAACAACGCAGGACTGAGAGCCAGAAACTTTTCTTCTCTTTATCAGGGAACGAATCGAAAGAACGAACATTTCTTTACGAGTTAGGCCTGAAACTAATTCGATCGGAGTTTTATTACGTTAACCATGTATTTTTGCAGTATTGTTTCCCATCTTCTCTTTGATGCCTAGCTGAAACGCTAATATATAAATATTGTTTTAGTAAACTGCACAAATAAGTCGATTAAAGTAACAATTTTTTATTTATAATTTGAAATGATTTAAAAATTGCTCTTTCAATAGACGATTTTCCCCCGATTTCACAAAATCAATGAAAGAGCACAACGACTTGTGTATCGATGAGAAAATATAAGGCAGTGTTGCAGAATCGATAGCAAACCTATTGAAAACAAAAATAAGACAAAGGAGATAGATCCCGCCATCCTGTCCCCCCGTATATTCACAATACAATAAGAGGATTAACTGCCCTACAGTTAACGATGTAATTGGAAAGCTCGCAAAAGGCAACTTCGGCGAGAAAGAAGAAGAGAAAGGAGGCGCGAGAAATCTGCATAAGAAGACGTCCTATTGTTCTCGGATCGTCAGGAATCGCACAAATCATCGTGGTATTTCATAAATTTGTTAATACGAGATTCATATTCCATCCCCGGCAGTCTGGCTTCCCTCGAACCCTCTATCTGCCGCAGCACTCCTCCTCCTCCTCCTCCACTCTCTCTTTCTCTCTCCTGTTCCCGAGCTGTTGAGTAAACCAGAACTTTTAATTACGCACGCTGTCCCGGCTCTTGCACGCGTCCCGACGCCTTCGGAGATGATTTAAAAGAGCGGCAGGGACGCGAAGAAAAGAGGGATGGAAGCCGTTGAGAGGGCGAGCGTGCTGGCGTGGGACAAGCAATTTCACGGTCGACGGGAATAAGAGAAAAAGGAGCGAACAGAGCCGAAGCGAAGACGCGAAGACGAGGGGCCCGGAATATATTCGCGAATCCGGGGAAAAGGTAGCAGGGCGGTTTTAGCAGTGATGCTCGGGGAGGAACGTGGGGGTAGACTTGAAAGCCGACGCAGCTCGAGGATAGCCCGGAAACGTGGACCGATCGGCCCGCCTGACGTCGGAAGATTTATTGAGCCGAGCACGATTTATTTGACGCGTTTAAATGCCTACTTTATCGACACGGCCGGCCCGGCTCGGCCCGGCTCAACCCAGCCCGGCCCACAGTGTTTAAAGCGCACACCCCCGCGATCGGTTCCAGTCTTCTTCATAGGCTGCGGAATCAATTTGCCACACGGTGAAAATGTAATCTTCCCGACCTGTCGAAAAATCCTCACATATTAATTAGTTCGGAAAGTAATTTCGTTTTTTAAGGGAAAATGGAAGACAACTTTTTAATACGTAGCACAATACCTCGTCATCTTTGTAGCAACTGTGAGATCCCAGAAATCCAACCATTTATTGACAAAAAACTGAAGCAAATGATTTTTGATACCTTCATCTGAATTGAAGTTTACACTACTTAAGGGGGTAGACTCGTTTCCAGGATCGCAAGGGCGCGGGATGCGCCTTCTTATTTCTCGATAATGCAAAGATGGGATTTTCAGTAGTCAAAAGCGCTAGACAAAAGATCAATCTAGGCCGCGATCGCCCTCAAAAGTTCTATTTTTACGTTTACGATGCGTAATTTGTATTATTCGGCAGCATTGTAGTTGTCACAGCTTTATGAAAATAGCTACATGCGCAGGTGTATGCTTGCGAATAATGTAAATTACGCTGCTCATTTTTTATCTAGAGTTTTTGACTACTGTAAAACCCCATCTTTGTATTATCGAAAAATTATAACGCGCATTACGCACCCTTGCAATCCTGGAAAAACGAGTCCTTAGTTCCCTTAAAGAACATTGTAAAGATCTAAACAAATGAAAATCTGATGGTGCGAGATCAGGTGACTGTGGCGGGTGCGGTAGCAAATTCCATCCAAGCTCTTAAATCTTCTGACGAGTGACCAAACTTGTCCTGCAATATCATGAAGGAATATGACACCCTTCTTGTTCACCAATTCTAGCTGTTTCTGCATGATGGCAGCATTCAATTAATTCAGCTGACGACAAAAAATGGTCGAATTAATTGTCTGGGTTCTCTTCTGCCTACACCATGATCGTTTGTGTTTAATATTATTGTAAACGATCCATTTTTGTCCCCATAAGCAGCACATCATTTTTTTCCTCGCGTAAAATGATAATGCGATTTAGAGCGAAGTTGAATGCTGCTATTTCTACGGGAGAAACGAAATTACTTTCCGAAAAGCCTAACAGAAATTGGCCGAGTAGCCGAAAGTAGGACATTCACGCTTTAATATATCATAAGCCTAGACAGAATGCCCGACGATTTTCCTGGCAGAATTTAATGATCTTTTAATGATCTGAAGTAATGGATATCAGTGGTACCCGGAGATAAGTAAACGTGTAAGTGTATTAGCGTCGCCCCAACAAACAAAGGTAATTATCGTTCGAAGAGTAGCCTTTTGGTGAGATTCAGCCAAGGCAGCCTGATAACACGATCCCATCGCCAGAACAATTCGATCGGGCTTAAACGCTCCGTGTACCGAGTGAAAACAAACTCGCGGTAGTTCGGTCGCGGACACAAAAGAGCACGACAGATGTCCCCGGTAATCGAATATCGCAAAGCGTTGTTTCGCCTCGAACGACCTTAACTTTAATCAAAGCCTTCCTATCGAACGGGTTACTTCCGTCTGGTTGGTAGCCCTGTTCCACAATCTACAACCTACACAAACACACTGACCTTTAAATATATAAATCGGCATCCGAATCTTTCCGAAAATACAATATAACGAATATTTTCATCCAAAAACCGGGCAAGTCTACGTTTCAGTGAGTTTCTTCTTGTTGAAGATTTATTTTATTCCATTACCCTACAACAATTTACTTGCTAATTCGAGGTCTAATCGGTACGTGTCACGTCCGAAAAATATTTTTGAAAGATTACGCTGAATTACGCGTAACGCGTGTTCATTGATGCATTCCTTCATATTGTGCGTGCGTGTGTGTGTGTGTGATGAACAGCATAAATACGTCATTTTCGAGAACGGATGGAAACATACACGCATAAACAGATTCCTTTCCGTTCCGATAACTTTTACAGCCCGTTTAATTGGCAATTTCATTTTGAAAAATTGAATTGACAGAGAAACAATAACAGGAAATTTCTGTGATCATTGTACTTTTAAAATATTTCAACTGATTTATTCGTACCCTTTGCGTCGAGTTTTACAAATTCCCTTAATATGCCAATGAATATAATATTCTAGAAAATTGTTTTCACAGTGTCTTCATCTTCCCCTACATGTAACGGGGTCAGGTGGGTCACGCTGATGAGGCGGGGACGTTTTGTGTGACGAAAATTGATTGGACCCTTGTAGAAACAGGAAGATCGATAGGCTGTCTAGTCTGCCGCAGGTACGGTGGCTAGTGGGTACTTTTCTAGCTGCACTCTGCTAAATTCATCCAGGCTCTTCACAGAATTTAAATTACTTTCTTTCGTCACATTTCTCACTTCATACTGGATCGCTCACAATAAGAGCAAGTCAAATAAGTGATCCATCTCGAGTCGAACCTTTTTAACAACTGTTTCGAAAATTTTCACCTATTATACAGCATTCCTTAAAAATTTACCCCGAAATGAATTTCCTTTTCACAAAATTGCATAATATGATAATATATTATACATCGCAAGAATATTTTTATTGTAAACAAATTTTATAGAAATATTCGATTCAGTTTGTTGTCATAATATATGTTGCGAATGAGGTTCAATTTAATGTCTAAATGTCTAGTAGTAAATTCTAACGTTATCGGAAACAATATCCACGTAACAGGCGAAAAATTGTCATTCTTAATTTCTGGCTATACATATAATCAACAAACTTTGACGTTGAATTTTGAATTAATTGTCAATTTCGTAGTTTCTCTTCATCGATCAGACAGTGCAGCTATGAAAAGATTACGCACGAGAAGAAGCGAGAAACGGGGTCCGGCGATTATTCTAAACTCAAAATTCAAACTGAAATCAAAGTAATCCGATGGTCTCTTTGTTCCGAAGTTTAATTAATTAAAATGAAACGGCGTATTTTCTTGGTAGGCAAAGATGGTCGAACTTAGCGACGTTCTCGAGCGGAGAGACTCGGAGAGCAAACTGTGACTTTGCGCGTCGCCTGTCTCAAACACGGTTACCTCTACTTTCGGGAACAGACTTTCTTCTAGTTTCTCCGTTTGATAGCTGGCCCGTAATCTTCTAGAGCAAGGAGCCGCGGAATTTTTAATTAGAACCATCGGGACCGGAAGGGAACCGGTCGTTTATCGTTCGTGGAAGTTTCGGCGTAGCGTGGTTCACGGATTCGCCGGGACGCGGCATTGTGAGGAACTCCTCGTCAAAACGATCACTCGATTACCGCTATGATTAATAATCCTCGGATGAGAATGACTTGGAAAAGCGTGGAAACACGATTCCGAGTCCGCGAGAGAGAGAAAGAGAGAGAGAGAGGGGGCGGCCACAGAACGGGAACGGAGAGAGATGGAAGTTTGTCGGAACTTTATTATAAAACTAATATTTTCCAAGTTCTATGAGGTATTACGATAGTTTTCTGAAAGGGTCTGCCAGTAGACCGGTTAGGCGAAATGGTTGGCGGACGAAACTTCAATATTCGGCGACCATAACGACACCGGCTGATATATTATTTCCTATAACTTCTCTCCGCCTTACGGCTTTGTCTGGCCGGCGGAACGAGAATAAGAAGATCGAAAACGAAACTTGATTAAGAATTCCGGCTCCTCCACCCGCTCCAGTTCCCTTATTCTTCTTCTTCGCCGTCCTCCTGCTGCCATCGACGCGACGCCCATTTAAGTTCCACGGAAAATGAATCGTCGTCGTACGTGAGACGCGCGGGCCTCCTTGATTCGAACTATTGATAATTAAAATCGCAATCGGTTCGGGGAGCATCGGCCATCCTTCCTACAACGGAACGTAGGCTCCCCGAAATCGATATCAATCGTTCCATAATGTATTTTGGTTTTCACACCGTTATGCAGATAATGGAATCGCCTGCAGGATGCAGAAGTATCGTTCAAAAAATGATCCACGGACTCTGCGAGTGACGGCGAAATTAGTGATGTTGTTTTCAAAATTTTCAGATTATCAATCAGCGACCCTCGCTATTTCGCGATTTGGAAGCATTGTGCCCCGCGACAGGCAAAGCCGGCGTGCAAGTCCGCGCGGAGTTACACATTCGTTTAATCTATTGGATAATATCCCGCTACTGTGCTACTAAATGAGCCGCGTTCTCGTTCCGTTCGCTGTAAATGAATTAGCACCTATGGGCCAACGTGTAGTGCCCGTATCCAAAGTTGCACTACGAGAATACTGGTACGATTCCGGACGCGGCCAACAGCTTAAAAATGAAGCAAGAAAATTGCACGAAGTCGACAGGCAAGCGACGATCCAGAAACGAGTTTCATGGAAGATTAAAGTGAAGACTTTATTACACCGTTTTAAGTTAAATACGGTGCCGTTCTATTAAAGAGCTTTCCTCGAATCTGCCGCCCGCTGAACATCCCGGCAGTATTTCGCGCGGAGGCAGCCTCTGGAAGCTTCCTTCGACTAGGCGCGCGGCGACGGCGTCGGTTGGCCTTGGGAAATAACAGAAAATAATCTCCGTGGGACGCGAGGAGTCAATCGAGCCCTTGCCGGTGTACTTATAGATTTTTCGCGCGAGCGAACAAGACGCGATTACCAGGATTCGTTGCGACGCATTTCGCTGCTGCCACCCACTCCCTCCCCCGGTTATTAGGGTGGCCCTATTTCGAGCGGATTGCGGGTTCAACCGCGTTTTATATTGTGCGCGCCGTGTGGCGAAATGAAGCCGGTGAATTGAAGCGAAAGAAACGGAGTCGGAGAGGAGGGAACAGGCCGGGGCGAGACGTGAGACCGCCGTGAAGGGGATGACGCGCTTGTGGATGGTCGAAGGGGAAGAAAATTAGTTTGCGTCCTCGAGCAAGAAAGACAATGGTGGCTTCCGCGAGGCGCAGTAAGTAGATCCTCAATTTTCATCCCCCGGTTTCTTCTTCACAGCGGCCCGGCGCCGACGTAACGCCCGTCGAGCAACGCTGCGTAAATAGTTTTAAATTATACCGGCCCGTAAATCACTCTAATAAGATTCCCGGGCTGAATCCGCCTTCCGTTTCACACCATGATATCGAGACCCTTCTCTCCTGGACCGAGACAATCGATGCTGTACCGACAGATAAATCGTTACACGCAAAAATTGAATCACACAGTCACCGACGAGATACTATTAAAGACTGCCAGCCCCTGTGTTATTCAGGGGGACGGGTAACCGGGCGCGACGGGCGCGGGGATAACGTAAAAGTTACAGTGATCTGATATACCACATCTCTAAAAATTCGAAATAGTGCCACAATAATGCCAAAACATCGTCTGAAATATGGCGGAGAATGTAACATTTGTGATAATTCGCATTCTCACCGATACATCGCGACGAGAATCTCCTCAATGGTCTTCTTCACCGACAAAATGCCGTCGATGGCCTTCTGTTTCTCTGGATGGAGCCAGAATATATCCTAGAGGGCGTAAGAAATACCGACATATTCGAGAGACACCAACTCCCATAAGGCTGGCAGTCTTTAATAGTATCTCGTCGGTGACACAGTCATCCGCTTCTATACAATTTCTGTTTGACATTCTTCGTTTTCTCGGTTTCTAATGTTAGAATTATCTTTTCAATATACAGGGTGGGGCATTTATCCTGGCCACCTGGAATATCTCGGAATCTAAATTCCAGAGAAAAAAATATTTCAAATAAAAAGTTTAAGGCAAGGAGGGACTGATGCAGCAGTCATATCGATTTTAAATTTTCATCATGTTTTCAAGGTCATTCCAAGATCAACTTCATTTTTTTAAATGGGATGAGGTATTTTTTTAATTAATTTTTTTACAAAGCTATGCAATACAATAAACTTAGCAATATTTAAATTAAAATATCTGCTAAATTAATAATTTTTTCGACATAAATGGGTTAATATTTTCTTATAGAGAATAGAAAACTGCATCTATCGGTGCATAAAAAATATACGGTTCCATTTAAAAAAACCGACGGTGCCCTTTAAATCTTCAAAACGCCTCCACTTATAAAGAAGTCATGTATACCACATCTTGCCTCCCCCATCCCGCCCCCTCCGATACCATTTAGCATCTATAGAAATAATTTGAAATTCATTTTTACTACGTGGTTATCACTATACTGCGGATCTTTATGGAAAATAAAAAATGTTTCTGTTGATTAAAAGTGACAGGAGCAAAATAAAAAATTTTTTCTTCTTTCATTATCTTATTAATCTGATACTTATACACGGATGTCCTTAAATCTGTTTAATATGTCCACTGTTTTAAATGGTACGTGCCCATTTTTATCGTAAATACATAAAATCCGCAGTCTAGTTATCACACTCCAACAAGCAACGCCAATCTGAGACACTGTTGGTGTTTGCGGGGAACAATTCGCCGAAAAAAATTCCTAAACGGCGGGGTCTTTGGTATCGTCGTTGTCGCCCGGCAGGGGATTTGTCGGGCGAAAGATGTGGGTCATCTCAAACTAGCCAGCTCACGGCCGGACAATAGGGACTGGCTAAAGCCGGGTTCGGCAAATTGAATTAAACCGGCGTTATTTACAATGCGTCCCGAGTCGTCGCGATTTATTTGCGGTTCGATAAAAGTTATGGTAACGACCGGGGGGTCCGTTTCTCGCAGTTGGCACGACAAAAGCTATCGACAAAACCGAATGAGTTAGTGCGGACGGTAAAGGCGCGACGGCCGAAGGGTGGTGCGGAGAAAAGCGTGAGACTTTTCCGCGCCTTTTCCCCACCGTTTCCCTACCGTTTCTTGCCCCGGCTTCCTTTTGCACATTTTCCTGCATCTCCGCAACCTTCGCGAGTGGTCATTCGATATACGTGCCACTCGGAAATGTCGATAGCGAATTTCTTCGTGGAAAATCGGTGGAACGAGAGAACCAGGGATAAGTGCGAGCACAGGGGTTGCTTTCCATCGGGAACGAGGGAGGAGGAGGAGGGGGATGAGATCGGTGGGTTTACGAAGGTGGAGCGGGAGGATCGAGAAAGGTAAAGAACAGAAAAAGAAACAGAACCGGGAGGAAGAACGGGAGGAGATAACAGGTCCCAGAGAAACGAGGGAGAACAAAGGGTGCTTATCGACACCGCAGTTCTTATCCCTAGTAACTCCTTTTATTTTATCCGTTTCCGTTCCCGGAGCTTCGGGGCTAAAGCCTCGACTCGTACCTTGTATCTGAAAGATAATCAGACCGAGACGTACTCGAACGCAGACGGCTATTTTCGACCTCCCCCTCCTGGCCCCTTCGTTTCTGTTTCCGGTTTCGTCAAATTAAGAAACCGGAAATATTATCGGCGCGTATCCCGGGACAAAAGAAAATTTTCAACACGTTGACAGGTGAGGGTTCGGGAGAGAGGAACTCGTGAGATCGGAAACGAATGTTTTAATCCTCTTCGATCAAGCCAGATTAATTCCTGCGGGGGCTTCTCCAACCCAGGCACCCGAGTCGAATTTTCATCACAAAGCAAGAGTCTAATTGGAAACCGGGCTTACATCAAGTGGAACGGGTAAAATCAATATTTAAAGGACTTACCGAGTTTCGATGACGTAGTGCTTGCTCGGGTTGTAATGAGAAGAATTAATGTTCTGTTCCCAGGTCAGATTCACATGTCTCGACGAAAATCCTATTATCATAGGCTGCTGCGGTGGATCGGGCACGTCTGAAAACAAATTTTCAAAGTTCAATGCAACACTCGGGACAAGTTTAACTAACATGCGTTTGTTTTCATGAAATACCGTAGCCGTCGATTGTTCGAAACGGAACATTGTTTTCGACTTATTGAAATTATTAAAAAAATGCACTAAAAAGTATGAAATAATTTCCATTTAATTTATGTGAATACACACGAACTTAAATACAATACAGTCTTTTCGGATGCGGCGCAAAATTGAAAATTTTCGACACTGGAAATTACGAAAATCCTTAAATTCTACTACATGCTTTCACATATTAATGTATCTTCTCTTCCCACCTACTGATTTCTAAGTGCACAATATTCCAATGAAATCATAATCAGCAACATCTGTCAAATGGAAAATTTTCAATTTTCCGAATCCTCCAAAAAGATTGTATTGTATTTAAGTTCGTGTATATTCACATAAATTAAATGGAAATTATTTCATACTTTTTAGTGCGTTTTTTCGAAGTCGGTTTAATTTTTTTTTTTATAAAATTTTTTTATTTCGCGCTTTTTAGTGGAACGAACAGAATTTGTAGAACACCGTAGGATGGTTTTTCGGTCTTATTGGTTATTTGCAATAAAAACCGCAAAGAATGAATAAATGCAAAATTTGATTTCACGGGGACCACCTCGGGGACATACTCTACAAAATGCAAAAGGTGTCGTTCCAATTGGTCCATCCATCTCGTCGTAATCGGTGAACATACATAAAAAAAGCGAAAAGAGAAGAAGGCACATACAGATCGAATTGAGTAGCCTCCTCCTTTTTCGAAGTCGGTTAAAAAGAAGTACATTTTCGGTTAACCCCTGTTTCTTATAATTGGCTTAAAACATGTTTATTTTTAGTAAAGGTTATCTTATTGATTACAATTGTTTTATGGGTTCGTACTTGTTCTTGAAAGATAAGTACATGTTATTATTTTTCGAATTTTTGCAATGGACATGATAGTTTGAGACACTTTTATGTCCGTTCATTCATTCGTTGAAGACATTTAATTTCGTTTGATTTAAGTTAATATCCGGATATTAACAACGCTATGAGAATGCCGTTTTATTAAAAAATACGAGCTAACGTCTCCAATATGCGTGACGACAGCGCGACACTTCAATATATCCTGCAGGAACATATTTCATATGAACGCCGTCATAACTTGAAATCCGCGATCATGCATTAATTCTCTCTTCATATACGGGAATCTACATTCATTCTCTTAAAACATATCGACATTCTGCGTCCTGATGTACATCTTTATGTCATGAAATTCTCTCCCGTGTGCAGATTATCCCACGTTACATTAAAACAACGAGTTTTCGCGGAAATTTTCTTGCTTTGGATAAGCGATTGGCGTAGAGAATGAAGACTTTTTATTCCGGAGCAGTGTAGTCAATTCAGGAAACAGTGAAATCAACGTTTGGTAACAACGGCTGTGAAATTCTTTCAAAGCATTACAAGCACAGATAAAAAATTCAAAAATCTTGTTCTTCCCTTTTTCCTTCGCAATTGCGACCAATAACAATTTCTAAAAAATTATTGATACATTAGCTAGTAAACTGACCCTTCTAACGTCTCAAAAATACTCAAGCTGTTGGGTACAATTTTGAAAAAGTTATTCGTTTTTAAAAGGTGTACGAAGTATTCGTACACCCACTGTATGTACTATTTTAGACACAGTTCTAGTGAAGTATTTAATATGGCTAGAAAATTACGTCTCATTATAGTTTCAATCTGCACGATGTCACAAGTGCAATCAATGTAATTGAATTTGTTCTTTCAATCATATTGCACATTTTTATTTCGAATTAGAATAGACTGAAAGGTCGGGATTCTGCTAAAGGTTGTTGCGAAGTGTGACTTGACAGGATGGCAAATGCTCACCAATGAATCTGAGTAGATTCGATAAGCTTTCCCACGTGCTCACGCAGTTCGATAAGCTTGCGTAAACGAACCCACATCGTTTCTTTGTTTCAGATATATCATTGCATCGTGAGAGGGCATTCGATCGCTTCTCTTCCAGGAAAATTCGTTAAACGGCGACAACGGGGTTTATTGTTCGGTTTCCTTGTCTGCTCGCAGTCGTTTGCGCTTGAAGAAATGCCAGCTGTTGACCTCTCGAACCGTGGTAACATGAATTATTAATGAGAAAATGGAAATTCGAGGCGGGTCCGATGTAAAGTTGCGTTTAACCAGCCTGCGGAATTAACGAAGCGAGCGTACCGTAACACAGTCATTCCCTTTTCTCTTTTGCTAAATTTAATTTCTTCCTTCTCTGGATTCAATTTAATTGCTCGACGAGAAACAAACAGATCGACTAATAAATAAACTATAGCGTTTATTTGTGAGGCTTCGTATTGCAAAGTGATTGTCGCAAGAAAATTCCCGAATAGCCAGGGTAGTTTATTAAATCGTCTAAGAAGACTTCGAGTGGATCAAATGGCTGGAGTGGATCGAAAAGAAAAAGTCTACCTGGTGTCGGCGGGATAATTTAATGACATTTTTATTGATTTCCCGCGAGATACCTCAGTGAAAGAGTAACGATAGGGCGCGAACTCCTGCTTTTTCTTTGTCTTCCCGATTCATGCTGCTCTTATATTTGCGCGGCGAGTTCGTGTCGGCACTGTTCGCTATCGATGACTAGATGAAATGAAATAGCCTCCTGAGAAGGATATCAAAATCACTTTATGTGTATTTGGAAGAAGCTCTGCGTCTCACGTTTCAGGGAACTAGAAATTAGAGGAGGAACTTCTGAGTCGACCTTAAAATGTATTCCTGCAGAAATTTTGGAACGTTTTGCGGTCTCAAATTAAAGTTAGAGGATGGTAATTTACTAAAAAGCACGGCAACACTGATCACTCACAAATTCCTACAGATTTGGAATTCCAAAAATAGCGAAACCTTGAGAAACAAAATTTTCGGGTGTCTGACTTGTCATTGAGGAGTACTACTGAATTTTCGTGCTCCCTCTTCCGCTATCATGTTCTCCTTATACAAAAGTCGACTTCGAGGTTCCGAAAATTTCCGACCGCCTGTCAAGTCATTGAGTTGTACTACTGAATTTTTCGTGCCACCACCTTCGCTATCTATGGGTCCGTAAATAATGAGAAGCGCCGTTCAGTGGTTAACAGTGTAATAATAATAATAATAATAATAATAATAATATATAATTATATACGTATATACATATTACTATATTACTGGGACAAGCTCTCATTGAACAGTAATTAAAATACATATACGGAATCATATAGAGGATCTCAAAGAGAAGGTACAGTGCAAGTTGATTGATGGTTACATTGCTGGAGGCGGAGAGAAATCTACGTTATCGACATCAACGCGTGCTTGTGGTGCCACCTAGCCTCTGCGCTCGTTAGACGACGCGCGACACTCACTACATACCAACAAGGTGGCGCCCTTACTTGTCAAAAACGTAGGAAATAGCTGGACTTTAAACACGTATAACTTTTGAACCAGTGCGTACCTAAGATTAAAACATGGATTTTCGGTATTTTCTCGTCAAAATCTACAGGATTGTATAAAAAAAGATAAAAATTTCTAGTTTCTTCAGGTGAAGTTTAACCGAAATACATTTTTATGTCGCTTCTGTGTTTCAAAGTCATCGAAATTTTCGACCACGGCTTGTATTCAAGTAGCCAGTATCCTCAGATCTTAATTAGATGGGTGTAAACGATGCGTCGAATTAAAAGGTTGCAGAGGTTAGAGCGTGAGAGTAGGAAACGGCGGAGGTTGTCGCAACAGGCTGCGCTTACAATGGACGATTAATTGCTCGGTGGTAACTGTGACCAGCTTCTACCAGCGTCGGGAAGGATCTCTGCAAAATGTTACGACGCCGTCGTGGGATGGTGTTCGTGGGTGGTGGTGTGGTTGTAGACCGGGAACAACCGGGAAAGCTGCGATATGGCGGGCTGAGGTCAGAGAAGGATGACGACTCCATCCACGGGGGTTGCAGGTCCCTGTTCTCATTTATGATCTTATGCAACGTGCGCGCAATGTTATATCTCCACGGTTGCATGGCGGCGCATATTAAACGGTCGACTCTTATCCGATGTAGCCGCGGCAACGGGCGTGACCGGTGTTTATGTCGGGGAAACTTCTTTGAAGGTTGCCCTCTTTACACCTCACGGTGAAATGCTTTAATTGGCGGTTTAAAGGGGAAAGTTCGATGCACGATCCCCGCGAATTATTCTTGAACCAACGCGACGCCATCGGCGCCGCTGACATCCCGGCGATCCTTGAAGTTTCATTAAACTTGTCTACGACAGTTGGAAACGTTGCTGGAATTCATCGCTTCCTGCTGGCGCTCCGAGGTCATCTGCATTATCTCAAGCCACCAAGAGTATCACTTAAAATGTTTGTCCTATTTACCGCCAGATTTTATTTATGTTCATTGATGTTCCGTAAGACTCAATGAACACATAAACTGCATGTCTCCTGAAATTAGTGTTCGTAAATCGTTATTTAATTTCCTGAGTAGTGCTTCGCCAGCTTAGAGAATGTGCGACAACCTAACAACCACCTTCTATTCGACCCAGTGAAGTAGAATCTCATTTAACCTTGGTTAATCTTCATCTGTCCCTCGCGTCAGACATGTCAAATAAACATTATGAGAAATCATTTGTATACCTGTCCGTACCTCGAAGTAAAACATAGTAATTGAGAGAGATGCAGGGGTATTTAAATATTCTTCTCTTGAGAAACAATAAAAATTATTCTTTGACGTTGCTACACTTATAATTCACTATTTGGGTGTAACAAAAGCATTCAACCGCTCCGAAAGATATTAGAGTGACAGTCGAGAAGGGTTAGGAAAAATAAAATAGCAAGTGTGAAAGATGCCTGAGGAGAGAGGACGCGAAGGAACGTAAAGGGCAGGGTTAACGGTTAAACGCTAAGCTCTAATGACAAAACGGAGTGAGAGATATTTACGTGGGAGCCATATGGTTGAGCAAGGCAAAACAGTTCTTAAAATGACGCTCATAAATTTTGGTAAACTGCCTCTCTGGAATTTATATTCCGCGTCTAGTAAAGGACGGTGCAGTAGCAGCAGCAGCAGCACTGGTACAGCGCGGTCCTTCTGTGTGCAGTTAGGTCGGTATGCCGGCGTGGCCTATATAACTTCCGGTATCAGGCATCCACGATACTCGTTACCCGAGTGGAAGACGCGTTTCGTAACCGAGTTCCGGTATCGCGGTCGACTGTAATTGAGAAAAATGATGGTAAAATCTCGAGCGTTCACGGCCGAACGAAACCGTGTTTTCGTTCACGAGCCACGAGACGCAGTGTTGCAATTAAAACGGACCGAGATTAGAATTAATTCTGGCCGGATGATAAATCTTCCACCATAGGACCTCGGCCGTTCATTTTGTTTTGTTCGGGATTATTAATTTTATCTAATCTGGTTTAATAACCGAATATTAACAACACTACAGGAATACCGCTCAATGACGCTTCTGTGGCATTGAGATGGTGATTATTTCTGCAACAACACGTCAAAGAATAATTTTTCTCATATGTATTTCAGAAGAATGTTTAAGTACCTCTTTGGTTCAGTTTTATTTTTCGTTGAAGTATGGAAATATATAAGTGGATTCAACCAACAAAAAGAGATTTTTATGCACATTTAATGAGCGTAAATGTATTGTATGTAACTTTTTAAACAGATTTACGATGAGTGTTATTGGCAAACTGTTATTCCTGGAATTAAATTCCTCTGAATTAAAAAGCATTTTTCAAAATTAAATCCAACGCTGACAACAACAGTTGTACACCGTTCTATCAAATCGAATAAAATGTAATCGTTATTAATACTCGTCCAAAATTGGACGATCTACTTCATCATCAACGCAGTACACAAGAAAAATAACAATAATTGTTATCCCCTGTGGACCAGATGACATTACCGTAAACCTAATGTAAAATCAATAGGGGCCAACATACAATTAATACACAGCCACTAATTTAACGACTACTCCGCGCACCTTGATGCATGTAGAGCCTAAACAAATTTTCAGAGATCTGAAAATTAAAGATTCTGATGTACAACCACTAACCCATTTCGCACCGAAGGAGCTCAGTCAGTGTGGTGTACCGTTCATTCAGTTCCATTTCAGACAATTTCGGACTCCATCAGGAGACGTCGTCCCTCGGAGTCATCCCCTCATTTTATCTCGCGTATTTCCATATCTTGCGTTCCATTTAAAAAAAGACTAAAAAGTAGAAAATAAAAAGATATATAAAAAAAACTTTTTAAAAACCACGCTTATATTAAAATGCACTAAAAAGGAGAAAATAATTTTTTTAGACATTAGTCACTATAAATAAAAGCGTGGAGCGCCCACGAAGATTACGTCAATATAGTTTACCGCTCCCCGCTTTTATTTATAGTGACTAATGTCTAAAAAAATTATTTTCTCCTTTTTAGTGCATTTTAATATAAGCGTGGTTTTTAAAAAGTTTTTTTGTATTATATTATATATTTTCTTATTCTTTAATAACTTTGGTTGGTCGAAAGCAATATACCGACACTTTATGATTCCCCGAATCATTCTATTGTTTCAAATTGCAGGTACATACTCATTTTTATAACGACTGCATATACCGTCTACTCATTAATAATCGTCATTACTGGCACTAAGTTTACGGGAGAAACAAGCGGCTCTCGTTCGAAACGCACGAAATTCGCGCAGCACTTTCGGACCATTTAGTTACACGTACAAACCACCGAGCGGAGAAACAACCAACATTGTTTACAGCGACTATTAAAAGAATCTTGCGCCACAACTCTCCAATTTCAGTTCCCAATTAAGGTCAACGACAATCAGAAGCAGGTATGAACCAGAGTCGCGGGTAAACGTTTTCAAGCGAACACGTCTGCCGGAGTGTCTCTTCCAATATTGGATCTCACGAACGTGAATCCGGACCCGGTCGTGAGTATCTTTCTCCCGGTGTCGCATCCCCCCGGCGTTAGTTTTCCTTATTTCGAACACGCGACAGTCTTCTCAAGTAAATACTTGATCGGATAAAGTAGTGAAGTGTACCGCGAGCATTCAATCGAGCATTATTGAAAACGCCGTAACATCTGAGCCTCTTTTTATTCTGCGCTTCCGCGCGACATATTCGTTGAGAATTGTTTGCCCGTTCCAACCGTTCATCCCCCGACACGCCGAAAGCGTTCTTCAGCGCGCCAAGGTTTCCCGTAACGTTTTCGTTTATTTAAGCGTCGCAATAACGCCAGGCATTAGCCGGTGTAATACCGGTAAATTACAGTTGCCAGCGGCTTTGAAACCGCGAACGTTTCCAGCGCGTCCGCGTCCGTGTCCGCTTCGAAATCGCGGGAAACCTTCGTCTCAATTATTTCGCCCGTTTTTCTTGTTCCGAATCGCGTGACTCTCACTATTCCTCTCTCTTTCTCTCATAAGCTCGTCGTTGTTCAAAAGCCGTGCTCGAGTTGCGATGCCTCGAGACCGTAATCGGCCATAGAAAGCGTCACGGGCATGTGTTTCAATTCGATTCCACGCATCTGCAGGGGAAAGAAGAATTGAAGGAGAGCTATCATTCTTCATTCAAAGGCGCAGCGGGAATAAACTTTAAAGGATAAACTGTCTCCTGCGGTTCCGTCCCATCCGATAACGCATTCGGAAATATCGGAGATTCAAATGGCCGTTTCGAATAAAGAGCATCCGGTCCCCGAACGCGAAATAATAAGGTGTTCGCCGGCGATTACGCTCTGCAATAAATATTACAGCGTTCATCGCGAACTACACTGTGTGACAAAATGACATCGTATATTAAGATATATTGATGATTTTAATTTATTTACACATTGGAACTGAAAAATGTTTTTATATTACGGGATACGTTCAATAACATTTCTAAGTAAAATCAAATTATGATTTGTGTGTGCAACTGTTATGTTACTGTGCTATACGTTTCACGAGCACTTATTAGTTACTTTCCACGCCCCATTTTTATTAGTCTATTGTCGTTTTCAACAAATGTAAATTACAAAATGTTATTATTCATTTTATTAAGTATTATATACAAACTAAAAACCGCAGATTGTATAATCTATCACATAACTGTAAAAAATGCGAGATGTACCATTCTTTCGTCGCAAAGTCTATATGATTGCCCTTGCGGGTGTAATGGAATAAATACATGAATTTATTAATGACACTCGTCGGGCTCGATCCAATTATCGTGTAATGCGTGTCGCTCAACTGGTGATATTAAATTGGATCGTGAAATTAGGTCGAGAGGCGATCGTCGATGGAATTTAGTTTCAATCAATTACACCAGTTTTCAATAAATCTTAATGAACATACTGTGTTCAGACTTTTTCTCGGTTTATCCGTTATTGCTTCGTTAGGTGCAGAGTTCTTATACTGATATGCTTTGGGTCAGTGGTTCTCAATTACTTTTCGGTGTAGGTACCTCTACTGTATTAATTATTTCAAAAGTGGCTACTCTGCGTGATGAACGAATGAATTGATGATATAAATTCTTATTTCGATTATATTTATGATTCAATTAACGTCCGTTTGAAATCTCGTACATTATTCAGGCAATGGATAATACACAACAATCAGATAACACATGACTCCCGAACGATATCTCGAATAAGCAAGGAAAACTGGACATACGAGCGATAAATGTTCATCCATGCGACAATATCGTCAATTGGCAAATACAACCGTCCTCCCCGTTTGTTTTATATCGTTTGCCCGTGGACGTGGACATTCGCAACGACGGTATTTTCTTTCTGTCGTGGATATAAGCTGACATTTTTCCTTTACGCGGCCCCATGGCTATCGTTACCAGGGGACGGGATTACGCAGGCGGACGTACAAAGTGAAAAATCACAAAACGTCCCAGGGAAATTGGCCCGTGGTCCATTCTTGGCCGGTGTTTCCGTCGGGACATCGATTCGATTCGCAAGGATTTGCATGGATCCACGAGCTGAAACCCAGGTGTCAAGCGGCCAATGGTAACAGAAGATAGTTTTCAGCCAGTGCGTTCAGAAACGCTTCGAAGGTGAAATGTTTCTATCGATCCGCGTCTCACCTCCAACATCTCGTTTATCCTACCATCATTTTCTAATTTTTAGGCGATTCGCATGTCCCTCATATCCGAAGATTTTTTTTCAAATGATTGTATTGGGTTAGAACGAAAATTCGTAGTATTTTTAAAATTCAAAGACAAAATTAAGCCTTAGCAGTTGAAGGGTGAATCAGAATCCACTAAAAATTTCTGTATCATTATTCACAATATTGTTTACATTATTAACTTATTTGGTATCTAATCAATTACTACACATTTAAATATCCTATGAAGTATTATATCAATTTCATATCGATAAGACAAAAAAAATCATACACAATGGAATTAGTCTATTTTAGGTCGGAAGAAATGTTTAACTTTCAAGTTAAACTATAGCTCCGACTGCAAAGGGTTAAGATAATTGTGCTGCGGGTATTATGCATTCATGATAAAATCAAGTAGAAATCAATAATAACTAAAGAGATAAACGTACATTTTTTCTATTTGTTGACATATGCAAAAGTTTTTTTTAGACAAGTTTAAAAAAAAAACGGAATGATCGCGAATTTAGTTTCTGGATATGATATTCTGGCAAATCACTTTATTTATTAGTTTTTAAAGGTAGGCGCATACTAGACCGCACCGCGGCGCGGCGGTACGCCGACCACCCGCTTCCGCTGTTTTGACTTTCTTCTATGTAGTTCATAGTTCTATGTTTTACATCACGCATGGGCAAATTTTTGCCCGATCGGAGGCATTTTCAAGGAATACGGCACTACGGCCGCCACGGGGAGCGAGACGCGCGGCCGGGAGAAGTGGGGGTATCCCTTGAAAATGCCTCCGATCGAGCAAAAATTTGCCCATGCGTGATGTAAAACATAGAACTACATAGAAGAAAGTCAAAACAGCGGAAGCGGGCGGTCAGCGTGCCGCCGCACAGTGGTCGATTTGCTCGAAAACGTGCCCAAAAATCGAAAAAATGAATTTTCAAATCGAGAGTTTTGGATCCTTGGGTTGCTTGTACTTATGTTTGGGCTGTTTTATGGTTATAGAAAAAAGTGTCTGGCCCTTCTACCAGATCGGGAAATTCAGTATGAAAGTGACATTCTTTGAGAGCGCAGCTACGTACTGCGAATTATCGCGTCAGCAAAGTGTGCATAACTCGCTACATTTGTATTATATTGTGCTAATTTTCATTCTATAATATGGAGGGTACCCCTCGAGGTAAGTAAATTATACTTATGTATTGTATAAGGTGCAAATAATTATGGATAATCATTATACGGGATGTTTAAAAATTTCATACAAAAATTTTAAAAAACTAGGGAAATAGTTACGATTGTGAGGGATTGTGAGCATGGGACTTGTACACACTTTTAGATTGTAGTATCATCTAGTAGAATCAACAAAGATTGGACACCCCTAGGTGCCACTTTAGATATTATGACTATTTTTGTAATACGGAGTGTCTGTCCGTATTACAAATGTCCGTATTCAATCCTCTTGGCGGCCGTAGTTGCTGTGAGCACTATGGCCGCCACGAGGAGCGAGACGCGCGGCCGGGAGAAGTGGGGGTATTCCAGGGGTATGCGCCGGCACGAGAAATATGGAAATACTAATTTTCAAGAGAATCCAATAATTTTTTGGGTTACGCATCCGCCATATTGAATCCGCCATTTTGTTTTTTGTAATTTTGACATCAGATTTATAATCAGCGACCCTAAAAACCTATGAGTATCAATTTTGAACTAAATTGGAGTACTCTCTCCTATTTTGGGCACGTTTTGGCGATTTCCGACCAC